>NC_140948.1:67505028-68065028 GCF_014529385.1 Adiantum capillus-veneris
GCGAGATTTTTGACCACTCTTCTCTTTTGCAGCTTGGACAAACCTTCTGAACATTGCCCTATACTCAAAATACCTTCAATCTCCTTAAGAGTCTCCCTACTTGCATAAGTGGCTGGGGCCACATATAGACCTACAACATGCACCTGTACTTTGCTGCTAGCTAACTGATCTGCCTCTTGATTCTGCTCTCTCCTCACATGCTTGAATTGGACCTCTTCAACGTCTTCTTGATGGAAAAAAACCAATGCTTCAAAGAATCACGCTTTACCTGCCATTGGCCTAATAGTTTCTTGATGACTAGCAGCGCATCTCCCTTCACCACCAACCTTAAAATGTCGAACTCTATACATTGTTTTAGACCCAAATGTAGAGTAAGATACTCCACCTCATTGTTGGTATGGACATCCTCCAGATCATACGCCTTCAAAAATATAGCTTTGTCGTGTGGGTCGTGTATCACCACACCTCCTCCTGCCTTCTGCACTACCCTTCGATATGCTCCGTCGAACCACATCATAAAATCATCTTCCAAGTCAGGTTCCTCCTTAGCTTCATCTCGCACCACCCTTGGATAGGTTGGTAAATCAATGGCCTTGCTGACAAGAATGTCTGCCAGGTGAGACCGACTCATGTGATCTACCTTGAACTCGAACTCCACTACCTCTGGCAATAGATTATTAGCCGTAATCACAAAAAACTTACACACAATCAAATGCACCTTGAAATTCCTACAAGCAAAGACCAGAGCCATCACCCACTACTCCGCCTCGTGGTAGGTAGCCTTTCCTAGGCTAATCATCCTGCTCTCGAAATATATCGGCTTGTAGCTCCTCCCTACCTTTTGCAGTAGAACCGCTCCAATAGAAATTGTGCCCACTGTCATAGACACATAGAATTCGTCCTCTCAATTGGGAGGACATACTATTGGTAACTGACACAAAATATCTTTGACTCTATCAAAAGCCTCCTGAGCTTCCCCATCCCATTCATAACCATGCACTTGCTGAGCCCTCTTTTGAAGAGGATGCACATATTGCGTCAGCATCCAAAAGAAACGTGATAAATACTTTAACTTATGAACAAATGACGCCAAACCTTGAGCATCTGATGGCGGCTCCATTAACACCAACGCCTTCACCTTCTCGGGATCAGCCTCTATACCGTTTTGCAACACCACATGACCTAACAACTATGCTTGAGGCTGTGCTAGCTTACACTTCTTGGGGTTTAACTGACCCCCTTCTTCATCGAGCCTTTGAAAGCATAACCGTAGCTTTGATAGGTGCTCCAATCTTGAACTGTAGCAGCCGATATCATCCATGAAAACCCTGATAAAATGGCCCAGGTATGGACCAAATACCCTATTCATCCAATCTTGGAAGGTGGCATGTGCATTCACCAATCTGAATGGCATCCTGCGGTAAGCGAAACAACCCCATGGAGATATGAATGTGGTCTTCAGTTGGTCTTCAAGTGCAATCCCTATTTGAAAATACCCCGAAAAGCCATCCATAATCAAGTCTCTCTCATGCCCAGCCACCTGGTTTAGGATTTCATCTTGAAATGGTAATGGATAGTGATTTCTCTTGGTCGCGGCATTCAATGCTTGTAGTTGACACACACTCTCCATTTCCCATTCTTCTTAGGGGTTATGACCACTGGCGAGACCCACTCTGACTCTTTCACAAGGAATATGATGCCTGAATCCAGTAGCTTATTGATCTCCTGCCAAAGGGCTTCCTTTTGGATTTCCCCTAGTCTTCTCAGCTTCTGTGCTTTAGGCTTGTGTCCCTCCTTAAGAACAATCTTGTGCTTCACCCCCTTTGCACCTTGAAAATGCTTGTACTCCGTCGCAAATAGATTCGTATAGGACTCACACAGTTGAACATAACCTTCTTTTTCACCTTTGGTCAAATCTTCATTTATCATGCTTGAAACCTACTCTATGCTTAAACCATGAGCTTGAGGCTGCATACCTTCTTCTTTAGACAAGGAGTCATCTATGGTGACCCCGAATAAGTCTGCATCTATCTTCAACATGTCGTCCTCGCTCTCCTCTTCCTCTATGCTAGTATATCCTTCATCATAGCCCGTTTCTATCTCGTACTCGTAGCTCGTCGTGTCGCCCTCATCTTTAACTGCCATAGGACGAGAACTGCTCTCTTTGGTCTTCAAATTAAGCACAACTTGTCTTCCTCTATTTTTGTCAGGCAAGGTAAACACTTTGCTCTCCCAATCCTACTTTGCACCTATGGCCAAAAGCCATGGCCTACCCAAAATGATTGGATAAGCATTATCCCCAACCTTCATCACAAAAAAATCTATCAGGCACTCTATGCCCATCACCTTGACCTTCAAATTTTGTGCCACACCTAGACACCTGGCTTTGGTATGGTTGGCCATCCTCATGCGCACATTTGACTTGACTACTGCCTTGACTCCTGTCTCTTTCTGGCTACTTCCGTTGAAGGCCGGCTTTCGAAACCATTCCTGTGAGAACCACACCCTAAGGAAGGGACGGTTTGTTACCAAAGGAAAAAAAAACAAGCAAAGAAGGGTCTTTACCACTTATCATACCCCTTCCCCAAAGTTAACCTCCGGTGGGGTGCCGCCAGATTGGCCACACTCCTCCATTATCACCACAAGAGGATCTGTCTCCCTCTCTCCTACTGCCTGGCCCCGCCCATATTCTCTCTCTCCTACTCTACCGCTACATCATCCGGCCCGGTAGGTGCCTTTGGTATCTCTGTCCACACTCCAGCCCTAGCGGGCCGCCATAGATAGTATCCTCCCTCTCTCTCCCAAATATTCTCTCTCTCTCTCTCTCTCTCTCTCTCTCTCTCCCTCTCTCTCTCTCTCTCTCTCTCTCTCTCTCTCTCTCTCTCTCTCTCTCTCTCCACACTCCAACCCCCCGGCGGGCCGTACACCCACCTCCTCTCGTCCTCACCCCCCCCCCCCTGTTTTCTTCCTCCCCCCCCTCCTTTTTGGTAGACCATTAGCCTAAAATAGCCCTCCCTTATCTACACCTAATCTCTCTCCCTCTCTCTTAGAATTAGGTACGGTGGGCCTTAGGGCAAGTACCACCTCTCCTCCCCTCAATCTCTCTCATTCCCCTCCTCTCTCCCTCACCACATCCTCCCCCACTATATCCTCTCTACCCTATCTCTACCCAACCCCTCTCTCTCTCTCTCTCTCTCTCTCTCTCTCTCTCTCTCTCTCTCTCCTCTCTCTCTCTCTCTCTCTCTCTCTCTCTCCTCTCCCCCCCCCCCCCTAGCTCTCTCCCTCTATCTTCCGCCCGTTGACTAAGCATAACCACCCCCTCTCCCCTCCTTGTCGTGCGTGATGTCGCTACCCCCCCCGCCCTCCGGGCCTCCCCCCCCCCCCCCCCCCCCCCCCCCCCCCCCCCCCCCCCACACACACACTCACTCTCTCTCGCGCCCTGTGCGTCGCCCGCTACTACTGCCCGGCTCCACACCATCCGGAAGCTCGCGCTGCACACACACGCACGCTATCTCCACATACACACACCACACACATACACATGAACACCCACTACGCATACACGCACACCCGTTGCGCATGCACACACACACCCCCCCCCCCCCCTTCACCATCCTCAACCCCCCCAACCTCTGCGTCGTCTGCACCGCCAGAAACCGAAAAAAGAAAAAAATAGAAATATATATATATATTGCATACATTCCCACGTTCCCACGCACACTCGTGCACACACATTCGCGTACATATATACACATACTCACGCTTGCACGCACATGTACAAATACCTTCACGCACCCATACATACACACGACACGTGTATACGCACGCACTTTAAAAAAATATACAAAAAGAGGATTCTACACCATCGTCATCAACAGAAGAAGGAAGGGACCCAACTCGCGCGCCGCCAACAACAAAAAGAGGAAATGCGCCAAAGGCATGCCCCGGCCGATCCCGAAAAGAAGAATGCTCTACACCGACGCACCGGCAACACACCATTTGTCGGCAACACGCAACCACGCCGCTATTTTCAGTAATTTATAAGTTGTTTTCATCATTTCTTCAGTTTTCACCCAAGCCATTGTAAAATACCCACTTTTGTAAATTCCCTCTCTCTAGGTGATGGTCACGAAGGCCCACCTAGAGATTCTCATCTTTTAATAACCTCCCAAAACAAAGCAAGGGTCAACCACACCGGGCCCACCACTTGCTTTGTCTCCCTGATTAAGCTTACCCTAATCGAACCAGGATTACCATAATCCAAGCAGCCAACACCTATAAATTGGCACTAACAGGTCACTATCGGGGGGGGCAGTTCATGAGAAGTCAGCACTTGGTAGAGTGTAGTGGGAAGAGTTGACACTATCACCATCACGGGGGAGGGGGCTTGTGTGTTGGGTTTGCCTTGGGAATTGCACCATGCGAAGGGAGCCACGTCCACCTCTCGACTCCAATGGTCGATGCATACACGTACACATGCTCTTGATAGCAAGCTCCACAATCATTGAGTCGTCTTAGAGAACGCACCAAGCAGTTTGCACCATCTTTTCTCCCTACCTCTCTACCACCACGGCGTGCCATTTGTAAATACTGCAGAAATAATTCTCCCTCACACCCCCGAGGGCTTTCATCATTTGCAAATCTCTCTCTCTCTCTCTCTCTCTCTCTCTCTCTCTCTCTCTCTCTCTCTCTCTCTCTGTGTGTGTGTGTGTGTGTGTGTGTGTGTGTGTGTGTGTGTGTGTGTGTGTGTGTGTGTGTGTGTGTGTGTGTGTGTGTGTTTGTGTGTGTGTAAGTTTGCGGTGTTCATATCATCGTGGTTTGCGTCCTATCCGCCTAAAGCTAGGTGGTGCCCCCTGCTCTCTTTACCGTGATAAGCTCGAGGCGCGCCATTCGGCCCCCGGCGTTTTAGAGGCCGTCGGGGTTCGGGGTTCGCTTTGCTCCCATCACCGTCATGACACAAACCTATGCTCCACAGTCTATGTAGGCTTGTACCTGCATCTCTTCTCTATAATCGCATCCACAAGTGGAAGAACGTCGGTGGGGCTACCTACCCTCAAAGCCATGTTTTGCACCGCTTGCACGTTCCCCTTAGCTCTTGGCAGCCTGGTGCTGACACTTGTGTACCACTGCCTTCTTAACTTTGGATTTAAATCTAACAGCTGACCAAAAGTAATATTTTACTTTTGATTTTGAACATCACTCACCAGATTGTACTCGGGATAGCCACGTCCTAGTTGGAAATCTGCTTGCTTGATTTTGCGACGCCTCCTTCTTTTGCTAGGCTCGGGATGCTCTCTACCTTCAGACACCTTCTCTTTGCCTTTGCGAACTCTAATTTCCTGCTCTGTCTCCGTCTCTCTCTCAGCTCTTGCCCTCTTATTGGACAAAACTTCGACATCCGGCTTATCCACCCCTATGATGTTTACTCTTGGGACCTCACCTCCGTTTTGCAGAGCTCGATGCACAGGATTCTCCACCGCTTGTTCTCTTGGACAATTGTATTGTCCTTGCCCTTAACCTCTACCAAAAAGTGGGTACATGCCTCTTCTTTCTCTCTGCGGTTGAGTACAATCGGGTGCATAGTGCCCCTCTTCTCCGCAACTGTAACACCTACCAGGAAGTGGCCTTGCCCTACCCCTTTCTCCTCTTGGTTGTCCTCTATCCATCACACTGAGCCGCAACTCCTGCATTTGCTCGAACAAATCTTGCACCATGTGCACCCAATTTTGCGGCACAACAGCTACACCTCCGTTTCCATGATTTTCTTCGTGTACATCCTCCCTTGGACTCTACGATTGTGACATGGGCCCATCTTCTCATAGCCTGACACGCCTTGCTCTATCTTCTTCTTTATCTTTCTACTCTTCGACCGTGCAATGGCTACCACACCATTGTAATTCTCTGGACTCTCGAAATCGACTTTTTCTCTCACTTTGGGATGCAGACACGCCATGAGTTTGTCCAGGTGAAGTAGTCTCCATTAGCCAATTGCATGGCTGCTACTAGCTCTGCCCAACACTCTTCAAAAGACCAAAAAACAGATTGAATTCTTCACTTACATCTTCCTTAAGCGCCTTCAGCTTTGCATCCATCTCAATTGGGGAAGTCTCCTTGCGAAAGTCGTGAAGAAACCTCGCCCGTAGAGCCGGCCATGCTTGGTTCGGCTCACCTTCCAACGCTTCGTACCATGCTTTAGCTCTAACACCCATCACCAAAGGAAAAGTCTGCATTTGTCTATCCTCGTTCGGCATACACAACAATAGCATGTACAGCTCGAAATCCGACATCCACTCATCAGGGCTCTCTTTGCTTGTAAAAATCGGTGTCGTGCAGCTCCGCTACCATGTAGAGAAAAAGAGCAGAGAAATGCAAGCTAAGCTTATTTTAAGCCTACACATTTAATGGTCAGTGATCAGGGCTTGTTAACAGGCCAAGTTTAATGATTAATGTATGCCAGATGCGGCTTAAAAGGGCCAACAGATGCCTTAATCGTGCCAAAAATGATTATGCTTGATGTGAGCACAGATGGAAGATTATGATCTAGAACTATAGTGCTTGATGTGCTCTACCGGCATATCTTTACAGCTCGTCGATTGGAGCTACCGTGAAGAAGTTATGGCATATTGAAGTTTGAGTCGATTGCAGATCCGTACCGGATTGGGCAACTGCAGCTAAGGTGACAAAAATAAAATGAATGCATGGTCCTGAAGGGCTCACTTTGTGAAGCGCGTCGGTCTTTTCAGATCAGTGACCGGAGTCCCGGTCGCCAAGATATTAGCCGTTAAAGATTCACCGGGGGCCGGCTCTGTACCAGTTCGGTCCGCTTAATCGGAGTGCAAATCTGGAAATTTTACAGCCTCGACAGGGTTTGTATGCATTTTATGCAGTTTAAGAAGTCTAATGGGATTACTTGGCAGGCAGAGTCCGGTGTCAGTTGTTGGCACGCTGAGCTGGGTAATTTTTACATTATTCGGGATGCTGTTATGGACAATAAGATTCTCGAAGATATTGTTAGTCAAGGCTTACTGGAGAAAAATATCGCGCTTGACATTGCTTGGCCGACATGTGTACAAAGATGATGCCTTTTATTTGTTGCTTAACATTTCCCGGATGATATGCATGCCAGTTGTGGTGCCGTTACGAAAGCACAAAAAGTTATTGTTGAGGTCTTAGTCGAGAATGTCGTCTTTTGGAATGCGATGATTGCCGGCGGTGCCTAGGTTGATATGCATGCCAAATGTTCTGCCTTTATGAAGTTTAAGGGCCGAGAAGCCTCCCATATGCACCAAAGGCCAAGGGGCATGGCCGCCCGCCCCAAACCATGGGCGCCCAAAGGCCACCAAAAGGGTTAAATGAAAGTGGGAAAGGGAAAATAAGAAGAAAAAAGACATGGCGAGGCTGCAGGCAAAAAACGCGAGCTGCGCAAGGAGGAGATGGGCTCATAGCGGGCACTGCAGGACTCGGATGAGGTCAGCCGTGTGACGAAAAACTCCTAGCTCACCATGGCGCTCAAGTTCGGCACTGCTTCCACTGAATTTCGTGCAGGTCGACTTCGTGTTGCCACGTTAGCAGGAGAGCATTTTTATGCCTCCCTAGCAACGACGGCGCCGTCGTTGCTAAGGGAGGATGCATGCTATTAATAGAAGAGGTCTTTTGCATGAGAGGGACGCCAAGCAAAGCAAAGAGTAGGTCATTGCATGCAAGAAGAGGAGAGCGGAAGCTCGAGGGCAAAAAGCCAAGGGGAGCGGAAGCTCGAGGGCACAAAGCCAAAGAGAAGGGAGTTGTTCAAAGAAGAGGAGGAGAGCATAAGAAGGCACAGGGAGATAAACAAGGGCAAGAGGAGAGGGAAAAAGCTTCTCTCTCTCTCTCTCTCTCTCAGCTTCGGAAGGCAACGAGGGCCAAAGGAGAGGGCAACCAAGGCTCGCAAGCAGTCGTAGGAGAAGAAAGGCAAGCTCGAAACCAAGATTCGGCATAACAAGCAGGGCAAGCTTTGAGAGCTCGGAGCAAGCCGAGCATGAAGGGAAAACCGGAAGTCTAGAGCAATCAACGGCATGAAACTCGAGTCGAGGTCAAGGAGGGAATCTCTCTCTCTTTCTCTTCTGAGCTTGGGCAAGAGAATCCCTCGGTCTTGAGCTAAAGAAAAGGCAAGAAAGAATTCAAAATAGTGATTGAAGACAAATCAAACAGATGAAACCGACACAATTGGATTTTGTTTGTCACCGGAAACTTAGATAATTTAATTCTTTTTGATGCATCGCGGAGCCGTTAACGGCCCGGGTAATTGTAACGAGAGCCTAAACTCCTTGATTTCAATGAACCTAAGTGACGGTGTTGTTAACAGCCCGACTCGACTATTGCCAGCAGAATGTACTCAGAGCTTAAATTGATTAATTGAAGGTTGCGGTGATTGGCAGAGCTGTCATTGTCTCTTGTTCTCTCTCTTTCACACCTCCCACAGCCAGAGGCCTGGCGCCTGCCCGGCTCACGTAGCGAACACATATCCCCCGACATCTTTGGTGAACCCAATGTGAAACAAGCCGGGCTGGGTGGAGATGCCAGAACAATTAAAGCAGTTTATTGAAGACTTCAGTGCCAATGGATTTGATAAATATATAGCAGTTGCAGATTTTCCCAAAATGATGGAATTGGTTCAGGGGTATCTGCAGGAAGCAAAAGCCATGCAGATAAAAAAGCAGATTGATGATGCTATAGAGCTAGCACTTGATGCTGTATGTGAGCAGTATTATGTTTTTCAGGGATATGATCCAGAAGGTTTTATTGCATGTTATGAAGCTGAGATGAAGAGCCAAAATGTTCCAGAAGATCGGATGATTGTAGCATTTGAGGAGGTTGTAAACTCGGATTTTTAAAAGCAGGTTCAAGAACTGGCAGGAGAATATCCCACACGGTGGGAGTATTTTGCAAAGGAATTTATTTACGAAAGCTCAAAGATTCTAGATCGGGACATAAAGGAGATTACAGAACGAAATAAGGTTGTCTTCAGTAAAGGTGAAGGGGATCAGATGCAGATCCTCAACTGTGTTGAATTCTGGGAGCATGTTTCTGCAATAAGTAAAGCCAAAGAAAATGTTGAGCTGGAAGTAGCAGATTCAGTTCGAGAGGAGCTTATTTTGAGCAACGAAGAAAAGTTAAACGATGAATTTGAGCTGAAACAAGCTTATATGAATTTTTTTCAAAGATTGCTCGCATGGACGCTACCTCTAATAATGGTTCCAGTGAAGACATATACTGTACAGCAAGTGGTTCACAAGCTGTTGACCTTGACATGGGTTATTCTGAAGGAGTTCATCAAACAGATGAGCCTCTACAGGATATTTCTAAAACTATCAGCACTATAGGTGAGCATGTTAACATGTTTGTTGTAGATGATTGCATAAACAAAGCTATTATATACACAGTAGCTGATTAAGTGACTAAGATTGTGGAACCAGAACAGGATGAGCCTAAGGATGTCAATGAACCTATGATTGCTACTAACAATATGCTTGCAGATGATGCTATCACAGAAGAGGATGCTATAATCGGTGAATTTATGTCTAGATCTGAAGGAGTTGTTTATGGCAGTATAGAGGAGCTTTCTTATGCGTATACCTCTTCAGAGGGGGTACCAGATGAGCCTCTACAGCTCTATAATGTATTGATAAGTAACATGGATGCAGATGAGGAAGCAGAGGATGATATCGAGGAGTATGAAGATTGCTTGGATCATATTGATTGTGAACAGGTTATCGACAGGGATTTTACATCTATGCTTGTAGATGGACTGCATGAGGAGATAACTCCTACAATTTTGATGAACGTTGAGACTTCCAAGGGTGATTTTCTCGAGGATGCTATGGATGAAGATCTACAGGATAAAGCTTCTTTGCATGATCAAGCTGAAGTCCTAACAGGTGAAAATTCATCTGATGATACAGGTCAAGAGACTCCCAAGGTTTTTCGTGATGGCTATGAAGCTAGAGGGGGTGATGATGCTAAATCATCCTTGATACTGCATAAAATGCACAGGGTTTTTTATTTGCTTGGACAATGTGCTAGATGTGGCTGTATTTGGTTGCTATGCCTATTGATGCTTATGTCAGTGATGTCTTGGCTGCTAGTAAAAGGGAGTTAGATATCTTTAATGCTTTTTGGTAACGAGCTTAAGTTGCCAACAGTTTATGGGATGTGGGTGCTGCACTATGCTTCAGGTGAAGCTCTAGTATATTGCGGAGCCCATCAATGCTATGTCATCTCGATGGTGTTTGATCCAGGAGATTCTAAGGATGTTCATAAGCAGATTCAATATGGATGGATACTGATCAGTATGAATAGTAATTGCGTGCTATTTGAACCAGGGGTAGCATATTTGCACCAGAAATGCTTAATGTTGATTGATACAGGCAACGTATGCTCATGTGGATATTATGATGCTTCAGTGTGTGGGAAATTTCTTATTATTCCATTTGATCCTGGGGGTTACTAAAGTGCAAGTTGCAGATGCAGAGGATACCAGATGCCTGATGTAGCATGCTACATGATGCAAGGTTTTGTTTTCTAGATTATGCTAAGTTAGAAGAGTGTATGGTTATGTGTTCAATAAAATTACATGGTTGGATTCCAACTGGCTTATTTGGACACTTGACGAAGTATCTTCACATCTTTTGAGTTGGTTCTGTTAACAGAACTTGAGGTAAAGGACTTGACGGCCATTCCATGTGCAGACAGAGTAAGGCATACTTGAGCTTGACAGGGTTCCTTAAGAGAGAGCTTAATGGTCAAGCCGTGTGCATCATTAACTGGAGCACCTGAGTCTGGCGGGGTTCACTAAACAAGTTATCCATGATTGAATGCTTTGAAGATACGGCAAATACAGTTCAGAGATTTTTGATGGACAGCTACCTAATGATTAAGATAGAACATTGATGATAGGGTATAAGCCTTATTTCATTTTTCATACGTTTACCAGTTATGTGAGTCTGATGATGGAAAAGAGCTTAAGGTACCTAAAGCAGAAGATATTTGAAGTGCAGTTGGCACAGACCGGAGGCTGTGCAGGTTCAGAGGGGGTGCATGTCGTGCAGCCCCGCTGCCATGTAGAGAAAGAGAACACAGAAATGCAAGCTAAGCTTCTTTTAAGCCTACAGATTTAATGGTCAGTGATCAGGGCTTGTTAACAGGCCAAGTTTAATTATTAATGTATGCCAGATGCGGCTTAAAAGGGCCAACAGATGCCTTAATCGTGCCAAAAATGATTATGCTTGATGTGAGCACAGATGGAAGATTATGATCTAGAACTGTAGTTCTTGATGTGCTGTACCGGCCTCTCTTTACGGCTCGTCGATTGGAGCTACCGTGAAGAAGTTATGGCATATTGAAGTTTGAGTCGATTGCAGATCCGTACCGGATTGGGCAACTGCAGCTGAGGTGACAAAAATAAAATGAATGCATGGGCCTGAAGTGCTCACTTTGTGGAGCGCGTCGGTCTTTTCCGATCAGTGATCGGAGTCCCGGTCGCCAAGATATTAGCCGTTAAAGATTCACCGGGGGCCGGCTCCATACCAGTTCGGTCCGCTTGATCATAGTGCCGTCTGGAAATTTTACAGCCTCGACAGGGTTTGTATGCATTTTATGCAGTTTAAGAAGTCTAATGGGATTTACGGCTTGGCAGGCAGAGTCCAGTGTCAGTTGTTGGCACGCTGAGCTGGGTAATTTTTGCATTATTCGCGATGTTGTTATGGACAATAAGATTCTCGAAGATATTGTTAGTCAAGGCTTACTGGAGAAAAATATCACGCTTGACATTGCTTGGCCGACATGTGTACAAACATGATGCCTTTTATTTGTTGCTTAACATTTCCCGGATGATATGCATGCCAGTTGTGGTGCCGTTACGAAAGCACAAAAAGTTATTGTTGAGGTCTTAGTCGGGAATGTCGTCTTTTGGAACGCGATGATTGCCGGCGGTTCCTAGGTTGATATGCATGCCAAATGTTCCTCAGCTCAAAGTTAGATGTTTGTATGGTGCAAGAGCATAAGCTGCACCATAGAGTTGGAGACTATACTCACTATAAAGGATATTCATTGTTTTATGGAGGTAAAAAAGGACTTGGGTACCCTTACCTACATTCAAAATTCTCTCAAGCCCCAATGGATCCTTGACCACGAATAAGGAAGGTGTTCGATTTTCCATCTACACTCAAAATTTGGCCACTATAGCTGGTCAATATTTATGCAGATAATCTTTCCAGTAAAAGGATCCCTCTCTAGAAATGGCTAGGAGATTTCACTTGGACTCAAGGCCTTATTGGTGGTGATTTTAATATGGTACAATAATGTGCCCATACTACCTCCTGGGCTCTGTCATGCCGATATCTGAGACTCCTTCCTAGACACACCTTCAAACCCAAGCTCATCTTAAAGATGCTTGGACATCCGCTTCTATATTGTCTATTGGTTTTACCTTTCACTCTCTTTCTCATGATGCTTCTTGGTCACGTCTGGACATAATCTACCACATTGGGGTTGATTGGTTATCTAATAATGATGACATATTTGTGGATGTTGCAACAACAATATTAGATCATTTTCCTCAGGTTCTTACTCTTTCTAATCTGGATCAGTCTCCTTCAAATGAGTTTGGGTACTCCAGACCTCTAACGATCAACAACTCGCTGCTGAATCATCCAGATTTTAAAGCACAGGTTCACGCTACTATTGCTAATGCTCAGCAGCTGCATGATAATCCTCTGCTAATATGGCTTCATATTGTATCTTGATTGCAATCATGAAGAACACCTTTAGGCTCGATCTTAAGTTCAACCCTCAACTGCATATTCTTTAGCACTATGATGCAAGGCTTGCCTCATGACATCCTTGTGGCTAGCCTTATTTTCATATGCTATTGTACACTAGGGTGTAAGGCTAGACTCATGACATCCTTGTGGCTACTAAAGGCAAGAGGCTCGAGCTTAAGTTTGAGCCTCGCCTAGATATGTTAGTATAGCACTATCATGCAAGTCTAGCCTCATTACATCCTTTTAGGATGCATGCAAGAATAGAAAAAAAACTTAGGCTTGAACTTAATTCTAGTATCATGACATCCTTTTGGTTACCAATTACAAGAGGCTCAAACTTAAGTTCGAACCTCATTTTCATATTCGAGTGTAGCACTAGCATGCAAGGCTAGCTTGATGACATACTTGTGGCTACCAAGGGCATAGAATAGCACCTTTAGGCTTGAGCTTACATTCGAGCCTCAAGTGCATATGCTACAATATTAGCCTCATGACATCCTTGTGGCTACCAAGAGAATAAAAAATAGCTTCTAGGCTCAAAATTAACTTTGAGCTTCCTCTCCATATGCTAATGTAGCACTAGGGTGCACGCCTAGCCTCATAACATCCTTCTGGCTATAAAAACCATAGATCTTCACTCTTAGGCTCAAATTTAATGTAGCACTAACTTCCAAGGCTACCCTCATGACATCCTTGTGGCTAGCAAGGGCACATAACAACACCTTTTGGCTCAAACTTAAGTTCGAGCCTCGCCTACACATGCTAGTGTATTTTTAAAATCACACTATTTAACCTAAACATGTGCTCCTTGTTTAGGTTCTAAAATTGCTCTTTTTGTTGTTTCAAGAATGGAGGCTTCTAATGTACCAAGTATACCAGAGTAGGGTACAAGTCTTCACACTCGATGTTCCTGGAATATCCACTCAAGACAAAACTACTACTCCAAGAATAAATTTTGAAAAGACCTTTGAATTCACAAAAGAAGAAGGAGGGAAGTGGTTTGTGGATACCTACGATACAGCTGCAAACTACAAAGGTGACATCCATCTATATTTGTCACAAGGTGATATGAAATATGGAGACATGGGAATTTTTGTGGGTGTCAAAGATGATGTGGATGCAACAGCAATCCCATGCTTTGCATCTAATGTGCTACCTACTACAGAGACCACAAAGGAAAACAAGTTTTTCTTATCATTGGGCACTTTTCATGTAGCAAACACGGATGATAGCAAACTAGGAAAATAAAATTCTAATGTGAAATTAGGATTTAAGATCTCCAGCTTCACTAATCAAGAAAACTTAGGTGTGGATTGTGTGGAAGACCTAGTGAAGACATTGAGACATGCAAAGCGATCCTTGAGCTTACCTAAGAAGCTTGTACCTATAAAGAAAACAATAGGGGCACTATCTAAGAAAGTTGTGGAGAAGATAGAGAAAGCCATAGTTTGGAGTGCACTTGCAGCATCAAGAGGTGCTCGTGCAAGCGCTTCAACGCAAAGATCACTACCACCATTAATTTAGAGGATCAAGAAGGTTCACAAGAGCAAGATGCACAAGGACTCACAACAAAAATAAAGTCAAAGGATGATTCTACTCTTGAAGAAGATCAACAAGAACTAGCAAAGAAGAAGATGAAAAAGAGTGCATAAGAAAGAGAGGTTTCTGAAGAGGAGTTGATGGAAATGGAAACTCCATCATAAGATAACAAGGAACTGACCTCCTTAGAAATCAAGAAGAGAAGGGATTCTATCCTTTTGGTATTAATGAAGTCTTTAGCATTGACGCGACAAGGTGTTTTCCCACTCCATCAAACTATGTGTACAAAAGAATGAATCTAGATTGGGTCAGAATTTTGACTTTAGACTTCATTCAAGAACCAAAGCAAGCAGAGATATTGGCAAATTGGATGCCTTGTGATCCTTACAAAAAAAATCCTCTTTGCAAACTTTTTAAAGAGGATATTCACAATGTTTATTATTGGACAACACTCCATTAGTGCTACAAAACGTTTGCAAGGTGCAAAAGTTGCAAAGGTTACCCCTCAATTGCGTCAACAATTCAAATATAAACAATCAAAGATTATTGTCAGTTGCCCACCAAAGATCTCTCACAAAATCTCCAAAGATGCGAATCTATCTATTGCAAATTCAATGCAAAAGGAGCCATTTCTTGACCAACTTTTGCAAGCATGAGCGCAATGGAATGCAAATGGTTGTCCTTCTAAGCCACCACCTGGTGTCAACCAAACCAAAAAGGACTTTGAGTCTTGGAAGGTACTTGTTTGATTCTTTGAAAACATGAATGTGAGTCTTTTATCAGTATTTATTTGTAAATCAGAGTCTATCATAGGCTCAAGCATGCCCTCCATGTTCTCATTTAGATTTTAAAGTGAGGTTTGAACTTAACTCCAATGTCAGCACTACAAGTGGGGATCGAAATCAACTTTGACGACATACCAAGGGAATCTAGAAAGTAGGGGCAAGAAAGTAGTAAACTCCTAAGCAAGGATCCAGCTATGTTGGCATCCAAGTTTGGTGTGTCACTACTATCTTCAAACCAACTGAACTTGCTATAATTGTGTCACAAAAAAAAAATTGAGTCATCAACATGCTATTTCTTATGCTACTAGCTTGGGGTATGATCGTGGCCATTTCATTAGCAAAGTTGTAGCAAAATCATACATATCAAAGCTACAAAAGGCCTCCTTAGGCTTATATGGGTAGGACTCACTTTAGATTTATCAAACAATATAAAAATTATAATAAAATTGTTATCTAATCTACCATATTTTTTATTGCAGGTGGAAGAAAATAATTAGTAATGGCTTGGCATGCACGCTGACTCAATCACATAGAATGTTCACATACATCAAGAGTGGTGGAAATGTGTTAAGAAGATTTTGGCCAAAACAATCTGTTGGGTTCTAGTATTCGGCCAAAACGATGTGTTGTGTCCAATTATTTGAACATGAACCAAATATGTACACTTTTATATTTCATCAATTAGACGTTATTCAACCTTGCAAAAGAAGTCTCTCTTTTATCTTTGTAGTTGGAGCTCTTTGTACAAGATTTCTTTAGTATTGAAGAAAAATATTTTTATTTGTATTGAAAGATTTGTCTTCACAAGGTTTAAGTCTATATATATCATGGATGAAATAAATGTTGTTGGTGCACTGTGTGTTAATTGTAAATATTTTCTCTTCCAAATTGACCATCATGCCTTTTGTTTTGAATAGGAAATTTTGAAGCATATAATTTTGATTTCAAATGTACAAATCACTTACTATTAAGGTGGCACATGTCATTAAAGACTTATAAGCCTAGAAGGAAATTGGTTCCACCACCCTCAGATACTATACAAAAAAAAAAGAGTATTGATTTTTGAACGCAATGGTGTTATACTTAAGACCATTGAAATGCAACATGGTGATGTATGTCCAAATAAGGGAAAACATATGCATCTTATTGAACAGTCTACAAATGTATGGCATTTTATTCACAAAGATGCATTCACTTTCCTTGATTTTTGCATGCAATGGTTTGAGATGCTGATTTGGAGAACTAATAGATTGCAAAGGACTCACCGTTACTTGAGTTATTCTTTTCACAGTACCATCAAAAATCTAATTTCATAGCAGGACAGGCAGCATTCAAGAAGACAGATCTGTTGAGATGTAGAGAGAAAGAGAGAGAGAGGAGACAAGAGACACGCCATGTACGCTCCCAAAGACTGATTCATATTGAGGACAAGATACAAATATATAGGTGAGACCAAGTTGAGTAGAGTGAGCCATACATAGCTCCAACACCCCCACTCAAACAAAGGTATCTAGATTTGGATGAAATAGCCCTCATGGAGTTCAAGGGAAAAACCAAATCCCCTATACAAATGTGAAAATATGAACGAGCGATGATGGTGTGAAAGTGCATTGTGTATCTATGTACAAATATACAAGTGACTAAGAGATCACGGTGTGCAAATGTGGAGTGTGCATAGTGCATGGTACATATATGATTACAATGTTATATATACAAAGCTATCATAATAACAAAGAAGCTAATCTAGAAAGAGTGAGGCCGAAGAAACTCCAAGCTCCAAGCACAAGAGGATGAAGCATGAATCGTTGAGGCCTTTGGTAAGAATGTTTACAATCATCTAATCACATGGATAGTGTTCAACCATTATGGTGCCTTTGCGTACTTCATACCGGACATAATGATAATGCACATCAATGTGCTTTGACTTATTATGTTGAACATAGTCTTTTGCAAGACTAATAGCACTTTGGTTATCACATCGCAAGGGTGTGCTAGAAAGAGGAGAATGAGCAATATCAACCAGCATTAGTTGAAGCTAGGTCAGCTCAAAAGCTACAAGTAATGCCACAACATATTTAGACTTAGTAGTAGAAAATGCAACACAATGTTGTTTCTTGTTGGTCCAAGAAACAAGACAACCATTTATGAAGATGCAATTTCCACTAAATGTGAGCTTGCCTAGTCTGCATTTGTGTAACCCAAAAGAGAGAGAGAGAGAGAGAGAGAGAGAGAGAGAGAGAGAGAGAGATTACATAGAATTTGATGTCAGTTTTCATCGATAGACCAAACCAAAATCTGTAGTTCCTTTTAGGTATTTCAATACATGCTCTGTTGTAGACCAATGCTTAAGAGAAGGACGTGCAAGATGTTGTCCAAGATAATTAGCAACAAACAAAATATTAGGGTGAGTGTTCATGCAAGCAAATTAAAGACATCCAATCAAGCTAGCACAAGGTTGAGTTGTGACAAGCTGACCACCATTGTCAGAAGTGTTCTTCATAGAACTCGCAGGACAAGGTGTGTTGGCCAAATGTGCAGATTTTAAACCAAATTTTTGAATAGTATTTGTAATAAAATTTGACTATCAAAGGAATAAAATACCTTTTGTGCGGTTCCTTTTAGTCTAAATGCCAAGACACGAGTGAATCTCTCCAAGGTCCACCATATCAAATGCAGAAGACTAACTTTTTCACTTGCTGAAGAAATCCCAAATCAATGGAAACAAGGATTGTATCATCCACATAAAGAGCAAGAATCACAAAACTGCTACCTTGGTGCTATATATACAAGTTGGGGTTTGAAGAGCAAGAGATGAATCCTTTGGAGGTGAGAAAAAGATCAAATTTTGAATATCAGGCCCGCGAAGCTTGTTTGAGACCATATAGTGCCTTATGGAGTTGAGCAACTAGGTCTTCTTTACCTGAAATAACAAACCCTTTAGAGATAAGATAATTGTACTCTGCTTCATAGCCTCTTGCCATTGATCCTTTTGTGGTGAAGAGATAGCTTCATTATAAGTAACAGGATCTTCAGGACTATAGAAAGCGTTATCAACACTATCGTCATCATAAACATGACATGAACCATGCTCAAAATCAATGGGCAGATCAACAAAAATATCAATATCATCATTGGAAACATTTGGAATGGATAGCAAAAAAGTTGAAATTTTTTCCATCTGTAAATAATCGCGATTAGTTACTTTGGTTGCAAATTTTTGTTTTGACCATACAGTTTTGTTCCTTGCATGATTTTATGCATCTTTGCTTGTTCAAAAATTGATTTGAAGCAATTTGGACGAGATTATTAGCATTTCAATCTAAAAGGACATTCCAGAAAAAAAATTCCGACAAATCTGCTAACTTTGCACTCTATTCACTAAACAGGAGCAATGCAAGCCGCGGAGAAGGCCAAGAAGAACTTAAACCAAAAGAAGAAACTGCAAGAACTGTCCCCGTATCAACTGGACCCCGAGTTGGTAAAAGCGCCAAAAGCATCCTACCTTTCTAAAGAACAGTTGGAAGATCACCACACCACGGTTTTCACTGGCAGGTTTAAGAGTGAAGAACGGCATCCGATGGAGTTGCAGATCTTGCCTAAAGAGGTTTATGATGTCGCAGCAAAGCCGGAAACCAAAGAGGCTAACCGTAGGTTGGGGCTCTGACATTTCTACGAACAAGAGCCTTGCGGAGTGGACTTTCAAAAAACTTACGAGCTTTTATCCACAATCAAAGAAGACGGAAGTGCCTAGATATCAGACAACCAAGGAAATAAGGTAGAGACTGTAATTACAAAAGATATTGTGGCAGAGGCACTCAGACTGCCCACTGAAGTTATGACCATGCGGACAAGAGACAGGAAGATAGCAAGCACATTTACGAAGGAAACAGTTGCGGCTACATTCGTCGATCTCATCCACAAACAGGTGGAAGAGCCAGCCCGTCTGTACCATCAACACTTCCATTTCCTGGCAAAAAGGCCACCTAGGTACACAACACCAAATCACGCCGTGGCCACCACTTTTACACAAGTTCTGAAGTCAACAACAAGGCAGCCTGTGGACCACGTGCAGTATGTTTTGACAACATTAAAGGCCACCAAGAAGGAGGGGAAAATAACATACTTGGGCGCTCCAAAAGTATTAACTAGAATAGCCTATCATGCCATCGGCATGGCTGACAACCTACCACCTACCCCGAATCAGAATACATGGATCTTGGAAGCTCAACCCTCTCCCAGAGCTACAAGATCAAGTAAAAATCATTTAAATCAGGTGATGAATCAGATGGCAACTCTGACAACAAGGAAAAAAGAGCTAGGAGGGGCAAGATGAAGTGGAAAGCTGTGGCTGCCCACCAAGAGGATCCAGCTCAGAAACAAGCAAGATTTGAAAGAGAAGAATAGGCGTATCAGTGCACTAGGCAAGCACAGGGAAAAGACCCAGAAAAGTGGGTACCCACTGGCTTGAAAGACTTCGAACGAAGCATCATTCAAGAAAAGAGGCCGAGGATCCAAAGATAATTTAGAAAGGATGACCAAGAGGCAGAAGCCTTAAAGCTGAAAGAGGCGAAAGAAGCGGCAAAGAAAGCTGAGGAAGCGGCTACTCAAGAGCAAAGCCAGGCATCTCCCCGACCCACCTCACCACCGTCAGAACAACAGGACCAGCCCATGCCTACTCCACCAATATCACCGCCAGGCCAAGATACCAATGAAGAAGCCGAGATCGACAAGGAAAAAGATTTTGAATTCACCCACCAAACAGAAGCTACACAGCAAGCTGACCACGCCAAACAACATGAGGAAAAGGGAGCTGAACCAGAACCAGAGCAGACAGTCGAGGAAACTCACAAGCCGGCGAATGAAACTGATAAAGAGCAAGATACAGAAAAAGAGCAAGCCATTACACATGAGGAAAAAACCGAGACTGAGAAGGCAGAAAGGCCTACAATCGAAGAAACAGTAAGGATTGAGACCACAAAGGTTATTTCCACTCAACCAAAAACTGTCGAGGTATCAAAGCCTCAGGATGGGCAACGAGAAGACCAGCCATCCACCTGTACAGAACCACCAGCACCTACATCACAACAAGAAGCAACATAGGAGATTGCCGGCACATCACAACTCGCAAGACAGGAGGAGTGGTAGTCCAATGACAAAGTGATTTTACAAGTAAACGAGTATGCAAGGCAGATGCAAGTCATGACGGAGAAACTCCGCTCAGCAGCCTTCAACCGCAGTACAAAAGCCAAAGAACTCAAAATGTTCATCGATGCTCTTCAAGGAGAGCTCGACGACAGGATGGCTATTATCACTGATCTCCAAAGGCAAGTACAAGAGCTAAAGACTAAAGCAGAACAGCATCACATAGCCAAGGACAAACAACAGAAGGAAATGGAGGAGTTGGGTGACCTCCTTACTGAATTAGCTGATGCATGCAAAGTGAAACATGAGCAGCTGACAGAAGTGACAAACGAACTTCTTAACACCTCTCTGTCAGCTCAGAAAATTTCAAGTACAGTTAGATGTCGCTAACGCTTTCCTTCAATATTCCGAACAAAGAATCAATGCTCAGGCCACTTTCTTGCGGCAAATAAGAGAAAATCCAGCCGTGGCCTCGATCAAGGGAACAGATGAAGTGTACAAGGTACTTGAAAAGAAAAACAGAGACTTAGAACTGGAGTTGAAGCTTGAACAGTCACAATGCAGAGACCTGGCACTAATGCGGGTCCAAAGAGGAGGAACTCCTTAAGGAAATTGTAGAACTGAAAAGAATGAATCAACCCCTCAGAGATGAAAAGCCAGATATACAGGAAGAGGCAGGCACTTCATAGCCGCCCCAAATGGACATCCCCTCGATCTCATTTGCTGACTTTGAGAAGCAGTCTACAGCAATCCGAGTGGTGATGAAGACTTTAAGGTCCAAATTACAAACAAAGATACAGTGCCAATGGTCCAGCTGTCAAAGGGTGAAGAGGACGCACTGAAAGAGAAGATCACCTTAGAGGAAGATGAGAAGTGGAAGGCCGCAATGGATTGGGAGTTGAGAGTTTTACACTTTGTTAACGTCACTCAACTCACTCCCAATCAAATCAATGCTGAATGGCACCAACAATCCCTGCCATACCCTCTCATCAAGGTAGAACTCTTACAGGTAAAGGAAAGATTATACAAGGATATGCAAGAAGATGGCGCAGATAAAGACCACCCGAAGTGGAGGCTAAGCTGGATGAACAAGAAACCGAGGTATTTGATTCTTTTCACAAGAGCACCTAAGGACATACAAAAAGATCCAACATTTTGTCCTGTACCTCGAGTAAGGACATGGCAAGAACATGAAGCACTGCAGAAGAAGAGGCCACCATGGCTTAATTTTCCCAGGCTGCCAGCTCCAGAGAGAGGCCAAGTAGCAGAAGAATACATGGTGAAAACCCTAACGGGCGCCATGACATTCTTCAAGAGTCTGCCAGATCTCTCTTGTGCAATGCTATATAAGATCTGCAGGATGCTACTAACTTGCATACAGGTTTTCAATGATCCTGAGCAAACAGGAGCCCCCTGGCTCTCATTCTTGGAAGGGAACAAAGGCCTTTGCTATGATCTGAGTGGGCAACCCTCCGAGGAAATTCTTTATGGATTTTATTCCAGATGCATGTTCTTGCCCTCACACAATATGCTTGCTTTTGAAGAGGCATTCTACATTGGCTTCTTCACCTGGTGAACGAAGATATTTGCGCCGGTGATAAGCAATCTCACGTCAAGATTTGTAGGATACTCAGCAGTCGAACTGAAAAACAGAGTCACCATGCAATTTTTGCAAGTGCAGAAAAAGAACGCAAAATCGGATACCAAAAGGCACTAAAAGCACTGAAAGACCGCCTCGCCCACCGTCAACCCAAAGATTACTTCAGCCCATAAAGTTGTGTCAAGGGATGACACAGGCGAGGAGGGGGGGAATGTTAGCAGCAAGCTAACATAGACACCATTTTTTGGAGTTCTCCTTGTAAAACAATTATTATTTTGATAAATCGAGAATATTGTAGCTCCTATTTTCTTGGTAAACATTGTAATTGATGAGCCGGGGCTACAAGCTTCCAGTTTGTATCAGCCAGTCACAATTCCCAGCTTTGGTAGAACTCCAGATTATTACTTTTGACCACCCAAAAACCTTGGCTAAGGTATAAAAGCCAATTTTTGTAAGTTTTTGGATAAGAAATACACAGCGTGAGCTAACGGCGCTCACTTCTCTCCTTCTCGCGCTTCCTACTCCCTCCCCGGTTGTCACATTGCAAATGCGTTTGTTGCATTGCAACCGCAGGTAAGAGCTCTACGTATTGACGTAAGCCATTCACAGTATTTCGTAGCGTTTGGCGTCGCCGACTCGCGGCCTAATTTCATCATAACTAGGAATTTACACTTTTAAGTCGAAAACTAAGCATAGGCGGGGTATTGGGGCATCATTGCTAAGCATTTCGATGCATTCTGGGTTGAAAACGATTAGGTCAAAAATCCACTGCTGTTAATAATCGTGATTTTGGAACGTGACCTAACGTGGGGTTTGAGGCCATAGGCATATGTGCTTAGGTCTTATAAACTTGTCCTAGTAGTTTCATTATGTTTGGATGTCATTTGATGTTGTAACGGATGTGATTTGCTTGCCGATGAGCGATTGGCTTTTGGTGATTTCAGTCACTTGAGTGTAGCTTGAGTTAGATGTGAGTTGTTAGTTGTTTTCCAAGAGATTGACAACCTCTTGTAGCCTCTATGCACTAGTCAAGTTAGCTTCATCCCATCGTTTGACAAATTAATCGTGGTTCTCGCTTCCCACAATGAAGCACAAAATTCAAAAAATTGGATGGCTACCATGCAATCAGAATATGATGCACTTATAGAAAATGACACAAATACTTATGTGAATTCCCTCCTGGCAAGTTGGATGTGAGATTGATTTCTATAAGGCTCGACTAGTTGCAAAGGGTTATGCACAACAGAAAGGTATAGACTATAAAGATACTTTGCTCCCACATGTCGTATGACTACTATGCAGCTTCTATGTGCATTGGCAGCTCATTTTGGTTGGGATGTACATCAGTCATACATTGTTACCTCTTTCTTAAATGGTTGCATATTTGAGGAAGTTTATGTAACGGAGCCTCGTGGCTTTGTCAAGAAAGGAAAAGAGGATAAAGTGTGAAAATTTAAGAAGATTTGTATGGGTTGAAGAAATCTCCTTATGATTGATATGATAAATCTAATACTCATTTGGTCAAATGAGGCTTTCATATCAGTCCAACAAAAAGCACTTTTGTATGTAAAGCATGAGGGTGATGTACTTCTCATTGTCATTCTCTATGTGGAAGATTTGTTGATCACTCTTTCTCAAACTCCTCTTGGTTGCCTTATTTATGTAGTGGCACTTTACATCTTGGCTTTTTTTTTCCGAGGGGGGATCATTGACTCCAGATTTAAATCTTTTTTTGGACTCAGATTGGGCTGGTTGTTTTGACACACGAGTGTCCACAAGTGGTTTTTGTTAAATGCTTGGCAATTCATGTATCTCATGGTTAAGAAAGAAGCAACCTACTCTCACCCACTTCTAGTTGTGAGGCTAAGTGCAAAGAAGTTTTCATAGCTATGGTTAAGTGTATGTGGCTCAGACACCTTATGGATGATTTTTTATTGGACAAGACACTACCATCACCACCATCGACATTGACAATGAGAGAGCATTGATAGTTGTGAGGAGCCCAGTTTTTCATGATTGCACAAAGAACATTGAGGTCCATTACCACTATATCAATGAGAGGATCTCAGCAAGAGAGATCAGCTTAGCTTGGCTTATGTGCACTTCTCCATTTCTCTTCCCATTGGTCAATCTAGCCATCTCAATCTTCCCAAGAATAGTTCATAAAGTTATACAACAGAATATTGTCAGCCCATCAGTGCCCGTGAAATCACAAAAGAAATCAGTGACTTTATTCCATATGGGTAATTTGTGACAAAGGAGCAGAGTAACTCAAAGTGAAGTCCGAAGTTTTTATGTGCTTCAAACAATTTCTGGCTATGGCTGAAAATGTCTCGAAATGTACTATGGGCACTCTCCGTTCCGATCGAGGGGGGGAGTATATGTCTCATGAATTTAATGCATTTCTTGCTAGTCATGGGATAAAACACCCCCTTTTGTAGATTGATGATGACCATATACATGTGGTAGTGATGTGTGTGAACACACTAGGAACGCCAGGGCATTTTTTCCTTCTTTAGGAGGTTTTTTCCCCTGAGCATTGTATATACGCCCATCACTCTACGGCTATCGATCTTTCCATTGCATACTAAGTAACACACTCTCTATTGTGTGCCTTGAGCTTCCTTCGTCTTCTCCAAGCTGTGTGCGTTTCTCTGCAACCCTAATTCCAACATTGTTCAAGTCCTATTTTTGTTCGGCTTCTCATGAGGTTACTGGATACACCTTAAACCCAAGGTCTGGCAGTGAACCAAAAACTCCCTTTCATGGTAGCCTAACAGAAGCACCAGTTTATGGATACACCAAAATCCTTGGTTGTGAGAGAACCTAAAACTCACAGTTGTCAAGTACACCAAAAAATCAAGGTATTATGAGAGTGATTGTATGTAGTTCGGGCTTGAGGGGGGGATTGTTGGGTTCAAGCCCTTGTCGGTATCGTCTACCCATCGGAACATATCACTGTAGCATGCAACTGCAATTCCATATCGTTTGGAAGTTTGCACGGCTTTAAAAAAAAATTATATATTGTAAGTTTTTTTTTTGTACAAAGTTAATACAAGGCATAGCATTTCTTTTCTTTGTCAAGCTGCCTCTCTCTCTCTCTCTCTCTCTCTCTCTCTCTCTCTCTCTCTCTCTCTCTTTCTTGTTCCTTTGCACTTTCTCTCTTGACATGGCTCTTACTCACCGACTGCATCCACCCTAGACGTTGCAACCAACAATCTATTGCTAGATAGAGCCATAATATTGTGGGATCTATTGATTAGAGCTCACACAATATAGATTCTCAATTTTTTATTGTCAAAAGTTATGTTCCGATAGCTTTGTACACAACTACCAAGGAGTTTTATAACTTAGATTGCTACTCATCATTGATAAGTGGAGAGAATAATAGAGGAGACAGTGGTGAACATTGAGAATCAAGAACCTACTTCAAATAGTAAGGACATAGAGAAAGATATTTAAGAAGATCAATGGACCATAAGGACAAACAAGATGAAGCGATTTTTCACCTCGCTTTATCTATGTTTTATAGAGAAATGAAATTTTTATTTATCTTTTCTCCAGGTTTATGGTCAGTAAGTAACATTTCTTAATGAAAAGAAAGCTAGTAGTTGTTGTTTGTTCACCACTCCAAGTACGGAGGTGGCTGCAGAGTTGGAGAGTATTGTGAAGGGGTCAAATCGACGTACGGCATGGTTGAGAATTGGAGAAAGCTCAAAAAGAAAGGAGAAGATTGTTGATGATCAAAGTGGTAAGGAACCTCAAGAGGAACTCAAGATTGAAGGTAGCTCTTCATGTATCTCAATACCAAAGAGACTTTGAAAAGATCTAGAAAAGATGTTTTGGCCGAAATGAGAGAGTTAATTTGAGTGGCCTTTTGTAAAGAGATGTCAACGCTTCTATAGTCCTTGTATGTTAGCAAAAATGCTTTATTCACATTTAGAGTTAAAATTTAAGTAAGATCTTGTTACAATTTTGTATGTAAAGAAAGACTTGTTAAAATTAAGTTTCTTTTACTATGCTCAATGGAGTCTCTCTCTCTCTCTCTCTCTCTCTCTCTCTCTCTCTCTCTCTCTCATCCATTTTTACCACATGTGTAAATGCACCTTCATGCTCCATCTATCTTGGTTAATTAGTTTTATTTTTCTAATTCTATCTTGTGTAATGACTCAAGTATGCAGCTAACTAGAAAGAAAAAGAGTGAAATACTTCTCAACGTTAGTTATCTAAAGATCTTCCCTAATAGAGAACAAGCTATCTAATTCAAATGGATAATATCAGCTGAATGAGAAAGAATGTTACATATTGAGGTTGGTCACTCTTTTTAGGTGTGTTCTTGTGATGGTTGAAGCTTGCTAGAGAAAAAGGAGATGTGTGAAGGTTTTACTAGAGATTTGGACAATCGTCCAAAACTTTGGGACACACATTGAGACTCTTGAAGATATGCTTATATAACCAATATATATTATCCTCTTAGTCAAGGTTTTATGTATCTCTCTCTCTCTCTCTCTCTCTCTCTCTCTCTCTCTCCACCCCCAAACACCCCCCCCCCCCAATCCCTACCTTGTCTATTCATTTATGGATCTATTTCATAAATATATCATATGACATGTGTTCTATTTATAATATTTGCATGTGTTTCATCGATTTAGAATACACCTACTACGATACCTCTATTTAGCATCATGATCGTAACAAAAAAAAAAAGTGTGATAGAAATCCCAAATGAATTACATATGCACATTGAATCAAATACTTACAACATGAGAGAAAAGCTGAATATCAGTCTTAATGGGTTACTTCTTCAACAATGTGTTACAAGATCAGACAAGCATACAAGCATCAAGTATGAGAAAGGCTAGATTGCATACGGTGACGAGGATTTTTGGAGTTTTTGTCAAAACTATGGGAAAATTTCAACATTGGTCAACATCTATGAAACGTAATCAGGATCTAATCGTGAAAGCCCTGCAATATCATTCCTCAAGGGATGTGAAGATGAGTTTTTTAATGATTTGGGCACAGGAGGAGTGAGACACATCTCATTATAAAATATACCGCCCATATAAGCTTGGAGTTGAGGCCATGTTTAAGCCCCTCTCAAAAGCTGGAAGAGCATAGGACCCTATGAGATGTAATCATGATCTAATCATGAAATCCCTACAATATCATTCCTCAAGGGATGTGAAGATGAGTTTTTTATGATTTGGGAACAGGAGGAGTGTGAGACACATCCTCGTTATAAAATATACCGCCCATATAAGCTTGGAGTTGAGTCCATGTTTAAGCCCCTCTCAAAAGTTGGAAGAGCATAGGACCCTAGGCATACATTTCTCATTGATCACAGCTTACAAGAGTTGTGTGAACCCTCAAGAGAGTTGTATATATCCACCAACCTTTCAGTTGTTGCAAGGGAATAATATTCTACTACAAAAATGGCTTCCATACTTAATGTCCTCGGACCTTGAGGTTGATATATGACCATTTGTAAAGAACACACATTATGGACAAAGTCCGCTTGGTGCAAGGGATCCATGGTATGTACAAATAGAGGATCTAGTCAAGGAGAGTTCCACTCAAATTAATGCATGGGTGACACAGATAGATGCCAGTAGCTCTACTCATGAAGAAGTTGGAGAGAACTACACAATTAACATGGAGGACATAATTCATACACAAAATTAGATTGTGCCCTATGCAAGCAGGCCATTGTTTGAGCTGAATAAAGAGAAAATAGAACTTCTAAGGAAAGTCCCACAAAAGTCTAAACTAAATAGGTCTACTGCAATATATTATGCCACACAACTCCGATATAGAGGAGAAAAACTTCAACCTCACGTTGCAAAGAATTACTTGACACATCTTAGGAGGTGTTATAATATCTCATAGTTCAAAGGCCTTCTGTTTGTTGTATTGTATGCAATGTTCGTTGTTCTCAATGGCATTTCTTTCTTCGCAGCTAGATATTTGTGTAAAAACAAAGTAAAAAGTAAATTTGTGTGTGGGAATACTTCAAGTGATTTTATATGTTCATATCATGAAGGGCATGGTTTTATGGCTTAAAGAATTTGTGCTTTCTCTTTTGTTTGGTTCGTATCTCCGTTCTGAACAGATGTGGACCAAAAGAATTTATGTTTTCTCTTTTGTTTGCTTCATATATCCATTCTGAATCCAAGCATATGGTTTCATGGTTAAATGAATTTGTGCTTTCTCTTTTGTTTGGTTTGTATCTCCGTTTTGAACCCAAGGATCTAAACCAAGAGATTTTGTATTTTGAAATTCTTGATTACATTTGAAAGTCTTTTATCTATATTTTTCACTCAAAAGGGTTTAAAAAAGATAATAGAACACATACGGGATCTTGTGCTTCAAGAATCAAGGAAAGATTGATTTGAAAAATTGTCAAAACATTAATCCAGACCTTCCAAATCCTAAATCCAAATTTCACGGACCATCTTTCCAATATGTGTGCTACATCCAACCTGGATGTTTGTTGCACCCAAGGTAAATGTTAAATGGTATGTGAGAATATTTCTACTGATTTTTATGGTGGCATCGTGAATGACATGGTCTCATGGTTAATTCAAATTGTGATTTCTTCCTTACTTAGAACATATCTCGGTGTAAGAAACAAGGGAGAACGTTTTTCTCAACATTAAAAAACCATAAAAACTTTTGTTAGAAATATAAGGTCATGTTTTTATGGTTCAAGGACTTTATGCTTGTCTCCTTATTTGGAACATATCTCGTTGTTTATCAACACCATCAACCAGGTATGAGAATAATGATCTCTTTGGCTGTTGAGATTGAAATGTTGATAAAAAATATTCACCCACCTCAAAGTGTAGCACATGGATCCTAAACATAGTAGATATTCTTTCTTAACTTATAACAATTAGAGATTTGTTTTTGTTATAAAACTCGAAAATTCTAAAGTGGAAATTGGGATTTTCACATTTTATCTAATATGGTGTTAAATGCCCATTAACCTCAATTCAATTGTGTTTGGTAGTGTGGTGATCCAGGCAGCAAAGGTTAAAACCCAAAACTATTTAAAGCCTAATATGTAAAGCAATTTTTTTAATTGGGCCACAAGCATTCCTAAACATGTGAATGTAAAGAATGCACTATTGAAACTGAGTGGGACTGAAGTCCTTAAGGACCAAATGGCGACTTTGAAGGCCTAGGTAGAGCAATTCGTGTTGGTTACACAAGGAACATAAAGAGACCTAGAAAAGGATGCAACATGTACATCTGAGCCCGCAACTAAAAATAAAAACTCACTAAAGAGCTTTGGGACCATCTTAGTGCCAGCAGAAAGAAATCAACAACGGCCATGGTGGAAAAGAAACCGAATTCAACAACTGGGGAGGTAGCAGACACTTCAACTACCACAACTATCATCCTACCTGGTATGATGCTATACACAACAATAGAACTTCAAACGAGCCCAGAACAAACAAACACCTCTAAACAGGCTGCAATTGTTGGTGCTACTATCATAGAGAGACCAATTGATAAATTGCAAGCTCTCCAAAAAAATAAATTGGTTGAAAGTGTGGTAATCACTCATCAAAAACTTTGGTAGTGCCTTATAATTTCCTAGTACTCATATACCAGACTGAACAAATAGATGTTGAAACCATTATTGATGGGTGTGTTGCCACCCTCAGAGTGGGTGGACCACAATACTCAATGCTCTTGGCCAAATAATGGAAGTGCAAAGTTCCATCAACTAGAAAGAGAAATTATCAAGTCAAAATATCAAAAAAAGGAAATTCTCCAACTTATAGAATATTTGATTGAAAAAGAATGTCAAAGGAAAAAAAGCGATCAAAGAACTCCAACAAAAAGTTTAGAATTCAAGCCAAAATGCTAAGAAATGGAGGTTTACAAAGAATATGGCTGCATAGGTCTTATAGGATCAAAAGACCGTAGCTCTCAATAGCTTAAAGGAAGTCCATGGTGTCTTGAAAGAGTCAGCTGTGTACAAGTGCATATACCAGTCCTTAGTGGACATCTCTAGCTTCGAAGGGAATCTAACTTTGAATTTGGAGGATCTACAAAACCTAGTAATCGCTATAAAGGATGATCTGGAGGACAAAAGCTCCGCATAGACCAATTCCTAAGCCCTCATAGAGCATTTCACTACAGATGTTGAAGATAATGAGGATGAATATGATGAATACGATAAAGACAAGGAACATGATGTAGGAGATGAGGAACCCTCAGATAAGAAAGATGATGAAACGACCCTTCTAACGCTGCTGGATCCATTCAAGAAGGGATTCAGACTGTTCAAAATCCTCATAGCTCTCATGTTCCATCAGACAAAAAATATGACAAATCAATAGATCAAACTAAGGGAGGGCAAGACCAAGTACATTCAAAGTAGCAACCTGACAACTAGCAATAGCAACATAAGTGATCTACTAGAAAAGACAAAGAGTACACTATGTTGATAGAGACAGACTTAGACGGACAATTCAATTTTTTCTAAACAGTGTCTAAGTTTGAGCATGAGCTTGCACCGAGACAAGCACTCTAGATTGGAACCTTTCTACAAAATGATTATGTATACTCGAATCCGGAGAGGTACCAATTATTATATGTCAAGGCTAAGCGAATGATCAAGTAGTGGAAGATTAGCAGTTATCATGAACAAAAGACTTCCAATCTACCAACCCATCCCAATGCTATTTAGGTTCTAAATAGACTACTAGAGGTTGTTGTGATGCGGGATGATTTGCTGGTGAATCCCCAAACCAAGCAGCTTACCACAAAAAATATTTAGAGCTTGGGTATTTAATTAGAAGTGCTACCGGGAAACAAGCCAATATACAAATGAATACAGGACATCAGAACTGAGACCAAGGCTCTCTTGGTGAAGATACAGATAGCCACTAGACTGTTGGACCACAAGGTTACAAATCTCTAGGAATAAAAACGTGTCCACCAACAGTTGGGGCCCAAGAACTCACATGACCCTCTGAGAGCAAGAGAATTCTCTAAAAGTCATTTTTATTTGGTCAAAAGCCTGAGAAAGTTTATGCAACAAGAAAATCAGATGGTCCTCAAATACATCGAGGATGTACCAGACTCATTGGGATAGATGTACGTGATCCTCTGGAAGATGAGGACCTCCCACGATTCTATCCAATCCCCTATCGAAGTTATAATGCATTGCTTGGTCAAATGAGATATGTAAGAATTGTCCCTCAGATCCGAGAATGGTATGAGCAAAGCAAGGTACTTCGGAAGGCCTGGAAATATGTGCTCAATGAGATAGAAGAGAAAGCACAGTGTTTGAACTAAAAGAGGATCTTGTGAATTTTAGAGGCATGATGACTCAATGACGGGGCCAGATTAATCTGCTAATCAAGTATACAAATGAACCGTTACAGTTATCAATAGAGGCCTCCAAGAACCCTAAGAAGGAATTGGCCAATAAAGCGAGCATCCAGTTCTGAACCTCAATCCTTAGAGAGATGGCTGAAGTTCTCTTCGAAGCCCGTATCGAAGCCAATCAACTAGATCTCTGGATCTCAGTTCAGAGAGATGGTTGAAGTTCTCTTCGAAACGTGCATCAAAGCTAATCAACTAGATCCAATAGGGTGGATACATACTCCTTCTATATGTCATAAGCTGGCATAGGCGAGGCTCACTAAAGGCATATGTGATACAAAACCCTAGAATGCTCCCACACCATACAAAGTGGAGATGTTGACAAAGCAAGAGAGCAACTAGAGTAAGAAGCCATTTACAGACTCATTCAAAAAGAGCCAGTGCTCTAGGTCAAGTTCAACTAGGAGTCCTTTGGATGCCACCCCAAAATGTACCGAAGGGCCCCTTGAAGAAGGCTCCAAATAAACACAAACCCAAATGCTAACATTAGAGGAGAATCTAAAATTTTGGGCTTCAAGAAAGGGGAGGAGGATGTAGATGGTAAGAACTGGCTCTATGGAAGCACCAATGGATAGTTGGATTACCAATAGCTGTAGCAATTACTAGTCGATAACAATACAATCGAACAATTTATCGAACCCCAATACGGGCACCTATAAATACAACCCACTATTTACATTTTGGGGTTTGTCACTCTAGATAACGAGCTAGCTATGTTGTACTCCTAACCTTTTGGGAACTCTTGTACTTCTTTGTAAGCCACCACTAAGTCCCATTCATTTCTATTTCTGACTCAACAATATAAATATATTAGTTCCAGTTGTATTGTTGCCAACATGTGACTCTACACTTTCATTTAAAATGTTTAGTTGTTTTCATATGAAGCCTGATTTTGTTCATCGTATCTAATCTAATTTGACGTGATATTCGCTCAAAAAAAACAAGAAACAAAGCAAACTTTGTAGCGAGGGACAAGGGGTCATTTGATGCAGCCTTTGCACTGCATGCAACACATGCGTCCCACTCACATGTGCAACACATGCGTCCCCGTCCAGTGGGACGCAGCTCTAAGGTGGAGACTACCAACATACATAACCTGAAGACGTGAGCCTCTTTAAGAGGAGGAGGTGGGTGAAAATGCCACTAGGCCTAACCTATATCTATTCCTATCTCCATCATCTCATCGTCAGTGGCCGCAGAAGACGATACATACAAAATCCAGTTTTCAAAGGGGGTCCATTTCAAATGAAAGGCCGCGCACTGGCAACAGTGAGAGGTGTGGTCATGCCAGCTTGTATTCTTGTAAGAAACCTGGTTGCTGTCACTCTTCTGGCTTCCACAAGGGCTGCTCTACAGGGCTGCATGTGATTGTGTGTGTGTGTGAGAGAGAGAGAGAGGGGGCGGGGGGATTGTGTGTGTGTGTCTCTCTCTCACACACAGAGAGAGAGAGAGAGAGAGAGAGAGAATTCCATGCCACCGTCAACCACAGTTGATCGGGTACTGGCTAGCTGCTCCGGGAGGGAGGGAGAGAGGGAGAGAGAGAGAGAGAGAGAGAGGGAGAGAGAGTGTGTGTGTGTGTGTGTGTGAGAGAGAGAGAGAGAGAGAGAGAGAATTGTGGGCCGCAATCTCTCAATGTGTGTGTGTGTGTGTGTGTGTGTGTGTGTGTGTGTGTGTGTGTGAGTGAGTGAGTGAGAGAGAGAGAGAGAGAGAGAGAGAGAGAGAGAGAGAGATCGGCCTCAGCCAGCACATTCAAACATTACATACATTTCGAAGGAAACAATGTACAAAAGAACCTCCTGTAGGCTCGCATTAAAACTCACATACGAAAGCACTGACAAAATATTAAGCAAGAAATCAAACAATGTAAAATCTCAATAAATATTCCACACCTAAAAATGGTTACAACAACGTCGTCCAAAGAATGTGGCACTGAGAGGGTGCCAAGCTTGAACAAATGCCTTGTGAAAAGCAAGCTTCATCAGCCATACAAAGGTATATATTGCGCCGCCACTACTAAGGTCAAAACCATCAGCTTGCATGTAATTTAATGAAATCTTAAGGTTCAGAAGCTTGCACTAAGGTTGGTTAATTAAGGTTACCAACAATAAGGGCAAGGTAGAACAATAATCAAGGCCTTATTGATCTAGTTTCATAATGACAGGGCCAATCTACTTCAGGAACGGTAATTCAAATGCATTGAATTGGGTTATGATGGTAAATTAATGGGAAAATAGCAGGGTGGTAAAATTGCTTGAGGCAAGGATCCTACATGAAAGCTTTATATAAGCTAGCAAGAGGAAATTAGACAAGAGCCCACCGTAAAGAAGATGGGCTTCATCAAGAGGATGTACTACAGGAGATACGACTTAATTAATCCGCCGCATTCGGACCCGTACAATAGCTCACAGAAGGATTCCATATCCATTGAACTAGGTACCTTCTCTTCTTCACACCATGCATGTTATATGAAGCTCCACTACCATCAAGCAAGACAGAGCCCATGTAGGAGCCCCCTCCCCCTGAGCCATAGATACCCTCGCACAAGTCGGCAATCTCCGTAGGAGCCGAAGGATCATTCCCTGCATACCAGGCATTTATGAGAGGATTCGAGGAGAGCTCAGCAAGCTCATGCCCAATGACACTTATCATTCCATCCACGCCAACATCTCTGTTGGGAGGCTTCAATGGGGCAAAGCCTATCATATAGGAAGGCACCGCAAACGGGTACGCACAAAATTGCGGGCATTGTTGCGCGGAATTCCCTATCCAAGCATAAGGCAGAGTGTAGCCCACTATGGAAGGGAAGGTAAAATAGTGAAACCCACACACAGCCCTACAAAAGTCCTGCATTTGCACTTCTTTGGAAGTGAGCACCATGTAAAGCCCACCATTAGAGTCCACTACGAGAGACCCATTCTTGATGGAGTCCCTTATAACCTCTTGCACACTCATTCTAGAGAGAATTGTGCCATGGGAGAAATGGTCATAAGCCTCCCCTGCCACCATCACAGACTTGCTAATATTCGACCCCGTTTGGTCCGTGTAGAGCTGAACTGTGTTCCACCATCCACCGACGGTCGGCCGCCTATGTGCCGGCCCCATCGAGAAGGAGCGTAAGAAGTCCCTTATTGTAGCCTTCTGTGTAGACGTCCACCTTCCATACCATATAATGTACACTCTTATACTTGATGTTAGCACAGGCCCCATGTGATATTGCATGTGTACAAAGGGCGACGACCCCTCGAAGCGCTTCGACCCACTATCATTATGCGGGTGTTGATGCCTCTGCATGAAGCTTGCTGCCTCATGTGGGGAAGGGTTCTGGGGAAGCCATATTCTGTAGGCTTGGGAAGAGGGTGCGTGTGCAGAGAAAAGTATAAATGCTACTAGCATTGATGGTAATGGCATGAAGGTTGCCATGGAAGCTTGGATACTTAAGCTGTGCTATGCAAGAAGCATAGTGAGAGTGAGGCTGAGAGTGGTGCTCAATTCTATATATATGGGCTGGAAAAAGCTGGACTCAAATCACAAAAGAAAAGCAACCCAAAGACAACAAATATTAAGAGTGTCCACTCCTCTGTTACATACATTTGAATAGTAGTCACTTGACTATATTGTGCCAAAGCAAATGTCCCAACAAAGCTTTACATTTTGAAATGGGAATTTCAGTTCCTAGGGTACATTCATATTTTTAGTATGCCAAAGTTTTTTCATAAAGCTGAGATGAACTTAATTGAAAACAATTATATTTCAGCTATTTAATGCAATGACCAATGAAAAGATAGGGACCTTTCACCTTTGCCCAACCCATTATGTGTGCTTGATTCCCGAGGCCGAATCTGTGTCTCAGCACTATCTAACACAGATTCTTGAATGAAGCCAAGGCGGTGGGATTGTCGGCCGAGAAATGCGGGCCCGAAACCAAAGGCTCGCGTAGACGGTTGATGCTGAAGAGTAAACAAGGGCACGAAAAGTAAACAAGTCAAAGGCGCTCATAGTGGTTTCAACAAACCACACGCGCTTACGCGGTTAGCTCATCCGCCTTCCAACCATGAGGTAGTGGGTTCAAATCTTAAGTGATTGTTCACGCGTTGACTTTTTTTAGACTCTTCCCCCGCCTCTAGATTCGAGTTCTTCAAAGCTCTACCATAAATCCCATCACTTGGGGATCATTAAGACCCCGTGTTGGATAGTGCTGAGGGAAGCCGTGTTCTCAACAAATCGGTCTTCATTGTATTTCTCATTGAGGTGGTTCTTCCTTCATAACCGTAATATGTATCCCTCTCACATGCTTCAGCTAGATTTAAGTGTGTGAGATGTAGAGGGGCCAAACTTTTGAGCTCTTTAAGCACTATGTGTTGGTGATTCTTGAGATAGACAACTAGCTTGGCCACCCGCTCTGTTGAGTATCTTGGCTAAAGTCACAAAATCACAACTAGATTCCAAGCTTTCCTTGAAGAAAACTGATAAAAACTTTTACAACATTATTGTAGGTGAATGCCCTCTTACTCCGAAACAAAGGCCAAAATGAGCCCAAGCTAAAATCTAGCGGGCAAATTTGCCCTAGAGAGTTTTAAGTGTCCCCTTTCAGGAGAATGGTTTGTATTAAGCCATGCTCTAATGGCATTCCTTGATATGATATAAGTAGGGTAACAACTGAGATTGTTGGAGGATTATATCCAACACAATGCACAATGAGTACATGAACTTTACCAACAAGAACTCACTAAAGGGATTGCAAACTTGCAATGACCTTGGTGACATTCTTCGAGGAATCCATTGGCAACCAGCTTGAATTGTCCAAAGCAAGTATAGTTTCTTGAGGAATCCATTGGCAACCAGAATGAATTGCCCAAAACAACTATAGTTTCTTGCTAAGTTTATTATAATTCCATTAATGCAATGATGCATATAACATAAGCTAATATTCAATGTTAGGGGAAAGTTTGTCTCCATATACAATCGTGCCACTTCAAGATTCAAAAAAGCTTGTTCAGACTCTTAGTCTGAACACCAAAAACTTTTTTAGCAACCAATGAAGAAAAGGAGAGCATTGGAAATCTCTCGGTTATTAGTGAAAATTTTAGGGGTTTTGTCGGTTTGTACACTAAAATCCTCCAAATTTGGTCAGTTTCCATCAGGGTGACTCTCCAAACTAGCTAGGAATTGTTAGGTTTTGTCCTATGAAAATACACTAAAGGCCGGTTTTGTGTGAACACTGGTTCATAGCACAAGGAAAAGGTAAAAGAAAAATCCTTCCTATCTTGTGAGAAATTAGTGGAAAAATACAAAAAATAAGCTCAATTTTAAACTTTTAAAAAAAAACATATATCTAGGAATCGTCTATGGTTGCGAAAATGATGTCTCTCGAACTAACATTGCTACTATTGCAATAGGGAATTTCGAAAAAGGGATCTTGTCAATTTGGTGCACAAGTGTTGCTACCCTGGCACAAGGGCCCATGCAAGATGTTGGAATTTGGGTGCTAACTTTCAAGGTGATAATTGGGGGCCATTTTTAAAGGAAAGCTTTGTAGTACAACTTTGTGCCCCAATTTATTACTAGCCAAAAGGCCCCAACATTAGGTGAAGAGAAACCAGGGAAAAGAAGAAAAGGTAGGTAAAGGCAAAAACCTAGGTTGGTGTAGAACATTCAAAGGGAATCCAACTGTGGAAATGCATACTTTCCAATTGCCCAAAGCAACACTTACATGATGACTTTGTGTTAAACTTTTGGAAACCTTGGGTGGAAATTTAAAGAGGGAAGCCACTCAAGGGATGTAGCTTTGTTGAATTAGATTTAAAGAATCTTTTATGTGTAGCATTAGCTTAGCTTTCTTTGTTGGTTGAGTGAGTGCATACATATGGAGTTGCCTTCGAAATTGCATTCCAAGTCGGTGGAAGATTGACGATTTCTTGTAGATGTTTTTCACTCACTGGCTTGATAATGTTGGATTGGGCTTTTGCCCATTTGTTCAAGGCACATTTGAAATTTAACATGATTTTGTGAATATAACATGTTAAAAGCATAGCAAAGATCCAAAAATCTAATCTTTTAAAATTGCATTAAAGGTCATATAATTATGATCACAAGAGGCAATACAGACATCGACATCTATGCAAGGTGGAGACTCATGTCCCTTTTTTCTTTGGGAACAACTCAAATGCTGCTCAGAATTGAGCTTGGTCTGTAGGCACGTAGACGGTCATTGTGCCATGTAGCTATGATCCTCTTGGGAGGAGGTCTTAAACAGTGGTCACGGAATGCAAAGTTATCAGGTACTTTGTGAAGTAACAATGCCTCATGGATGCACCAATTATATGTCCTATTTGCTAACTATGCAAGCCTTTTTGTAACTATGCCGATTTTGCATAGTTGCATCAATAACATAGTATTCACAAGTGGTGCATGATGATGGCGTAACCACATCCTTGTCTCATTGGTTGGGTGTACTTTGTTGAGAAGTTCTTTTTTTTTTTTTTTGCGGGGGGTGGGGGATACACCCAACCCCGTATCGTGGGGAGATACCTACGCACACACCCTATGGTGGAGGCATCCAACCCTTAAGGTGGAGTCATCTTGGTCGGATAAGGTTGGCAAAACCACATGGTAAACGCCCCTAAGGGCCAGAACATGTTACATTAACTAACAAGTTCAATTCCCAAGATCAAGGACAAATCGGATGAAAAAGGAGGGAATGCACACATTTGAAGTAATTTTTTTGGAGGGAAAATGGAGATGAGGTACGGTTGACTGTGGTTAAATTGTTTTGACCTGATGGTGGGGAGCTAATAGCTGTGGTTAAATTGTTTTGACCCGGGGTTAACAATTGAGCAGAGTTGAGGGGGGAGAGGATCTAGCTAGGTATAATATAGCTGAGCTGGCTGCGATTGAAAACAAGACGGTGCAGCCTGGCCGCTGAGGTGTGGACTCGGGAGTCGGGATCCTGGAGGGGAGGCCGTTAAAGGAGGCTGCTGGGGAGCCTTCAGAAAGGGAGGCGGATCAAGGGAAAGCCTGCCAATGGGTCCATACACAGATTTTAACACCTCATGCGTCAGAGCCTTCCTCAGTCTGAGACTCTGAGAAAGAGAGAGAGAGAGAGCTATCACAAACGTCGGTCCTCTCCAGTAGTCAAGGATTTCTTCCCGGCGAAAGTGGTTTATCCTTCACTTTAGAAGCGTCCCCAAATCTTGGTTTTGTTAGAATTGGGTAGTCAAGGATTCTGAGGTTAATTGGGTGCAAAACCTTCCAAGGACGCATGGTTGTGCAAGCTTTAGGGGCAAGGTAGTGGTCATTTTGTCTAGACGGTAAAAACTCAACACTGTGTATCCAGTTGGGATGGAACATCCTCACCTTCCCTACCATTACTATAATTTTCTTTTCTTTTTACCATACTCTCTCCAACTAGAGAGAGTTGGAATAAATTATCACAATAATACATAGAAAGCCTCTCTGCTCATCACGAGCCAAGGAGGCAAGCAAAAAGCATTACAATGACCCAACGAAGTTCCATAGAAAGGGACAACAGAGGGTTTTACAGGGGCCCATTACTCGTACATTATCAAACAACTACCAGGCAAACAGGGACGCCACCCCATCAAAGATAAACAGAGCATAAGCACTGACATAAGAACATAGAAGAAACCGAGAATCACATATGGAGTGCCACCGGAGAGCCAGCCTCTGCCAAAAGCCAAGACTCCACCACAGAAGATCACCCCAGGCCAAAACCTTTGCGTTTAGAATGCTTCAAGTCAACTGATACATATGTATGTATGACATTATGTTTGTGAGTATCTTTGTGTGTGCATGCCATTTCTACATGGGTGTTATACAAATGTTAAATATATATATGACATTGTGTGTGTGTGCACGCATGCAGGTCTGCCCTTTCCCAGGCACACCATACTCAATGAGGTAGTAGGCCTAGTGAGTATGTTCCCATCACCTCATGAGTACGATGAGTATGTAAGTAAAGCATGATGTTAGGCTAGTGATTATCTCTGATGACAACCTTGTAAGAGTGTTGCATAGTTTCTTCCAATACCTACATAAGAACAAACAATAGTTTCATGAAGATTATACTCCAATTGGAGCTTTAAGGCTTTGCGGACTACTTTTGATGAACATTGTACTCTAGTACAATGTTTTTGTGAGCATTGTACTCCAGTACACGTTTTAAGGGTTTGTAAGATGGTATTTTAGTACATGTTTTGTCACATAGTTTCAATTAGAAGAATTCCTTCTTGAGTGAAAGTCAAATTGATAGCTCTTGCATCCTAAAACCAATAATGTCAAAAGATAATAATTGCACATTGACGCAGCCAAGAAACTTTGCCTCTATCTTCATAGCCAAGAAACGTTGTCTCTATCTTCATAGGGCTATTGTCTCTTCCAAGAGGAGCATTATCAATACTCTCTTCCTAAATGTATAGTCTATTGCATATCTAAAAGTGATGCATGACACAACCTCTTGACAAATTCTAATAAACATGAATATATGTAAGGTTGGGTTCAGACGATCCCGATGACAATTGCAGGCTTCTGAAATGTCTCCAAAAGGCTCGTTCACAAGAGGCAGAGGTGGAAATGGCATGGTGGTTGAGCTTCTGCTATTGTCACCGTCAATGGAGATTCAACCTATGTGATCCACCTTCTACACTGAAAATTTGCAGGTAGTGATGCATTTCCATGGGGGGGTCGCCCATTTTGAGATGGGTCTGGAAGCCCACCACATTCTTTTGTTCCAATTAGCGTGTGCCACCATGGACACATGCTCCTTTCACCTTCTCTACCTCCACCACGTCTGAACCCAGCCTAAGATGCGGCAAAGCATTCTTTGATACCAAGCTTGGAAGCTTCTCATATAAATTATTTTTCATGAGGTGCTAGCCCTCGTTCAACAAACTTAGGAGTGCTCTACCTCTATTGGAGTTTTTTTTGGGGGAGAGAGAGAGAGAGAGAGAGAGAGAGAGAGAGAGAGAGAGAGAGAGACACACACACAGAGTCTTCCTTTTGTTCTATCTTGGTCTAGCAATGGTACCAAGTTGGATTATACAGATCAGATAAGCTAGTATGGTGTGAAGAGATGAAATCTAAGAGAAACTGTGTTTATAAAAGTTTGTTTGAAAATGGAGTGGGTTCTAGAATTGGTTTCAACAATGGGAACACAACTAGATTCAATGTGTCTGCTCCACTCTTTTACTAATTGCGTCTTTCTCGTGAGCAAGACATGGTAGTAGTGCAGATCGTAACCTCGTATATAGTAGGAAGGAAGTCTTTCCCTTGGTCTATTTGATGGGAATGAGATCGTGCTAGGTAGGGTGGATGAAAGAGAAACATTGTACACACAAGTGAGTGTGTGTTGGCTAGATTATCATTCAAGCAAATTAAGTTCCAAGATCAATTAACTTGGACTCATAAACACGATTTTGAGTTGCTTCTAAGCCATCACAAGCTCACCATAAACAAGAGAGATGTATACAAAATAGACTTGGTTTATCCATTCATGAAATGAGCTTTCAGTAGTTCTACAGTCTTGCACCAATACATGTGGGATAATTCCGCCTTTTCCCTCCTTGACTCATACTCTAGTACTCTAGTACAAATCTCACACCTTACAATCCTCCCCTTGAGGTTTGGACTAGGACAGTACAATAAAGGTTCTTTATCCACTAATGATGACACAATTCCTCCCCTTGAAGAGAGGCTACAACTTGATGAAGAAAGACAACATTCCAATCCAGGAGCACAGACAACACACGGGTGAAAGCATGTTAACCTGTCACGCTTTTTGTGCTAGTTAGCAGTTTCAAGTTAGCACATCTTCAAAAAGTTGGGCGTCCGGTAAATTTTTTACAAATAATATCAAAATTTGTTGGAGGTTGTACATTTGGATTCCTTGTTTCAAGTGCTTTCTATTAATATATCATATGTCATAGATCTTGGAGATGTAGCTCAAGTTATTGTACTAGTTAGCATATGTCAAAATTGTGCTAGTTAGCATTGTCCGGGACATGAAAAAGCATGACAAGTTAACATGCTTTCACCCATACATCCCCAATCCACGAGACAAATAACATAACACTCTAATCCAGGAGCCGCACTCCAATCCAGGAGAAAAAACAACGCTCTAATCCAAGACACAATGTTGAAAAATGTCTACTTGACTCTAATCCAAGAGCACCTTTGTCTTCTTCAATGCTTTGTCTTCAATTGCTTCATGATCTTTGTCTTTGTATCCATGTCCTCCCCTTGAATGGGCATCTTTGCCGTCATCTTCATTCTTCTTTTCTTCATCTCCACATTGATGGTCTTCATGATCTTCAACCTTCATGTTCTCCTCCATTTGAATGATGAGCTCTCCTATGTACGTTGAAGCTCTTCCTACATTGCTTGATCTTCTTCATATTCATGGCATGCTCGACGTGAAAAATTCTTGAATGCTTTGGGAGAAAATCTTTAAGCTTTGTGAAGCTCTTCTTCACTAGGAGTGAAGCTCCTCTTCACTAGGAGTGAAGCTCCTCTTCACAAAGTGCCTTGGTGGCTGCAAGATTTTTTTATTTGAATCTTGGAAAGTCTTTTGTTGAATCTTTGAATGTGTCCTTAGCTGCTTCGGTTGAAGCACTAAGTTACCCTTTTTTTACTTTTTGGCTTTTTGTAGGTGTGATGGCCTGCTATGGAAGTCACTGTTTTTTTGCGTGGTTCTATTATGTTGCAGGTGGGGACGTCCTCCGAGCTTGAGAGAATGGGGCAAGGCATGGGAACAGCCCAACACAAGCGTCTTTGAGCAACGAGCAACGCCGTAGGAAGAGGGCCCTGGATGCAGACCTGATTGTGGAATATGAGACCAATTTCATTGCTTGTCACATCCGATTAGCGGCATAAAAATGTGCTTGTGCACATGAACCCAGTTTGCCGACTTGAAAGGCAACTTTCACCACAATTTGGCATGCGGCTCACATCCGCCCAGCTCCCTTGAAAATGCTTTGCAGCTTTTAGCCCGCGACCTCCTGGTCAAACACCCTATTGTGGGTAATCTACACCAAGTACCCCTCGTGGGTTGCTTGTCAATACTTAAAAAATATACCCCGTGCTATGCAGTGGTGCACACACACATTTACCTAAAAAAAATAGGGAAGTGATTAGGAGGCCTTAAGCTCAAATTTTAGAGCTTAAGGGGTTAAAATGAAGCTTAAAACAAAGGGATTTTGGGCAACAATTAGAATTTAGAATCATAAGCAATGCCAACATTTAATAGCTCTGAAAAATGGTGTTGATGAACACTTTGCACACACACATGAGATGCAAGACCAATTGAAGAAATACCGTGACAGTATTGCTAATGCAAAATGGGTTGAAATACAAAAAAGATGCGCACTAATTGAAAAATTGCACTCATAACCAAAGCTGGAAGTGAATTCCTCCTTACCTAATCACCAAAGGGTAGTGGAGCATGCTAGTTACCCATGTGATGATTGGGGATTAGGGATTATTAAGCTAATGTAAATACAAATTAGAGAGTGCTAAAAAATTCTAATCAATCTAATGGAGATGCTAATCATTAACACACTAATGCATAACAACAAACCTAGCTAGCATAACCTAAATCTTTGATATCTGGGAATGGGATCGTGCTATCTAGGGTGGATGAAAGAGAAACATTGTACACACAAGTGAGTGTGTGTTGGCTAGATTATCACTCAAGCGAATTAGGCCCCAAGATCAATTAACTTGGACTCATAAACAGGATCTTGAGTTGTTGCTAAGCCATCACAAGCTCATCATAAACAAGAGATATGTAATGCAAAATATACTTGTTTTATTCATTCATGAAATGAGCTTTGAGTAGCTCTATAGCCTTGCACCAATACTCGTAGGATAATTCCACCTTTCCCCTCCTTGACTCATACTCTAGTACTCTAGCACAAAGCTCACACCTTTCGCTACTTAGGGTTGGCAAAAGTGTTACCAAGTTCAAAAGTACAAAGTGTTACCAAGTTCAAAAGTACAAAGTGGGTAATTCAACAAGTTTTCAAAGATGAACTTTTGCATTGTGTCATGACTCATCACAAAACTTTTCATGTCTAAGAGTGGATTTGTGAAAAGATTAGAGCTCAATATTTCTCAATGTACCAGAAGAGCTTTGAGTTTCAAAGAGTTGAGTAAGCTTTCTTTTAATATTAATCTTCCATCTATTTTGCTTTCTAGATGCTTCACTTACTTGCATCTTTATCTATGTTTTGTGCACAAGCATGGAAATAGGTACATAATCACTTAACCACAACAATGCATAAGCCGCTTAGTACGATAAAGTGCACACTATTTGTTCATGCACACTTTCACACCATTTGAAATGTGATAGAAATGAAAGAAAAATAAGGTAGCTTAGTTATAGCAGTTTATTTTTGCAGGAGTTCTGGACATTATGCTAAACTAAAGGACATGGTGTAAAATTGAGGCTTTGACCTCAAATCATGCATGTCATTCATCTCTCTCTCTCCTCCTCTCTCCCCAAATAAAGAAAGCATGTTCCTTTTTGAGAGCGCAAATTGTATTCAACCATTACATGCTTGAGCATATTCCTTTACAAATAATCTATACCATATTAACCATTTGGCTCTTTTTGTATACACATTCTGTCCCTTGAAAATTTGAGAGAGCATCATACCCTACTTGAGTGCTCGGTTTTTTATTATATTTTAAGTCATATTTAGGAACTATGGGAATTATTCAAGTCCCATTTTCAAAATGGGACTTAAAATATTAGTATTTTTCTCCAATTCAACCTCTCAAAGTGTTTGTGGTCACCCTTTGTGCCATTTAAACATCGATTAACGTATACACAACTATATAGGTGCCTTTGTATCTGTCGTGGCACCACAATATAGGAAAATTGAGACCTATTCAAGTCTCACATTTATATCCTTCATGAAGAAATTATATTTTCTATTTTTGTAGAAGCTATTAAAAAGACCATAATTTCTATTTTGAATTGGATGAAATCATGTTTTCTATAGTCTAGCTTTGTGCTTTTGTCTAATTGATGCATTGTATGTACTCATAATATTACACACTATGCTTGACTTTAAAACATTTTTTTATTTTTCAAAACCCACAATGGTGAGTAAACTATTTGAACATAAACAAGAAATTTCAGATTTTGATCATGCTCGTGCTGAGCCAAGATGTCTCCAAGAAACACAAGGTACATTAGCTGCTATCAAGGGAGCCCCCACATCACTAAGGAGGACCCAAGGAGGAACTTGGATAAATACAATTGTGCTAACCAGACAATACGGCATCTGTTGCCTTGATCCATACTTCAAAGTTAATCTACTTCCCAAAGGTGACAAATCATTTCCCTACGATCTTCTATAATGTTTGTGAAGCTAGCTATTTTCAAGGTGATCTCATAGACCCGACAATTCTTGGCCTTCCAAATGTGTTTGAAGTAGAAAAATTTGACAATTTGTGTGCTGATAAGCACTTGGCTCTTAAATACCTTCCCACCCAAGGAGAGTTTGTTCTTGAAGAAACCTATATTTCAGGTCTTTTGGACCCATTTGCAAATCATCCCTACAAGGCCACAAATTGTTGGGAACTCCATGATGAATAAGTTGGTATCTTCTCTAGACCATAGTTACATCCGCTGAGGCAAAACCTCACAATTGAGATAGGGCCCACACCCTCACCCAAGTATGTGAGTTTTGTTCTGGTGTGCAGTGATTGATATGGATGCCCCTACACGAGCATATGGTCAGAGTCCGGTCTACAGATGTTGGTGGATACAGGAGAGATGGTAGGCTCGTTCCATGGGCTGCTGATTTTGTGTTTCTTGACTTGCCTTTTGGAGGTGTCCTACATTCTACACCCTCACAACGTCCATGGGATACTTGCACTGAGGAGCATGTGAGAGCCGCCATTCATTTGACGCACAGTACATTGGCAGATTCTGGATGGCTTGTTGTTTTGGGATCTATTGCAGGTATCAATATTCTCTATACTAAGCAAACCTTATTGTTGCTTTATTTGCATTTGTTGAAAATCAGATTTCTATATGGTAGGTGATACTCTTCATTGGATTGAGAAGATGAGTAGAGCATCTAACATGGTTATTCATCATCGAGTGCTTGTTATTCATCATTCATCTTATGGATTTGTGGATGTGGGTGGAGATCATCAAGAGGTTGAATTTTTTTTCCGTTTGTGCAGCTTAGTGTATGTAATGATTAAACTATAAAATTCTAAGTAAGATGTCCTTCATGATTTCCTCCTCTCTTGACTTGGGCCAATGCTTGCCCCATTTCTTGTTCAGTGGAGAGAACCAATCTATCAAAACCATAAGGGACAAGAATTTTTATCTTTTTTTTTCAAAACTCACAATGGTGAGTAATTTATATTAACATAAAAAAGAAATTACAGATTCTCGTCATGCTTGTGTTGAGCCATTATTTCTCTCAGCAATCAAGAAACATTAGCTAACAAGGGAGCTACCCCGCGTCACTGATAAGGATCCTAGGGAAAAACTTGGGTGAACATGGTTGTGCTAACTAGAGAAAATGGTAGTAGTAACCTTGATCCATTCATCAGAGCTGATCCACTTTCCAAAGGTGATAAAAATTTTCCTGCTATTGTGTACAATCTCACTAAACTAGTAGTATTCAAAGCATTCTTGAAGACTTGACAATTCGTGGTCTTCTACATGTGTTTGAAATAGAATAAATTGACAATTTGTGTGCTGATAACAAGTGCTTGGCTCTTGAGCACCATCTCACTCAATAAGAGATATTTTTTGAGGAAACCTATCTTCTAGATCTTTTGGATCCATTTGCAAATCTTCCTTGCTAGGCAACAAATTTCTGCCTCCTTGAACAAGTGAGGGAGGTCTTCACTAGCTATTCTACATTGCAAGCGTCTATCAGCGAAGACCCAATCCCTTTGGCTTTTACCTTCACTTTAGTAGGTAGGGCTCCCCACAAGACCTTCCAAAGAAAAACCTTCATCTCATGCAACCACTATGGGTGCCGTATTTTCTTTGTGATTGCCACCCAACTCCACCCATTTCTTGCCCAATGTTTGTTCAACACGGAAAACATACCTTCAAGACCATAAGAGAGTTGTACATATCCTTGGATTTTGGTTTCAAAAAATTCCTATTTGTGGGCCACTGCCATGCCTTCCACTTGAACCTAGACTCAACAACAACATTTATCAAGCCATTCTAAAGATCTAATGGCCAACAGTCTTTTAGTTCCATTGAGATTGAACTGGGAAACAAGAACTTGTATCTTAACTCAAATTTCAAAAAACAATACGATGATCAAAGTCTAGAATAATATTTCAAGTAAAATACAAGTTTCAATCTCTTCTTTAAGTCCATTTACAAAACACAAGAAACTATGCTTAAACATTCATTAGTCTTACCTCATTATTACTACATATGCATCAAAATTGAAAGAAAAACCTTACTAACTTTATTACAAAAGCTATAAAAATTTAGGTCTCTAACTCAAATATTGAGGTTGATGATAGAAGTATATTGTTAAGCTTCTAGGTACTTGTTGTAACTAAGCTCAGTGGTTGTAACCCTCTGTCCCTCAAGGCTCGGCTTGAGCTTGTTGGCTTGAGCTTGAGACTGATTTGTATATCAGAGGGGTACTCTATAATACAATCACTCACAATTGTGAGTTTTGCAAAAAAAAAAAGATTGTACTTGTGCTTAAGCAGATTGGATATGCGGATACTATTAAACAAATGTTATCAAAGAAGCTCACTTATTTCTAGTAACAAAACTCATACATGGGAGCTTGTATATGGGCAAAGGCTCATACATACGTTTAAGCCTCACGATCTTCTCACTTGGATGGATTCAAGCCTAAAATTTAACTTTTCATCTCATGATCACCCATCACCATGTAACAAACCTCAAATTAGTGCCTATGTGGGGTCCGGAGGTTCAAACAATTTGAGACTCATGGTGTTTTCCTTGAATCAAGTGGAAACCATGAGGCTAAAACTCAAGTTTAAGTCTCAAGGTGCCTATATGGAATGGAGTCTCGAAATTAAGTTTGAAACTCAAGGTGCCAATATGGGGTGAAGTCTCAAAGTTAGGTTTGAGCCTCAAGGTGTTGTGGAAGCTCAAGCCTCATGGCATTTTCTTTTGAATTAGTGGACATCACGAGGCTGAAGCTTACATCTGAGTCTCAAGTAGCTTAGATGGGGTGGAGGCTCAAACTTAAACTCGAGCCTCATGGCATTTTTCCTTGAATTGGTGGACACCATGAGGCTCAAGCTTACATTTGAGCCTCGAGCACTTTAGATGGGGTTGATGCTCGAACTTAAGTTCGAGCCTCAAGGTGGGCACTCATCTAGAGTGGAGGCTCAAACTTCATGAAATTTTCCCTTGAATAGGGTTGGGCACCACAAAGCTCAATCTTATGTTTGAGTCTCAATCTGCTTAGATGGGGTGGAGGCTCAAACTTAAGTTCAAGCCTGAAGGTGGGCACCCATCTAGAGCAGGGGCTCAAATCTCATGGCATTCTCCCTTAAATAGCATGGAAACCATGAAGCTCAAGCTTAAGTTTGAGTCTCAAGTTGCTTAGATGGGGTGGAGGCACGAACTTAAGTTCAAGCCTCAAAGTGGGCACCCATATGGAATGGAGGTTCAAACCTCATGGCATTTTCCCTTGAATAGAGCGGACACCATGAAGCTCGGGCTTATGTTTGAGTTTCAAGCTACTTAGATGGGATGGAGGCTCGAACTTAAGTTCGAGCCTCAAGGTGGGCACCCATCTATAGTAGGGCCTCAAATCTCATGGCATTCTCCCTTAAATAGCATGGAAACCATGAAGCTCAAGCTTATGTTTGAGTCTCAAGCTGCTTAGATGGGGTGGAGGCACGAACTTAAGTTCAAGCCTCAAAGTGGGCACCCATATGGAATGGAGGTTCAAACCTCATGGCATTTTCCCATGAATAGAGCGGACACCATGAAGCTCGAGCTTATGTTTGAGTCTCAAGCTACTTAGATGGGATGGAGGCTCGAACTGAAGTTCGAACCTCAAGGTGGGCACCCATCTATAGTAGGGCCTCAAATCTCATGGCATTCTCCCTTAAATAGCATGGAAACCATGAACCTCAAGCTTATGTTTGAGTCTCAAGCTGCTTAGATGGGGTGGAGGCACAAACTTAAGTTCAAGCCTCAAAGTGGGTACCCATATGGAATGGAGGTTCAAACCTCATGGCATTTTCCCATGAATAGAGCGGACACCATGAAGCTCGAGCTTATGTTTGAGTCTCAAGCTACTTAGATGGGATGGAGGCTCTAACTTAAGTTCAAGCCTCAAGGTGGGCACCCATCCATAGTAGGGCCTCAAATCTCATGGCATTCTCCCTTGAATAGAGTGGATACCATGAACCTCAAGCTTATGTTTGAGTTTCAAGCTGCTTAGATGGGGTGGAGGCTCGAACTTAAGTTCGATCCTCAAGGTGGGTGCCCATCTGGAGTGGAGGCACAAACCTCATGGCATTTTCCCTGGAATAGAGTCGAGAATGGAGTAGACACAACAAGGCTCAAGCTTATGTTTGTTGAGTATCAAGATGCTTCGATCTCGGCTTAGATGGGGTGGAGGCTCGATCTTAAGTTCGATCCTCAAGGTAGGTGCCCATCTGGAGTGGAGGCTGAGCCTCATGAAAATTTTCCTTGCATAGAGAGGACACATGAGGTTGCAACTCCAGTTAAAACTTCAAGGATCCTAGATGGAGTTTAAGATCAAACTCAATGGAATTCAAGCCTAGATGGAGTTCAAGCCCACGTGAGATAAGAAACCAAGAGGTTCATGGTGGCAAAGTTTGCAAAAGGGGTGTACGACACAACTATCCTTTAGGAATTTGAGTAGGCATTTGATGAGGAAATTTGCAAGCTCTTCGACCCACTTGTAGAATGGGCGATGCCCCCCCTCATAAGAGAAGGCCCGTCGGCTCCTTTTCAGTGTAAAACTTGGGGGAGCGTGAAGATCCTTTAGCAAGGCTTTCGCCATTCTTGCACATCACAACTTCTTCTCTTTGTCGGTGCCTTATCTGAACCACACAAGCAAAGGTGGAATGAACTTGAGAGGTGTGCCGCCGCCTCGTGTGAGCCAAGCCTAAGAAAGGTAGCATGCATAGAATTAAAAAATTAAAAGAAATGTTACCAAGAATGAGTCCCAATAGAGAGATTCGCCAAGCACTGATACATTACGTGATGGCCCAGGGATCCATCACCATACACATTCCACCTCCGTTGTTCCCCTATTTCCTCTTAACCAGTTGAATACTACTGCAACGAGAAAGTCCTTCTTCAACTAGCTTAACATACTCATCTGCGGAGTGAAGAGGTTCTCCACGAGGTTGGTGTGCTCTGCTTGATGCAGTATTCTTGACAGGGATCTTTGCAGTGGTTTTCTATGGATGGCGTCTGTGTCCACCCACCATATCCAGTCAACCTTCGGATGCGCCAACATGGCGGTCCTCACCACCGGCAACTTTGCCTAGAACAAGGGCATGTGCAGATCCAGCACTAGCGCTGTGTTGTAGAACAGCCCCGCGCCTTGTTCTTGAAATAGTGTAGTAGATAATGGACATTTCTTTCCACATTTGCGGAGTGCGATGGTTGCGTTCTCAAGAGGATGACTAGATGCTCTTGCTTCACCTTTGAATGCTCCCAACTCTGCTTCAACACCTCGTATAGCCTCAGTTGCATCGTCGAATACATGCATTGTTGCCAAAAAAGAGTGCCTTCACTCCCTCCGTGATCTCGATGCCAGTATCCATGGGCCTTCTTTGCATGGCTGCAACGTGAGTAGTGAGTAGCGACAGCCGCAAAGCAGGTTGTAGGTGATGTCAGCGCATCTTGATGAGCTAGAGGGGATGAGCCGATGTTTCAAATCCGCCGTCAGTTTTAAAATTCAAACTTGACGATTCCGTCAGTTTTAAAATTTAAAGTTGACGTTTTTTCAAAAAAAAAAACTTGTCCTTAAATGTTTTTGGGTATGTAGAAGAGTGGACTAATTGTTTTGTTTCTTGCTATTGAACACACTGTGGAGTTCTTTTTGTTTTTTGGAATAACATTGTGTTCCTAAATTGTGTATCCTCATGTTCTTTTTAAGTGAACCACCTCATGCAACAACTCAATGGCTCAAACTCGAGATCGAGCCTTTGTCCATGATTGAAAAAACACATGTTCTTGTTCAGTGACCGACCTAATGCAATGGATCAAACTCAAGATGGAGCCTTAGACTAGGTAAGAACTCTTGTTTCTGCAACCAACAACGCTTCCCCAAGAAGTTTCACACATTTTCTCATGTCATAAGGTGGATTCTTTCTTCCTATTTGTTAAATAGTGTTAAACAACATGAGCTTGCACTCAAGAGGCACTGATTACCTAGCTAGGTGTAGTTGGAGTGCAAGAGATTGGTAGCCCCTCCACCACAACACTGATCCCCCATACCTTATAGTCCCTAGCTAGGTAGAGATGACTATGCCATAAGCTCATGATGTTGTGATATGTCATAGTGTGGGATTGGTACATGATTTTATGTAACTGCGTATACATACTATATAGCACTAGTTTTGATCTTTGAAACATTGACAAAGTAACTTCCACGTAGAACTCATATATGAGCTAGCATCCAGCACATGGAGCTAGACATGCACTAAAAGGAAGTTTCAATTTCTTTTTTGCATTATTGCATATGCTAAGCAAAAGAGTCCTTAAAATAAAAATTGTATTCCATGTATCACTTAAAATGTGTAGCTAGTGCTAAAGCATCTAACAAGTTTGATCGGCACTTACAATAGAGTAAATCAAAAGGGTCTCTATATCAAGCTCTTGTCCAAGTCTTTGTTTTGCATAACACTTTTACCCCTAGGCTTTCATTTTATTAGTAGAACATCAGTTGCATGTATGATGAACATTATTTCTTATCAAGGTAGCGATGGTCGCCATGGGGAAATGGATGAAATCAAAAGAATGGAACAAGGCAATTGGCACCGTATTGTTCGACTAGTATGCGAGGTTTGGTCCATAAGCTAGTTCAAAATACTCTTTGAGGTCCTTTTTGGTGTCTCAGGGCGGCTCCCCCGGTCAATCGATGTACCAATGATGATTACTGGGAGATGTTATGACTAAAAGTTGTTAAAAAAAATTCATATTAATATAATTCATTCACCATTGTGAGTTCTGGAAAAAAAACCAGATTGTTTCTTATCATTGCTACAAATCTAACATAAAACACGCATCTAAACTTTTCCTCATGTAGGAGAGAGGATAGAAACCAGCTCACAGAGGCTATTGATTTACAATTTTCATTCTTCCTTTGTATGCTTGGTTTTCATGCAAGCCCGTTCAAATGTTGATCTTGTTCTCGCACTCTTGTACATTATATGCTCTTTTGTTCATTTTCCAAGGTCAATGTAGAAATTCCTAATCCATATGTGGTGGTCGTTTCCATTTATCTTTCTATAGAGTACCTTCAAGATTGACATGGCTTTGTTAGAACATACGAAGGTAGCATTTTCAAATAGTTTGACTCTTTTAATCTCAAACTCATGCACTCACCTTGTCTCCCCAGAAAGGAAAACCATGTGAATGCATCCTCTAACCTCTAACCTACAAGAAAGTAGCATGAGTGAACAAAAATTGTCCCACAATTGTGTATTTTTCCCAAAATTCCTAAATTGGTCAAATTTGAGCTTGACCATGGTCTACATTTCTTTCTCTCTCAAAAACTTCATGGATTCAATTTGTCAATTTCATCATTGTATCCATAGTCTTCAAGCATGCTACATGTTGTATTTGGTCCCATAGGTCAATCTAACCTTTAAGGACAATGAATCTCTCTCTCTCTCTCTCTCTCTCTCTCTCTCTCTCTCTCTCTCTCTCTCTGTCTGACCAGTGTGATTGTTTCTGCGATAGTAAAAATCCCACTCCCCTCCCTCCTTGAGAAAGTATGCAAGCACGTAAGCACTTGCGTTCATAAATCAAAACTTTTAAAAAAAAGGTCTCTTATGAAGTTCTTCTTCTCTCTCCACCCCCCCTCTCTCTCCCCCCTCTCAAAACTCATTCGTTACTATTTGTCACTCAATTACTTTAGTGACGTTAAATGTTCTCTCTCTCTCTCTCTCTCTCTCTCTCTCTCTCTCTCTCTCTCTCTCTTCCGTCTCTTATTTAAGCTATGCAATGGATAACTCCCCACCAGTAGTGTTTGGAGAAGGTTTGCCTAAGCTTAAGGTTGAGAGTCTAGATCAATCGATCTCAGACCGGATTATTAGTGACGGGAGCAAAACGAACCCCGAACCCCGACGGCCTCTAAAACACCGGGGACCGAATGGCGCGCCTCGAGCCTGTCATGGTAAAGCAAACAGGGGGCACCACCTAGCTTCAGCGGCTAGGACGCAAACAACACACCACCATAACAAAGTTTTCATCCAAGAGAGATGGATGCTTGGGAGTAATGATGAAAAGGAAAGGGAATGAGATCAAGTGAGAGAGAGAGAGAGAGAGAGAGAGAGAGAGAGAGAGAGAGAGAGAGAGAGAGAGAGAGTGAGGGAGGGGGTATAGCGGCTTAGTACTTAGGCATCACAAAAGGATGGCGAATCCGCACACCCTTCACACATACACAAGCTCACTCCAAAACACAAGACTAGGTGGCGATTCCGCACACCTCATATGGGCAAAACATTGCAAGAAAACATACTCACAAAACCTCAAGCTTTATTTAGAGAATTAGGCGATGAAATGGGGAGCATAGGGTAGGGGAATGAGAAGGGAGAGAGTGGTAGAGCACATGGCGGATAGGTGGGAGTTGATGGTGAAGATTCGCACAAGGATTATGGCCATCATCCTTCATTTAGTTGCCCTTCATCTTCCATAGCCGAGGGTGTAGAGGTCATGCTCAAGACAAGCATGGTGATTGCGGTGATGGTGTGGGTGTGTGTGTGTGTGTGTGTGTGCACTAGGCACACACAGTGCATAGTGTGTTCTTTGGTGATGTTGTGTGTGTTTAGTGTGATGGTGACCCCTCTTTATATAGGGGAGGAGGGGGGAGAAATTCTAGAATTTAGAAATGAAGAAATCATTATCTACATAGGCCATGTGACTGTGGGCCCCACTTGTCTGGCTGTGTGTATATGTGCCAGAACAGCAGTCTCATGAGAGAGAGACTAAGAGAGAGAGATGGGTTGATGAAAAAAAGTGAGAGGTGACATGGAGAATAAAGTAATTACAAGAGGGGAGAGAGGGGAGTGTGTTCAGAGGTGAATCTGTGTGCAGATGTGTGTGAACACAAGAAAAATCAGGTAACCACCGGGTGGGGGGGTATGTGGGCACCTTTTTCAGTGAAACTGAGTGTGTGTGAGTGTGGGGGAGGTTATTTAGCTACAAGACAAGAGACATGGCGCCCTTTAGAGAGAGAGGGGGCTATTTGGGTCATGGGATATGATAGGAGAGAGAAAGAGGGGGTGGGGTATACTATTTTGGAAGATAGGGTAAGTTGCATGTGAGTTAGGGTGCATTATTGGTGAGTTATAATGCATTATTGGTGAGAGGTGGGGTAGATTGAGGGGAGAGAGAAAGGAGAAAGGACAAGGGGAAGAGAGAGGGGGTTGACCTTTTGAGTGGAGGAGAGGAAAAGGGACACCCGGCGGGGCAACAGTGAAGAAAAAGGAGGCAAGGTGGGGATGGGCTACCCCGCAGGCATGAGGTGGCTTATTTTACCTTTCTTATATATTTACATAATCATACTTTATTTTTTTCTTACTTTTTTCAATGCCTTTTATCACTCCCTCCCTAAGAGGGGTTTTTCATGGGGTGGGGACGAGAGAAGAGGGGTATGGGAGCTTGGCTTGTGAAAAGCCCCCATCATTAGCCCTCCCCTTTTGGCTAGAGGCATTCATGTCTCTAGCTCATCTGTTTGATCATTATTGTCGGAGGTGGCGGCTGATGGTGTGTCCTCATCTGGAATGCTAATAGGTGGAGCCTGGTCAAATCGAAGAAAATAAGGTTTAAGTCGCCAACCATTTACCCTGGTTTTATGAAGTTTTCCATCAGCCTCCATAAGCTGGTAGCTTCCGTTGGCATACTTTTTCCTGACGATGAAAGGACCTTCCCATCGGAGTAGGAGTTTCTTATCCTTGCGCGTGTCGAAGCGATTGTCGTAGCGGAGCACCAACATTCCTTTCTTCAATTCTTTTTTTCGGAGATGCTCGTTAAAGCTAAATCGTCTATGCTCTGCTTGTGTTGCATAATAATTTATTGCTTCTTCTCTATCCAACTGCAGTCTTTCCAAGTTGATGATGTGATCTCTCAAATGCATGTTGGGCTGTTGAAGCTGGCTTGCCATTACTCTGAGACTTTGTAGTTGCACTTCAATGGGCAAGATTGCTTCCTTACCAAATACTAGATGATACGGTGTGAATCCCAAGGATGTACGAAATGAAGTTCTGTAGGCCCATAAAGCTGGTAGTAGATACTTATCCCAGTCTCCAGGATGATTGTTTACCTGCTTGGTAATAATTTTAGAAACCATTCCATTTACCTTTTCAACTAGGCCATTACATTGAGGGTAATATGGTGAAGAGTGCCTCCTTGTAATGCCCAGTTTCTGCATTAATTCTCCTACCAAGTCTGCTCTGAAACCTGGCCCTCTATCAGAGATGATCTCTAAAGGTGTGCCAAACCTACAGCATATGTGCTCGTAGATAAATTTAGCTACCTCTACCGCTGTGATTCTAGTGGTGGCTGTAGCCTCTGCCCATCTAGTCATGTAGTCGACCCCCATGATAATGTAGAATTTTCCTGAGTTGGCCCTAGGTAATGGCCAATGGCATCGATACCCCATTTTTCAAATGGGCCATATGAGAGAATAGGTGTTTGTGGTTCAGGCATAAGTGATCTAGTGCCGGCCTTTTGACACAACTTACATGTTTTGCACCAGTGGTGTACATCACGGTTGAGGCTAGGCCATATGAAGCCTGCCTGCAAGATTTTCCTACTTGTTATGTCTAGGGCAAAGTGACCACCACAAACCCCATCGTGACAACTAGCAATTACTCCCGTGATTTCGTGAGAGAGAGGGACCTTCCTGAGTATTTGGTCCTTACCCTTACAGTACAAACCATCATTGATGAGTCGATACCTTGTGGCCTTCCGCGTCAGCCATTGCTTCTGTCCCTTTGTTAAATCTGATGGGCATTCCCCTGTTTCCAAAAAATGCATGATGTCAGGCAAGGCATCACTACCTTGAAATAGAGGGAGCTTTAGTTTTATTGCTCCAACCACCACTTCCTGTAGTCTTTCACTTGCTAGGGCATCTGCTTCTTGGTTTTGAGCCCTTGGGATATGGTGTATTTGAACTTCTTCAAACTTACCCAACAAGGTTTTTACACCACTTAAGTGAGTCCTTAAACTAGGATTCTTGCATGTCCATGCTCCATTTACTTGCCTTACCAGAAGTAGAGCATCCCCAAATACATAAAGGCGTTGTACACCTTGCGAGACGCACCATTGTAGACCCTTGGTTAGTGCTGCATACTCAGCTTCATTGTTAGAATGTGAATCTAACAATTGGCCCAACGAAAATACCTTTGTCCCTTTGTCATCAAAGACCACTATGCCTGCAGCTGCTTTGTCGGACGCTCGCTTGTAGGCTCCATCAAAGTAGAGAGAGTATGCTCCTTATACCATCGGTGGTACTGGAGGTAATCGGACTTCTCCTTCCTTAGATTGCTTCTCCTTCCCTTCAAAGACTTGGTAGGTCATGAGTCCCCCCAAACTTGCCCTTGTCGTGCTTTCTACCTGTACCGTGTAGTCAAACTCTTGCAAACGAACTAGCCATTTAGTAATTCTAGCAGACACATCCATGTGTTGTACAACATAGGGAAATATTTCATCCGTGGTTAGAATCACAAATTGCTTAGGCAGAAAATATGACCTAAACTTTGTAGTTGCAAATCTAAGAGCTAGGACTAAGTGTTCCACATGGGTGAAACCTTTCTCTCCTGCTGTCATCATTCGACTAGAGAAGTAGATTGGCCTCATGAAAGATGTCGTCGTATCCTTTTGGAGTAGCACAGCCCCCAATGAGTCATCACCAACACTTGAGGTGACATAGAATTTTTCATCCCACTTAGGTGGTGAGATAGTTGGCAGAGTGGCTAAGACCTCCTTTACCTTGTTGTAGTGATGTTCGCTTTCCTCGTCCCAAGTGAACGTTGATCTTTGAGTGAGTTGTTGCAGTGGTAGAACAAGTTGTGATAGTAGATGTATGAATCTACTTAAGTACCTCACCTTCTGTAGAAAAGAGACCAGTTGACGTGTGGTCGTTGGTGAAGGTAGGGCTATGAGTGCGGACACCTTACTTGGGTCGGCGTTGATACCTCTTGCTGAAATTTCATGGCCTAGTAGAATGACTTTACTTTCCCCAATGTGACATTTATCCACATTTAATTGCCCGCCTAGGCTCTGCAACCTGGCCAAACCTTCAGTTACCTTTTCTAAATGTGAAATACGGGAGCTATATATACAAAAATCATCAATGAACACTCTTATGGATGTTCCAAAGAACGGTTGAAAAACATATGTGACATATCTTTGGAATGTGGCAGGTGCATTTGTGAGACCAAATGGCATAACCCTGTATGCAAAACAACCCCATGGCATGATAAAAGTGGTTTTTAGCTGATCTTCCAAGGCTATGCATATTTGAAAGTATCCAGAATAACCATCACAGACGGTATAGCATTCAAAACCCGCTACTTCATTCAGAATTTCATCCAAGAAAGGGAGAGGAAAGTGGTCTCTCTTTGTAGCTGCATTTAGTGGTTTGTAGTCAACACAGACCCTCCACTTACCATTCTTTTTAGGCGTCACCACTACGGGTGACACCCATTCTGATTTTTCTACAGGATAGATGAATCCCGCCTCCAGAAGTTTCCTTACCTCGGCCAAGAGTGCCTTTTCTTGTATGACCCCCAATCGTCGTAGCTTTTGCACAACTGGTTTTACCCCTTCCTTCAGCTTAATATGATGTTCCACCACTGTAATGCCTGTGATTCTTTCATAGTTGTCAATGAACAGGTTAGGAAATCCCATCAACATTTGCAAAAAACTATCTTTCTCCTCAAGTGTTAATTCCGTAGACAACATACCCTTCAACCTACTTCCTCCTAGGCCAGGTGATTTTCTCTCCTCTTCATTGGGTTTCCCTTTTGGTGATGGATCACCAGTTGTGCTTACCCTTTGTGGATCCTTCATAATGATACCCATCACATCAATGGAACTGTCACTTTCGTTGGTGGATGTGGTCTCCTCCTCAGAACTGGAAGATTCGCTAGTGGTTTCATCTGCCGATGTTTCCAGATTCATTTGCTTCTGCTTGCCAATCCTCATGTCGTAGTAGATTGTCTCCCCTTTCTTACCGGTCATGCGTAGAAGGCCAGTACCCCAGTCCTGTTTTGCCTTCATGGCCATCAACCATGGACTTCCCAAAATTAGTGGATAGCCCTCCCCGTTAGTAGGCATTACAAAAACATCTACCTCTACCTCAGTGTTGAAAGCTTTGATTTTCACGGCACTTACCACACCCACACACTTTATTTTTGCGTTGTTTGCCATCTTTACCTTGCATGGAGAAGGCCTGTCAACCTCGAGCCCTAATTGAAGCATCATAGCTTTGCTCATTACACAGATTTGTGCACCTCCATCAATGTAGGTGTTTCCAACCCTCTTTCCTTTTATGTTTACGTCGACAATTGGAAGGATGTCATCCATGTTGCATCCCGAAATTGCTCCGGCTACCTTTGTTTTGGAGCGTCTTGTACTTACCATTTTAGACCATTGTCGCCTTACTTTTGGTGCAAGATGTAGCAGCTGTGGCCATGTAATCTTCGGTCCTTGCTCTGCCACATGCAATGTTAGATCATAGGGCTTAGAACTTTCCCCTAGCTGGAAGTCGGTGATGCCCAATTTCCGTCGTGGCATGGATGGCCTCTTGCTAGTTTCTCCTCTCATGCTTCTCTCATCATCTGATTGTGTAGCCTTCTCCCTCCTAGATCTTTTCACAGTCATGGCCTCAAGTGGTTCTAAAAAGGTTACCTTCTCCTTACCCTTGTCCCTCTCCTTTGCTCTGGGTGGATCCACTACTATGGCTTTTCCTTTCTCTTCTAGCCTTATGATGTTTACAGGGCGATCAGGTGGTGGGGCTGGTGGAAGAGGTGGAATGGATGCTTGTAGTGGTGTCTGGGGTGGACGTAGAATTTGTGTTGGTGGGGTTGGTGCTCGGGGTGGGGGTGTTCTTTCTCTAGGGGGTGACAATTGGTTCCTCCTACCTCCTCTATTATAGTTTTGTCGTGGTTTGGGACAGTAGTACATACCGTGACCGTCTTCTCCGCAGTTGTAGCAATGATACTCCCTGTTTTGTCGTCGTGCTCTTCCAGGGTCTTGATATCTTTCTTGACTCCTCCCTTGTTGTATTAAGTGGACAGACAAATTCTGCAGTTGGTCAGTAATATGGGCCAACATATCTTGTTGGTCATCTCTTACCCCAAGAGCCGGTGGTGGTGGTGGAATGGTGGTTGTCGTAGTTGCTGGTCGACGCAATGTTCCTGATTCTGTTGACTCGATTTCTTTGGCTTTAATTCGCAGCTTCTTGTCCTTAAGGCGAGCAATCTCAACGGCTAACTCGTACGTAGCCGGGAATCTACCTTTCACCTTCTCCTTGAGAAGCGGCCATAAGCCATGCGTGAACCGATCTTTTTTTAGGAAATCGGGTGCATCTTCCCCCCTAGCCAGTGACTCAACCCACCGTTCCCACAAATCCACAAATTTGGACTCATAGGTGGCATATTCTAAAAGGCCCTCCTGCTTCAAGTCTCTCAACTTGTCCCACAACTTTTCTGAAGTGGTACCTCCCCCAAAGCGCCTCTTAAAAGCGGTTTTTAAGGGTTCCCAGTCATCCTTGGTTGCTTGTGGAAGTGCATTGTACCATGATCTAGCTTCTAGCTTCATGAGATGCTTAAAGATTATAACCCAGGATTCATCCGTATCTTTGTTGCTCACTACACATGCTACTTCAAAGTCATCTAGGAAGTCTGTTACCAAATCCTCCCCCTTCTTTCTTTTAAATGTTGGAAATGCTACACTTGCCATGATTACTGAGAGAGAGCTAGAAAGACACACTGCTTAACTTGCAAAAGTTTTTTTCTTCTTTACAAGGAGGCGTGTATACCCTCTTATACTAGGACATAGATTAAAACTTCAAATGGTACATTGCCTTGTACCAAAGGTAGGACAAATGGTTGATCTGATGCCAGAACCTCAAAAAATCGCTCCCCACCCAGCATGGTGTCAATGACGTACTGGTAGTGAGCCTTCAAATCCAGTATTACCTTGATTGAGCGTACACGTGTTGGTATGTGTGATCTGTCTTGAGGTAGGTTGTACTGATTCATGTGAAGCTTAGAGGTGCTTAGTCACTGTCCAAGCTTGTGGGAGAGGGTGGTGTTCTTTCCTGAAACAAACTCAGTAGATCCCTAGTTTCTCTAGTGAGAGTGTGAGCCAATGATTCCGTTATCTGTGCTGTAGCATCAGGTGCGACTTGAAAACTGACTGTGATAATTACCTCGGTGACTTGAGTTACCCGATTCCCAAAGTAGAATAGTGTTGATTCTCTATTGTGTAGAGCTCCTTCCATTTTGTTGTTGTGGGTTGGTTGTAGGTTGCGGACATGGTTTCGACCTTCTCCTTCTTCTTCTTGGCACTTGGCCTATGTATATCCACTCGGTTTGGCCTGTTGGTTGACTCTCCCACTGCAAATCGATTACCGTTACGCCTGGCACTCGAGCTTCGATGGAGATGCGGAGTTCGTCTAGTTGTGCTTGGAGCTCTTCTTCTTCTGTCGTCCAATTAGCAAATCCTGCTAGCCATTCATCCATTCACAATAGTTTAAGGATTTCAGTCTTGTAAACTGAAGGGTTTCATGAAAAGATCCTCAGTGGGGGCACCAAATGACGGGAGCAAAGCGAACCCCGAACCCCGACGGCCTCTAAAACACCGGGGACCGAATGGCGTGCCTCCAGCCTGTCATGGTAAAGCAAACACGGGGCACCACCTAGCTTCAGCGGCTAGGACGCAAACAACACACCACCATAACAAAGTTTTCATCCAAGAGAGATGGATGCTTGGGAGTAATGATGAAAAGGAAAGGGAATGAGATCAAGTGAGAGAGAGAGAGAGAGAGAGAGAGAGAGAGAGAGAGAGTGAGGGAGGGGGTATAGCGGCTTAGTACTTAGGCATCACAAAAGGATGGCGAATCCGCACACCCTTCACACATACACAAGCTCACTCCAAAACACAAGACTAGGTGGCGATTCCGCACACCTCACATGGGCAAAACATTGCAAGAAAACATACTCACAAAACCTCAAGCTTTATTTAGAGAATTAGGCGATGAAATGGGGAGCATAGGGTAGGGGAATGAGAAGGGAGAGAGTGGTAGAGCACATGGCGGATAGGTGGGAGTTGATGGTGAAGATTCGTACAAGGATTATGGCCATCATCCTTCATTTAGTTGCCCTTCATCTTCCATAGCCGAGGGTGTAGAGGTCATGCTCAAGACAAGCATGGTGATTGCGGTGATGGTGTGGGTGTGTGTGTGTGTGTGTGTGTGTGTGTGTGTGCACTAGGCACACACAGTGCATAGTGTGTTCTTTGGTGATGTTGTGTGTGTTTAGTGTGATGGTGACCCCTCTTTATATAGGGGAGGAGGGGGGAGAAATTCTAGAATTTAGAAATGAAGAAATCATTATCTACATAGGCCATGTGACTGTGGGCCCCACTTGTCTGGCTGTGTGTATATGTGCCAGAACAGCAGTCTCATGAGAGAGAGACTAAGAGAGAGAGATGGGTTGATGAAAAAAAGTGAGAGGTGACATGGAGAATAAAGTAATTACAAGAGGGGAGAGAGGGGAGTGTGTTCAGAGGTGAATCTGTGTGCAGATGTGTGTGAACACAAGAAAAATCAGGTAACCACCGGGTGGGGATGGGTATGTGGGCACCTTTTTCAGTGAAACTGAGTGTGTGTGAGTGTGGGGGAGGTTATTTAGCTACAAGACAAGAGACATGGCGCCCTTTAGAGAGAGAGGGGGGTATTTGGGTCATGGGATATGATAGGAGAGAGAAAGAGGGGGTGGGGTATACTATTTTGGAAGATAGGGTAAGTTGCATGTGAGTTAGGGTGCATTATTGGTGAGTTATAATGCATTATTGGTGAGAGGTGGGGTAGCTTGAGGGGAGAGAGAAAGGAGAAAGGACAAGGGGAAGAGAGAGGGGGTTGACCTTTTGAGTGGAGGAGAGGAAAATGGACACCCGGCGGGGCAACAGTGAAGAAAAAGGAGGCAAGGTGGGGATGGGCTACCCCGCAGGCATGAGGTGGCCTATTTTACCTTTCTTATATATTTACATAATCATACTTTATTTTTTTCTTACTTTTTCCAATGCCTTTTATCACTCCCTCCCTAAGAGGGGGTTTTCATGGGGTGGGGACGAGAGAAGAGGGGTATGGGAGCTTGGCTTGTGAAAAGCCCCCATCATTAGGAAGTAAAATGGGTAAAAATAGTCAAAATGCTATAGAATTGCAAATTTTATTAGTACTTTTGGTGTCCATCTTAGTGGGAAGGAAATATGCATTGCATATACATCAACAAAATGAAGGTGATTTTGGATACAAAGGGTAGGTGTGAGAAGGGTCTTGAGGGCTTGGGCAGAGAGAGAGAGAGAGAGAGAGAGAGAGAGAGAGAGAGAGAGAGAGAGAGAGAGAGAGAGAGAGAGAGAGAGAGAGATCTACACTCAAGGGAGACACCCACGGGGCTACTGCTCTTTGTTGATATGTTGACCTGTGAGAATCCTCTCTTGTCGGCACTATGCATGGGTAGAAGGGGAGGGTTACTTTTGGACAAGTCAAGAGTTTAGAAAACATTTAAGGTCAATAAAGAATATATAGAATATTCTAACATCATAGAAAGAAACCCAAATTATTTCAAAGATTTGAAATATTTGATAAAATTGGAATGATACAAAGATGACATGCATACGTTGGGTTCTCTCTCTCTCTCTCTCTCTCTCTCTCTCTCTCACACACACACACACACACACACACACACACACACACACACACAGGTTGACCTTGAATTGTTCCATGACTATATAAACCATTGACATTTATCTGTGAGACCACAAATATAAATCTATATATATCATAGATGCACAAGAGATCCACATACATACACTTTTCGTCTTCACATGCTCCTTCTAACAATTTGACTTTTGATACACCTTAGCGATGTAGAAAAATCTCATATCTAACAATACCAAGTCCACCAATAGTGGCACATCTCTGGGAAGTATATCAGGATATGACTGGTGAAATTCCTTGGTTGTTGGGATTTGTGCAATGGTTTTACCCATAGGCTGGCTCATGGGGTGCATATGTAATCTTATTAATGTATAAGTGAGTTCAAAAGGAGGGGTTTTGAAATACAATAATTTTAGGGAATTTAACAGAGATACATTGAAATAAGGGGTTTTAATATTCAATTTTGGAAAATTTCCTTCAATAAGGGGTCATTTTATTCATTCTGACATGTTAAAAGAGGGGGGTTTTTAAATACCCCACGAACGCACGTTATATAGGGGGCTGAGGATATAGATGCCACAATTGATGTTCTTTTAGCTTTCAAGATCAACCCATATGGCCTATCTTGTAGTGGAAAAGAAGTGATTTTACTTGTATTGGTTGAGTGCTCCTCTTGCATGGGTTTTTATGACTATGCACTTTTTTACACATTCCAATATCGTGACTATCTTGATCACTTGAAGCATTAAAAGTTAAACGAAAAAATAATCCTCTGGTTTATTTAGCTGATTCCGGCTAGACAAAAAAAGGGCCACTCTTGGCATCCTAGCATATGAAAGTGCCTTTAAGTTATTCCACATGAGTAAAGGTGGTTGCCACCTCTACTAACTGTGAATAGACTATCAATGGATGGCCATATGCCAAGGCATTAATGGACTGTATGCATGCATACTATAAATGATGCATACGAGTGAAATAAAGAACTTCAATTTTCTAATAACACACACTTAGGCATATAACCTCATCATGTTATTTTTCACAGTAGTGGTTGAGCATGCCCGTGTATACACACACACACCACTCTTCTTGATAGCATACATAATAGCATAGTAATGAAGATGGAGAAGATGGAAAGCTTAACCATTGAAGCATGGTTCTTGGTTGGATTTGCATTCCATAGCCAAGAGTGTTGGTGTAGGCTCTCACTTCTCACAATCTTGGAGAAGGAGGTGGAGTTTCTCTACTTTTACCAAGTGAGAATGAATCCAAAAAATGAATGTGTGTGTGTGTGTGTGTGTGGTGTATATCCCCCTAGCACCCCCCTTGCGTTCTTGGGGAGAGTTGTAGCTTTTATACATGTTTCAAGCTCACTGGATCCCTTTTCCCACTAGCCAATCACATGCAGCATGCATTCAAGTACATGGGTAGTCTTTGGACAAGTGTCCTCCTTACCCCTTAGAGAGAGAGAGCTTGAAAATATCTAATATTTGTTGGATGGAACTAGAAGCTCATTGGACCCCTCTTTAGCCCAACCAATAGCATTCAAGCACACCATGTGTCCCATGTGCCCTTTGAGAAAAGGGGTGCCCTTTGGGTGAGTGGGAGGTTAAGTCAAAGATTCCCCTAACTTTGAGACTTTCATGCATGGGAAGCTTCTCAAGCGCCTTCCTCATTAAGTCTGTAGGGTCTCTTTTTTATTCAAGCACCTTACTCCCCATGCATAGGAAGCTTCTCAAGCACCTTTCTCATTAAGTTTGTAGGGTCTCTTTTTGACTCAAGCACCTTACCTCCCCATGCATAGGAAGCTTCTCAATCACCTTCCTTAATAAGTTTTTAGGGTCTCTTTTTGACTCAAGAACCTTACCCCCCATGCATAGGAAGCTTCTCAAGCACCTTCCTCATTAAGTTTGTAGGGTCTCTTTTTGACTCAAGCACCTTACCCCCCATGCATAGGAAGGTTCTCAAGCACCTTCCTTATTAAGTATGACAAGCACCTCAAGTATCTTAGTCATCAAGCATGACAAGCACCTCAAGCACCTTAGTCATCAAGCACGCACCTTAGTCATCAAGCACGACAAGCACCTCAAGCACCTTAGTCATCAAGCATGACAAGCACCTCAAGCTTAGGTCGGGTTTCCACCTCAAGCTCAGTCCTAGCTTGCCTAAGGTCAAAGGACTTTTAACACTAACCATTGGAGGTCTTTAATGAAGCTAACCCTAGGTATTTTAAGCTCCATTAGATGCACGTTGCTCTTTGATAGACTACCTCCTTTTGGACCCCTATTGAGATGTAACCATCTCTCCTCTTGGTCCCCTGTTGAGGTAAGTCTAGAAGCACTTATTGCACATTGATCTTTGATAGACCATCTCCTTTTGGACCCTATTGAGATGCAACCATTTCTTCTTTTGGTCCCGTGTGAGATAGCTCTAGAAGCACATGTCTCTATTCTAACTCTTGTTCTCGTTTATTCTCCCACATTAAATGATCAGTTTAATATGAGAAAATCATTTGGTATAGTTAGATATTATATTTTATGACATTACCTCTCTCTTGAAATCATAGTCGTCCTCGACTATGATTTAAAAGAGATAAATCCATAGTCCTTAGTCAATTGGTATTAGCGGGTAGAGGATCCCTTTTTACCCTACGACATTGTTCCAAGATGGATGACTAATCCATTTGGTGCTTGGGAGACATAGCTGCCACAAGCATGTCTGCTCTTTAGTCCATATCATACTTCCAAAATAGAGTGACAAGCTCTACTTGGTGTTTGGGAGACTTCGTCACCACAAATATGATTCTAAGCATGCATACTTCTTAAATTTGTGCACAATAAAAAAAGAACTAGTCTAATAAGACAAAAAAATTGTTCATTTAAAATGCATTTTCATATGCTTACTCTACTACAGCATTGTAAGCATTGACAAGGTTCATATTATCCTTAAGCTAGGTTCTTTGCATCCATCTAGCATCTTTAAAAGAATAATTCTTAAACTTAATAAGATATCATCAGATAATCTTACCGTTTCTTAAGACCTTGTCTTCATGTCATAGGATGGACTCAGGTTGAAGTACTCCTTCTTGATCTTCGATTTTTGAAGGGTCTGCAAACTATTGCTTCTTTTGGTGACACTCCTTTGTAAGGCTTACATAGGCTTTCATGAAAAACATTGTGCAGCATGAGCCAATGGTTGGGCAACTTCAATTGATAAGCCATCTCATTGATTGGCTTAAGAATTTAAAAAGAACCATAGTATCTTTTTGGTAGTTAAGCATAATACTCTTGGTGGCCCGAAGGATTCTTGCCCATAGTATGCCTTAGATGAGCCTTGAGAAATTTTAGCAAGACCCAATCATTTTACTTAAAGGCTAAGGCTCTTCTATGCTTATTAGCAGCAACCCTTTTTGCCTTTGCTTTGAAATGGATATAACCTCTTTAATCTTTGGTAAAGATTCTTGTGAGTCTCTGCTATATTCATTAGTAGCAAAGATCTTCCCATGTACTTTAAATAGTAAGGGACTTTTGTATCTTCCCTCTTTAACTTTGAAAGGTGGTTTCCCCATAGAAGTATGTACAATGTCATTGTACGCATACTACTTCTCCAATTGAGAACGTTGATCTACGTCCATGACATAGGCTTTTAGTAGATCAAGAATTGATAGATTAGTTATTTCACTTGGTCATCCGTTTGTGGATGATAGGCCCAAAGAGAAATTTAATCTACTTCCTAGATTCTCAAAGAGACCCTTTTAGAAATTATTGGTCATTCTAGAATCTTTGTCCGACAGTATGGATGTTGGAAATCCATGATGCTTGAAAATTTGAGATCTGAAGAGGGTTGCCATTTGATGTGCCTTAATAGTCTTTTTGACAGGCATAGAGTGTGTTTTCTTGTTAAGCCTGTCGACTGAAACGATCCAAGTTGCTTCCCTCGATCAAATTTCAACTTTTGGTATACCACACATTTTGAAACATACTCTTGTATGTTTACTTTTCATGGTAGACCAACATAAATACATTTCTATTCCTTGAAGAGTAGATTATGGATTTCCTCTTTGCCCCGCATAAGGAGAAGTATGGGATTCATACATGACTTTTGTATTGTATGGGTGAGTAACACATAGCCTATTGGCGTTTGGAAGATAACCATCCTTCAAGGTGAATGGTTCTTTTTTCTCCCCTAATATGCAAAGGCTGTAATTACATACTTAAGTTTTTGGTCAATAGCATACTCATCTATCATAAAAGATAGATCTTTGTGAGTTGCTATAGATGGTCGTTGTGAAAGTGCATCGACCACTTGATTGTGCTTGCCAACAATGTGAGCAATATGACATTTAAATTGCAAAAGAAATTTTTCCCACCTCATTTGTTTTTCAGAGAGCTTGGTTTGCATCATGAAGTTCTTAAGGCTTTGTGATCCATTCGTACGATGAATGGAGTCCCCAAGAGAAAGTGTTTCCACATGTTTAGGGCATATAGAATAGCTAGTAGCTCTTTTTTGTATTTGCCCAATACTCACGTATCAAAGTTGAGTCTTTGAATCTCATATGCGATGGCATGCCCTTCTTGAAGAAAAATAGCTCCAAGGCAATCACCACAAGCATCACATTGGACCTCAAATGGCTTTGAAAGATCTAGTAGTGTGAGCACACGTTGAGAGATAAGATTCTTCTTAAGCTTCTTCAAAAGCTTCTTGCACTTTTGCAGTCCATGACTACTTAACGTTCTTTTTTGTTAAGTCATGTAATGGGCTTTAGCGAGATTTATAGGTACAAGCTTCTTAGGTAAGCTCAAGGCTCGCTTTGCATGTTTCAATGTCTTCACTAGGTCTTCCACACAATCCACACCTAAGTTTTCTTGATTAGTGAAGTTGGAGATCTTAAATCCTAATTTCACATTAGAATTTTATTTTCCTAGTTTGCTATCATCCATGTCTACTACATGAAAAGTGCCCAATGATAAGCAAAACTTGTTTTCCTTTGTGGTCTCTGTAGTAGGTAGCACATTAGATGCAAAGCATGGAATTGTTGTTGCATCCACATCATCTTTGACACCCACAAAAATTCCCATGTCTCCATATTTCATATCACCTTGTGACAAATATAGATGGATGTCACCTTTGTAGTTTGCAGCTGTATCGTAGGTATCCACAAACCACTTCCCGCCTTCTTCTTTTGTGAATTCAAAGGTCTTTTCAAAATTTATTCTTGGAGTAGTAGTTTTGTCTTGAGTGGATATTCCAGGAACATCGAGTGTGAAGACTTGTACCCTACTCTGGTATAATTGGTACATTAGAAGCCTCCATTCTTGAAACAACAAAAAGAGCAATTTTAGAACCTAAACAAGGAGCACATGTTTAGGTTAAATAGTACGATTTAAAAAATACACTAACATGTGTAGGCGAGGCTCGAACTTAAGTTTGAGCCAAAAGGTGTTGTTATGTGCCCTTGCTAGCCACAAGGATGTCATGAGGGTAGCCTTGGAAGTTAGTGCTACATTAAATTTGAGCCTAAGAGTGAAGATCTATGGTTTTTATAGCCAGAAGGATGTCATGAGGCTAGGCGTGCACCCTAGTGCTACATTAGCATATGGAGAGGAAGCTCAAACTTAAGTTTGAGCCTAGAAGGTATTTTTTATTCTCTTGGTAGCCACAAGGATGTCATGAGGCTAATATTGTAGCATATGCACTTGAGGCTCGAATGTAAGCTCGAGCCTAAAGGTGCTATTCTATGCCCTTGGTAGCCACAAGTATGTCATCAAGCTAGCCTTGCATGCTAGTGCTCTAATAGAAAGATTAGAAAGAGTAAGAACCTGAGGAAAATGATCTAATATTGTTATTGCAACATCTACAAACATGTCATCATTATTAGATAACCAATCAACCCCAATGTGGTAGATTATGTCCAGACGTGACCAAGAAGCATCATGAGAAAGAGAGTGAAAGGTAAAACCAATAGACAATCTAGAAGCGGATGTCCAAGCATCTTTAAGATGAGCTTGGGTTTGAAGGTGTGTCTAGGAAGGAGTCTCAGATATCGGCATGACAGAGCCCAGGAGGTAGTATGGGCACATTGTTGTACCATATTAAAATCACCACCAATAAGGCCTTGAGTCCAAGTGAAATCTCCTAGCCATTTCTAGAGAGGGATCCTTTTACTGGAAAGATTATCTACATAAATATTGACCAGCCATAGTGGCCAAATTTTGAGTGTAGATGGAAAATCGAACACCTTCCTGATTCGTGGTCAAGGATCCATTGGGGCTTGAGAGAATCTTGAATGTAGGTAAGGGTACCCAAGTCCTTTTTTACCTCCATAAAACAATGAATATCCTTTATAGTGCCTATAGTCTCCAACTCTATGGTGCAGCTTATGCTCTTGCACCATACAAACATCTAACTTTGAGCTGAGCAACCAACTATGAAAAGAAAACAGCCTTGTGGGGTGGCTTAACCCCTTAACATTAAAGGAAGCTATTTTCACGAGCGGAGAGGAGTGCTGAGAACTACTTGGGTATCTTCATCACTTTCCTTAGTCATGTGTATATCTAGGTTAATAGGCAGGGATTCTTTAGGTTTTGATGTGGAGTGTTGAGCTATCACTGAGTCAATAGCAGCTAGGGTGTCCACGGATGGAACATTTGCAACACATCAAAAACATTGGGGGAGGTGTACTCGGTGATACCTAGCTTAGCCTTGAAAGTTTGTTTGGAGAGTTGAAAGCCACCATCATATACAAGCCTTTTCTCCTTGTCAATAGGGTGGGAGTTTTTAGAAGAGCTGGCCTGGATCCCTACATGCAATTTTGTGGATGAAGGTAGAGTCTGTTGAGTGGCTTTGGGGTGTCTAGGTGGAGCAGATTTCAGAGCTGTTTTGTAATATCCAGGGGGGCAACATAGGTAGGAGTGTCAGGTGGGGAGGAGGAAGAAGCCTATGCCTTATCCCATATCTGATAGCTCATTTTGCCAGATATTTGCTCCTTGGGGACCATATGCTTACTACCTGGGTAAGAAGGAATCAATTCTGCTAAGCCTTTAGCCAATGTAGGATAATTTTTTGAAAAATTTCCCAAAAGACCACAATGAAAACATGAGTCAGCTAAGTTCACCCATTTTAGGTTAACAACCAATTTGCCAATAGATTCCAATTCAAATTTCAATGTCTGGGGAATGCTTTGGTCTGTTTGCCACATCACACATGCCCAAATTCTATTAGGGTAGTTGATAGTGGGGGCAAACAGTACTTTGCCTACAGATGCAACCAAATCATTGATAGTAGGAGATACGAATGCTGACAAATCTACAAATTCAACCCAAACCGAGCATTTGGAAAGCAAATCCTCCTTAAGATGTTTCATTGGCTGCCAAGGAAAGACATGCACCACTTGTTAACATAAGATGATGGGCGAGGTGTTTTTAAAGGATTGTTGATTTGCTACCTTGAAGAAAAGGACTTTGTATAGCCCTGAGCCATTGTAGAAAACTTTGTCCCTAGCAACCCTCCTAAACCCTTGATCCAAGTAACTAGCTATCTCATTCAAAGCAGGTAATTTCCCCGTGAAATAGAAGACGATAGCCCGACTTTTGAAGACAGACACCTAGTTGAGCACCACATTTGCAGGCAAAGTTACTTTGTGCTGACCCTGTACTTGGGGATCTATTGTGAGAGTATCTTGGATGCTATGGGCAAGAGTTTCTTTGTCCAGAATCTTTTTAAACACGACAAAGGAGGTTGCTGCTTTGCGAGGGTTAAGTAGGAATGCAGAAGGGAGGGCCATGAATGCTCGCCTTCTCACTTGAAGGGGATCGGGGAGCACCACAGACGAAGAGTGAGAGAGAGAAGGAGACACACGACACAGATATGGGTAGGGAGACTCAAAAGAGTGAGTAGCCCCCTATACACTTATGCTATGTATAAGGTATACAAGTCAGTGGGCACCCAGACTCTGGGCGGCCGGGCAAGGCAGAGACGCCTATAACCCAACAGCCTCCCACTTAAAGGCGACTGTGCCTTTAAGCAAGAGAACCTAGTCTAAAGACTACAAAAGGCGAGACAAAACCGCTCTCAACCGATGCCCACTGGCTGGCTGTGATCGTGTGCATCCGACTGTCCTGCTCCCGTGTAAGTCCATACACCACCAGACGTACCGCACACGTACTGCAAGTATGTACGCAATATCTGCATATCTCCCTCGTGCACTATGCCATCATCAGTCAACAAACGACTGACAACCACTGCAAATGCTCCCACTGCAGTTGCGATATCCGGTCTCAAGATCAACATCTCATACATGAGACCACCGAATGCCGATGCAATGCTAGCGGGCCCTGCTAGCTCTACGGAGCATGCATCAACATATATATCCCTGGCAATAGGCATCTCTGACTGACGAGGCGTGTCAGCCACATGCATCTCCTGACTGCCTGCAAAAGACGCATCAACCTGTCGTGCAACCTCAGAGCAAACCAGTTGCTCTAGGTGTCTGCTGGAAGACATATCCTGCACAACTATATCCCCATGCTCATTGTCGAGCATAGAAAGGAATGACTGCATAATCGCTGCCATCTCAACCTCCTCTGCAATCATCCACTGCAAACATGACCACTCAATCTGCTGTGACTCACTAGAGCTCTCATGCTCTAACTCCGTATGCATAGACTATTGCACAACCTCCTCCTGGCGTGACTCACTAGAGCAAGACCGCTCTACCTGTCTATCTTGCATAGAAGTATCTCGCACAACTGACTCTCTGATTTGCTCAGTCACTAGCAAAGCATGCATGTCTGACTCTGTCACCTCTCTATGTGACTGCTCAAGTCGTGCCCCAACTGTGTGCACAACGAGCTCACTACTCTGCACTCCATGCAAAGCATCCTGTAACCCACAAGCAAAAGAGACTCGCCTGCTCTCTCGCTCTCTACCTGGCTGTGTGATCATAGAGACAACACCGTCTCTCTCGTGATCCACATGCAATGGGTAACCTGTACCACTCCTGGCACCTCTCCCAATCACTAGCGAACCCAAATACATCACAAAATCTCGCTCGCGTAGCGAAATCTGACACCACTATCCCGTAACTGTCTGACTGAGATCAAATCCCGTCTCAGATCTGGCACATAACGCACATGACGCAGGGTAAATCTCATACCACTGGGCAAGGACAAACATACGTCTCCTGCACCCTCAATGTCATACACAAAACCATCAGCCATGTGCACACAACCAAGTCTCCCACTAGAAAACGTGCTAAACCACTCACGATGCGACGTGACATGGAAAGTAGCATCTGAATCTAGTAACCAATGTGAAGACAATGTGCAATCCAATATGCAATCCGTAGACATAAGATTGTCTGAAGACAAGCTAGATGTAAATGTGACATCGCCGTCACAAGCATACTCAGTAACCACCGTACTGATCTCACTAGCATCTGTCATGCCCAAATCTGCATCACGCATCTGTCGCCTCCGTTGTCTCAAATGCCTGAAACATCGACGCCTAATGTGCCCTCTATGTCCACAATGCCAACATGTCAAGTCTCTATGCCGTCGAGACTTGCGTGTGGGACCAATCTCTCCCATGGACATAGAAGTGGGACTAGACTCCCCAGTAGACATGGATGTCGCGTACATAGCATGTAAACTCTGCCATAAAGCATGAGTTGTAGTCTCCCTCGAGACCTGCCAGTCAACAGACTCAACCAGATGCAAACGAATCGTAGACATTGCCAACTCATCAAGATCCTGACAATCATCATCACGCATAGACTTGGGCTTTGCCGATAAACCACACAAGGGTTTATCCTGCCCCAAATCCGCCAATGCAACAAGCATATGCTCCTTCCAAGCAACAAAATCTGCACCATCAAACCGTGTCAGACCATAACGCTGGAAGTCAAATGAAAAATCAGCCATAATGCTCGCAAAAGAGCAACCAACAATGAGTAGCAAATGTCAACCAAATCAGCCCTAAACTGGCTCGAATCGCATCAACAAAAGTCTGCAAATATGGCTGTAAAATATGGCTGCAAATCAGCCCCAAAATTCAGCCCTTAAACAACTGCATAAACAAGTCACAAACGTGTCTCAGATCAGCCTACAACTGAGCCATACATGGACACCTGCAAAGAGGAAACAATGGCTGAAAATTTAGCGCCCAAATAAGCCCTCAAACCTGCCTGTAAACTTGTAAACCTGTAGCTGAAACCTGCTGAAAAACCTCAAGCCATTAGTGCTCGAATCCGGCTACCTAGCTCGTAGCCACACAAGCATACATCACAACATTCACTCCTGTGAGTGTGCCAAGATAATTGTACGCCTGTCAAACCCGTGAGCTAATCACCAAGCCCACAATGTGCGGTATCGATGCATACACACGCACAAATCTCCCACCTGCAGAGAACACCGCACGCAAATGCTGAGTGCAACCCGCAATCTCTACCTAGATCGCATAAATGATACGCATAAAACTCCTAGGAAAATTTCGCCAGAGTTTCGTCAGTAAAACGACCACAAAACCAGTAACCAAACTGACTGCACGCTCAAAACCATGAGCAACCAAAGCGCATCAAACCGCACTCCAAATGCATGCACCAATCTCCACACTTTGCATACATCATTGCAAACACCTGCAAATCTAGTACACAAATATCTGCTCTACCTGTGACTACCAAAAAACATGCTCGAGGCATACATTGCCGAGCTCAAAATGCAATCACATTAGTCTCCCTGAGCATCAAACCACATAAGACATACATTGTATCCTCCCACCTGTGAGGAAACTTGCAACAAATATCACTCTCACATTTGAGAGCAAACCATGTGTGGAATCCTCGACACACAATAAACAACTGCTGCTGCAGAAAATTCAGCATTTAGAATTTTAAAATTCTAATATGACGAGCGCGTTCGAAGCGTGCCAAAACCCCAAGGTAGACTCCTGGATCACATGTATCCGAGTCCGGGTGTGAAAACTATGCCAAAAACCTCCGTTTCGACCCAAAAACGCAGCAGAAACTGCCAAAAGAGGGCTGAAAAATGCAGCTCCTCAACCGTAGCTCGAATGAGGTTTTTGATGGCTCGAATGGCTTCGAAAGGGGGGTAAAACGCTAGGACGCGTGGTGGAAACGCTCTCGGAAAGCTGAATTTGCCGATGCTGAAGTCGAAACCCTGTTTGCACTCTTGAAAGTGCGCGCGCACGCGCACGCGATTTCGAGAATGAAACTGGCTCTCCGCTGTCGTCGTGACTGTGCACACACGTGCTCCCTCCGCACCTACGCTCTGATACCAATTGAAGGGGATCGGGGAGCACCACAGACGAAGAGTGAGAGAGAGAAGGAGACACACGACACAGATATGGGTGGGGAGACTCAAAAGAGTGAGCAGCCCCCTATACACTTATGCTATGTATAAGGTATACAAGTCAGTGGGCGCCCAGACTCTGGGCGGCCGGGCAAGGCACAGACACCTATACCCCAACATCACTCTCTCTTTCTCTGCAAGTGAGCTGAGACTACGCTGTTGTATTTGACAAGCTTGCGAGCCCTATGAAAAACCCTTGTTAGCCCCAAGAGACCATTGCGGTCCTGTTCCTCTCTTCCTTTCTTTCCTCTCTCTCTCTCTCTCTCTCTCTCTCACACACACACACACACACACACACAGACACATACACATGCTTCTAACACACACACACACACATACACATGCTTCTATGTGTGTGTGTGTGTGAAAGAGAGAGAGAGAGAGAGAGAGAGAGAGAGAATCTCTGTGAATGTCCCTAGACACGACACATGACTGCATCTCACATGAGTGATCTTATGCGACAATGACCCCTATCCGCGTAGCTATGGTGTGCTTTGTTCGTAGATCTCTTTCTCACACTCACTCAAAATCGCTTTCTTTTACACTCAAACTTGAGTATCCAGTTTGAGTTGGAGGCCAACATATTTAAGGTGCACAATTTCTTATTAAATTATCAAAATGAGCTTGATGAGTTACACAATGAATGGGCGAGTTACATGGTCAATTTTTCCATGTAACTCATTGTGATACCTGGTCATCATGAATGTAGCAGGCTCACATAACTCCGTCAGTTACGTGGCGATCTTGTCGTGCCACATAACTTGCCGAGTTACATGGCAGTCTGACTGGATCTCCGTGTTGGTCTTGAATGAATTTCCACACTTGCATGCATGTAATTTGCCGCGTTATGTGTGCATCTCATGTGGACAGCCATGTGGCAGCAAGCTTCCATTGATTCAGATTGCCACATAACTTGGCGAGTTACGTGGCTTGCCCACCATGGTAAGTGTGGGGAATTCTATTATTCCATTGTGGAGTGGACACATACATAGCCATGCTATATGGAAAATCCATTTAGTAACTTGAAAAGTTTTGGTGCAATGCCACGACGGTGCTTTGGGAGGGACACTACAAGAGGCTATTCATATTAGCGACGCTCACACAGCGACGCTCAAAAAAAAATTTCTCGGCGTCGCTATAGGCGTCGCAAATTTACTTGTAAATTTGCGACGCTCATAGCAACGCTCATAGCGACGCCGACTGGGCTAAAAAAATAACAGAGAGCACCCAAAAACTCAGATCTCAGATTTGAGTTTTTCGGCGCCCTCAAGCAAGGAGCAGGTAACGCTCTCCCTCCCTCTCTCTCTCTCTCTCTCTCTTCTCCACACACACACACACACACACACACACACATACGAGGAGAGGAAGGAGAGCCAGGTATGCTCCTTCCCTCTCCTCACTCTCATGTTCCCTTCCCCTCTTTCTCTCTCCCTCTCTCTCTCTCTCTCACACACACACACACACACATACTGTTTTTGTGAGAGAGAGAGAGAGAGAGAGAGAGAGAGAGAGAGAGAGAGAGAGTACAAACATAAACAAAAACGCACACACACATACATAAACAAAGAATGCACACACACATTGAGAGAGGAAAAGAGAGAGAGAGCATGCATAAACAAAAAACGCACACATTGAGAGAGGAAAAGAGAGAGAGAACATGCATAAACAAAAAACGCACACATTGAGAGAGGGAAAAAGAGAGAAAACATGCATACGATCCAAAAAAACGCACACACATTGAGAGAGAAAGAGAGAGAAACTAATTTAACGTCGTAGGAAACTAATTAAAATTAAAAGACCTAAAGATCTAGCCGACGAGGAGTTGAACTCAAGACCTATTATTCAAGAGGGAAATGGCATAATCAATCTATCATACTTGGCATGGGTGATAGAAAGGTTATACCATTGATCTCTTTTTATTGGCACACACATCCACACACGCGCACACACACAAGAAGAAGAGAGTTATAACGTCGTAGGAAACTATCTTAAAAGACGTTAAAGATTAGGTTAGATGTAGACTTACGTTAAATTAGATTTAGGTTTATTTAAGTTAAATTAGATTAGATTTAGGTTTATTTTTAATTAGATTTACGTTTATTTACGCTAGATTTAGATTTACGTTATATTAGATTAGATTTAGGTCTCCATAGACTGCGATGCTTGCATGAAGCGGGTGAAGAAAGCCCTCAATGGAATATAGGGTATTGCTGCCTTCACTCATGGTGAGCTCCGTCGATCCAAAAGTACTGGTGAAATGTCTTCAGAAGATAGGGAAGAAGGTGGATCTTCAGGGCGGCAAGAGTCACTACATCCCCGACACAATGACCATCTAGACAACCTCTAGTCATTCAACAACAACTTCAAAGTTAGTAACAAGAGCAAGAACGGTCTAAAGGGCCAATTGTTGTCGTCAGATGTGGATGGAGATGAGGCAGTGTCACCGCCGGAAGTTAACTCTCACATCTTTAGTGATGAGAATGCCAACTCTTGCCGAGTTATGTGAAAAATTATGTGCTAAATCAGTTTTAAGGTTCTTATAATCCCTGTTAGTTTAGTTCTTTGTTTTTAATATAACATAATTTACGTTAGATTTAGATTTATGTTATATTAGATTAGACTTAGGTTTATTTAGGTTTACCCCCCCCCCCCCCCCCCCTCCCCACACACACACACACACACAAGAAGAAGAGAGTTTTAACGTCGTAGGAAACTATCCCAAAAGACGTTAAAGATTAGGTTAGATGTAGACTTACGTTAAATTAGATTTAGGTTTATTTTTAGTTAGATTTACGTTTATTTAGATTTACGCTTATTTACGTTAGATCGAGTCCACGCAAGAATTACTTACGGTTTAGGGTTTAGAGTTAGACGAACACTGAAAAGATCTACTGTGAAAAGATGTTACGATGCTGTGAAGTGCTACAACTAGAGAAGAGGCAAAGGGGTTTTGTCCACTACATGCAGTATCATGTAGACGTGGGTCTGTAGATTTCTCGTACCCACAAATATAGGTATTGACCAATAAAGACGAGATTATAACCCGGTGGTTCTGATCTCCGTGCACCTCTAGACCGAGGTATGCGAGGATTGGACATGACTAGAGAATGTGAGGTAAAGAGAGAGAGAGAGAGAGAGAGAGAGAGAGAGAGAGAGAGAGATAAGACGAAGAATGCCAATAGAATATTAAATTTGTTGTCCAGGTTATAAGATTTTTATCCTCATTATGAGTAGTGACGAGGATGTGGGACCGTCCAACCGAAACACCTATCTCTCAACGAGGGTCTTATGCCCTTGTAATCAATGCAAGCATGCTGTGCGACGGACAAGACGTGTTTCTTTGCAGCACGTTCGCGAATTTGGGGAGTTCGATCCATCTATTATAGATCGAGTTGTTGCCAATTATAACTCGTCGGACTCTGACGCTGGCCAACAAGCAGCAATCTTGCAACCCAATAGACGTGTTCGCAGGCGCTTTGGTCAAGCAGCATATGTGAGGCCACAAGATATAGCCTCTGACAGCTCGGGGGATGATCATGCAGAGCACATTCCCAACGAGGCAATGTTTGAGCCTGAGATTGATGAAATGATCGAGACGATCATGGATTCAGAAAGGCTTATCTATGATGATATGAAAAGTGAAGCCGATACGCCATTGTATAATGGAGCACGTACGTCTAGATTGAAAGCACTCCTTGTTCTTCTCAACATGCAGGCAAAGTTTGGATGGAGTGACACTAGCGTCACAGCGCTTTTCAGGTGATCTATTACAATTAGTTTACTTTAATAAAACTCTAAATGTATAATGATCTGATAGATTTTTACACGACTGTATCGTATTTTTATGTTGTGTAGATTGCTGAAAGAGCACATACTACCAGCTGACAATGTGATGCCAGATTCCCGAGATGAAGCAAGAAAGATTTTGCGAAACTTGGGGATGGATTACAATTCTATCACGCTTGTCCTAATGACTGCATTCTTTTCAGAGGGGAGTACATAGACATGGAGAAGTGTCCGAAATGTGATTCCGAAAGATATCGAGTAGATCTCCATGGGACAAAAATTCCACGAAAGGTTTTGCGACATTTTCCTCTGCTTCCTCGCATCAAGCATTTCTTCGAATGTAAGTCCATGGCCGCCCTAGCATCATGGCATGAGGAGAATAAATCTTCGGATGGTGTGCTACGAATTCCTGTAGATTGCGCAGCCTGGAAACATATAGATGGAACATGGTCGGATTTTGCCAGGGAAGCTCGAAATTTGCGCTTAGGCCTGGCTATGGATGGCGTAAATCCATTTGGTCAAAGATCAACATCTTACAGTGTATGGCCCGTTGTCATCGTCAACTACAACATTCCCCCGTGGTTGACTACGAAGAAGGGGCACCTATGGCTAAGCTTGATTGTGCCAGGGCGATATAAAGTGGAGAATATGGATGTGTATCTTTGTCCACTATTGGAAGAGCTACAACAATTGTGGATTGGCATAGAGGTGGTGGATATGAGCCGACACACAGGATGACGGAATGCTTTGATCAGAGGCATTCTAATGTGGACCATGCATGACTATCCCGGGCTAACAGAATGCTCAGGTGATCTATTGACACTCCTCACTCAGACACTGTAAATCTTGTTTTTTCCCATCGTTGATCTATTATCATGTGTATGCATGCAGGGCTTCAAACAAGCGGATACAGAGCATGTGTCACATGTGGACCTAGACTGAATGCACGTAGGGCGCTCTCACTGAAGAAGCAAATCTACGAAGGTCATCAAGCGTATCTTCCAGAGAATCATGTGTTAAGCGATGGCTTTTTGGGAAGAGAGCCACCAAGGATGTCTGCACAAGCATGGTTAGAGCAGAAGGAGATGTGCGATGACGGATTGCCTCCAGGGATGAAGAGACTATCTCTATGGTACGAGTAACCATACTGGCCCCGACTCATGATCAATCACTTGCTCGATCCAATGCACATATTCAAGAATGTGGGTAATCTACTATGGGACCATCTGACCGGCAAGAAAGATACTTTGGGAGCCAGAGTTGACCTTAGAAATGTGGATCGTATGGAGCAATATTGGCTGCAAACAGCGTCTGATGGATCGATAAAACTCCCTAAAGCACCATGGATTTTTACAGGAGCCCAAGAACGCAAAGTAAAAGAGACCATTCGATCTTTGCGTACCCCCACTGGCGTAATGCACTCGCTCCGAACGTGTTTTACTAAAGAAGGAAAGCTTACCGGTTTGAAGTCACACAATTGGCATAAAATGTGTCAGGTACATTCATAGTGGACTTTAATATCATTGCATAAAATTTGGACTTTAATATCATTGCTGCACATACTTTACAGTTTATTTTACCGGTTGCCAGTGAGGGATGTTTGTCTCTCGACATCCGTAACACAATCTACAAACTTGCAAAGCTGGTGCAATGGATCTCACAAAAGGAGATCAACGTAGACTCCATACCATTCGCCAAACTAAATGCTGCGGAGCTTGTGTGCATGTTTGAGAAACATTTTCCTACTACCATGCTAACCATTCAGGTGAATCTTCTTGTTCACATAGTTGATGAGGTGGAAATAGCTGGCACAGTTCATTCCAGATGGATGTTCTTCTTAGAACGCTTCATAAAAACGCTTAAGGGATATGTGCGTCAAAAGGCACGTCCGGAGGTTAGCATGGCAGAAGGTTGGTTGGTATCAGAGTCCCTAGTGTACATTGGAGAGTGGCTAGACGGATTTGATAAAGCCCGGGACACGCTATGGCGAACCATAGATGATGAGCGCATATCTGGGATTGTCATGTGCAATCTCGGTGTTGAGAAGAAGATGACGGAAGATCTAGAGGCTAAAATCAACCGATTTTGCATGCTTCACAATCCAGTGATGCAAAAGTGGATTTCACAATATGAGGATGCAAAGCAAGAGCAACAAAGGGCACGAATCGAGTGGAGACAGGGAAGACGACCACCGATGCACTATCCGACGGTTCTGGAGAGCCTACCAACCTTCATGAGCTTAAGATGGTTGCACAAACAATTGAAAAGCGCACAACAATGCTGTGACAAAGTGACTGAGGAAGAGTGGGAGTACTCTCGGGGTTGCGCGACCAAGGTAAGTTTGCAATGTACGACTAGCAAGTGACTTTATTTCTAAACGTTTGAACGGCCACTCATAATCTTTGTTCGTTGTAGTATAAGTCATACACAGCAGCATGGTGTAAAGGTCGACATTTTAGGGTGGAACAAATCGACAAAAAGCGTTTTACTCAAGATTGTGGAATCATGGCAAAATTTGAACAGTGTAGTCGACGACGTTCCTCTGATGCAGATCCTGTGGTGGCGGAACTCACTTACTTCGGCACGCTGCAAGAGATTTTGAGGATCGATTACAGAGGATTTTTTGTCGACTTGCTCGACGTGCAATGGTTCAAGATAATCATGGAGGGTCGCAACACTACTGTGCGTAGAGGAGAGTCTGGTTTTCTTGAGGTGGATTCTACTAAGAAATGGACTGACCTAAGAGACACTTTCGTACTACCCGAGCATTGTGAACAAGTAAGTATGTAAATAGTTAACATCCCCCTTTTACAAGTTATGTGCTTGAAAGCTCTCATGTAAGTTATGTGGCTCTGGCAGGTAATATTTCATCCTACAAAGTCTACATCAAACTGGTGGTACGTCATAGAGGTAGCCCCTCGTAGTGCAAGGACGTATGAAGGCTACCATGTGCCAATCACAACGGCATCAATGGAGGAGATCAGAGAAGATGCTCAATAAGAAGCCGCTGCGGTGGTGCCAGACGAGCATCAAGATGCTACTACTCTATATGGGGTGCATGCAGAGGAGCTACAAAATGAAACAGAGGATATGTGTTTAAACGGAGAGCTCTATATAGATATAGGAAGTTATGCCGAGTTATGCGAGGATGAGAGAGAGATCTCTTAAAGCCACAAATATTGTATTTGAACAATTTTGATCCGTGTTGTAAAAGCTCTGGCTCTCTAAGTACCTTCCATGGTGGATAACGCTCTTTTCTACTCGCGCTCACATCTTTTGATTGAAAATTCTGAGTTTTCGACTTGCCTCTTCTATCACTCAATTCATTGCGTCATTGTATTTATATGCGTCATTACGTCATTGTATTTAATGGTCTTTGCGTCATTGTCTACTCTATTCATTCAATATTAAGTTTAAATATTCGTGTGTTTTATACAGGTATGGATGATGAGGAGTTTCTTTCTTCTTTGTCACCGCAGCAGAGACAGTGGTACGTGGAGCGTCATCGCTCTGGCGCATCATCGCGCATTCCTACTCCATCCGCATCTCCCTCTCTTTCGGAGCATTCGGCGCGCTCCGAAGCTTCGGCGTCGATGAGACGAGCTTCACACTCGTCTAAACACCGGCGCTCTAGTGGTGGCGGTGGCGGTGGCGGTTGTTGTGCGGATTCCGCCACCGATGCCTCCACACCGCCTCGTGTTCGACGAGGCTCTTTACCCTCCCCTTCTTTGCCCGCCCCCACACTAGCCACAGCATCGCCATCTACGCCAGGTTTTGCACGGCTGACTGTTCCTAGCAGCTACACACCTCTACCTACTCCGCCAGGAGCCACCCCACTCGACACTCCTCGCTTCGGGACCCAGACGCCGCTGGAGGTACCTGACGTCCGTACCCCCATCGACACGCCGCTAGAGACCCCTACCGGGACACCCAGGTTCACGTGTCACCAGCCAGAGGGCTTGCCTTACTCTGTCGACTTCAGCGGCGGCATCATCATGGATGATGACGGCTAGAAGGTGATCTCGCGCATGTGTGGTCTTTGCTCTCAGGTGTTTAGACACTACATACTAAACAAATGGAGTGAAGTACCAAGTGATTTAAAAAACAGAGTCATCAGCATACTTCATGATGAGTTTTCCGTTCCAACACGGGATTAGTGCTTCAATGAAGACCTGATGAAGATTCGAATGCGCGAATACTGCAAACACAAGTGTTCCGAAGTGCAAAAAGCAATCAAGCATGGGTGGAACATGCCAGATTGGCTGGCCAAAGAAGATTGGAAGAATGCGAAGAAAGCAGCGCGCTAGAATCTCGACAAGTGGAAGCAACAAAAGGATGCAGCCAGAGCGCGAGTAGAGGCAGGGAGCTCGCACCACTTGGGGAGCGGTGGATGGGCATCATTTGAGGCCGATTTTGTAAGTGTTTTCGCATTGCTCTTTATGTTCGATAGTTTAGGGTTTATGAGTTTTTTAATTCTAACATAATGAATTCTTTGTATGTTTTGACAGTGGTCGATGATAGGACGTGATCCCACACCGTACGAGCGCGAGTACGCAGGCAGGAAGGCTTAAACCCCTTGATGAACATTCTCAGTTCTCGCGGCGGCATGGTTAGTATTAGGGTTTACTCTTTTCTATTTTTTGTATTGTTTTATAAATGTCGTTATATGTTTATACTTACTGAAAGCTGTCTTCTTGTCTTTTTTTGCAGAATCTGACAGATACGCCGCTTGGACGCGATGAGACGTCTGACTAGACGACGTCAGTTTAGCCGTAGCTAGATAGCATTAGTTTAGGGTTTCTCATAGCTTATGTATCATGAGACGGATTTTATACGTCTTTTTGAACCATGTTTATTATTACATTTGTCACCGCAGTTCATTTTGCCAATCAATTCTTTATGCCTATGATGTTGTACAATTGTCATTATTACATTTGCCAATCAATTCATTTTGCCTATGATGTGTACAATTGTCAATTTTACGCTTGTCAATTTTGCAAACAATGCGTCTTGTGGGTGACTATTTTGGGTCTATTATCTACCCTTGCACTTTTTTTAAAAAGTGAATCAAGTACAATATGGTTGATGGGTGGCAGGGCATTCAATGCCCTGTCACCAAAAAAAAATTCTCTCGGGCGTCGCTATAACCGTCGCTATTTATGGCTCTGTAGCGTCGCTATGAGCGTCGCTATAGACTTCTGTGTAAACGTCGCTGTAACCGTCGCTATGACCGTCGCTATATAGAGACGCTCATAGCGACGCATATAGCGACGCCTATAGCATCGCATATAGCGACGCTCTCGTAGCGACACTATTAGCGACGGTTTTAGCGACGCCGGGGGTTATAAAAACCCAGTGTATTTCCGTCGCTAACAGCGTCACAAGAGCACACAACCTCTTGTAGTGGGAGAGGGTATCTTGACAATTTAGGTGCATAGTGGATGTCATGCTATGTTGGGGTTTGTGAGATGAGGTTACACTTGATCATGCATACACCTTGAGCGGCATTTTACGTACTGTTTCTAGCACAATAGTGATTCATATTTCTATCAAGTCCTACAAGCTATGATACACAATAAGAACATAAAATACTTACTAATAATAAGGAAGCATATATAGGTAAAAGTGTGTTTAAATTACAGCCCTAGTTGATATTCAATTCTCTCTATCTCATTCTTCCACCATATTTCTCATTGGACCTTCCACAAGAGTAGCGACCACATTTTTTTAGATGAATGGAAATAATTATTTCTTAAATGATGGCTTGGAGGAAGTGTTGAATATGATGGAACCTAGGGTTATGTGAATATGAGTCTATGTGACCTTGTATGTAGGTTCAAGAAAGCATTATATATGCTAAATCAAGAACTAGAGTTTGGTATGAGAGTTTAGTGGCATTCCTCATCTCTTTGGGATTTTGAATGTCTGATGCAGATCATTCTTTGGAGGTGCAAAAATTTAAGGTAGGATTTGTGATTATTTGCATCTATATGGATGACGTCATTGTTGGTGGTGATAATGTGGCTAAAGAAGAGGGTATACGGATTCTAATTATGTAAGCATTTGAGAGGAAAGATCTCGAAGATTTGCATTACTTTTTGGGTTTTGAGATGGTTGTAGTATGCTTTAGACATGCTGAAGGAGTATGGTATGAATAATTGTATGCCTATTTCAATGCCATTATCCCAAACTTTAAAGTTTCGGAATGATGTAAAGTACTTGAGACTACTACCGTGAGGCATATGAGATTGTGGGTAGCTTGATCTACTTGACTATTTCATTGCCACACTTGAGTTACACAGATGGATTGGTGAGTCATGATTTTATACAATCTCGTAGGAAGCCACACTTGGAGGCAGTGAGGTACACATTTCTTTATATGAGTGCTACTTTGGATCATATATGCTTTTATATGTTCAATACAGAGTTGCAACTCTATGGTTACATAGATGCAGATTAGCCTGGTAGAACATGTAATCCTAAATCTACCATTGGATTCATGTTTTCACTTGGGAATGTTGGTATCATATGGAGAAATAGGAACCCCTCTACATTCTATCAAGTACAAAGGTGTTACAATGGTGACATGTAAGGAAGCATGGCTATGTTACTACTTCAAGATTTTACAGAATAGGTACAGAGGCCAATTTTCATCTCCTGTGACAATGTTAGCACCATACCGTTGCCTCAAAACCCAATATGTCATGTGAGGAAATAGAACATTGAGGTTTATTACCACTGAGAGAGAGAGAGAGAGAGAGAGAGAGAGAGAGAGAGAGAGAGGGTGTTGATAGGAGACATCACCATTGAGTACGTGAGGACAAATGAGTAGGTTGTAGATATCTTCCCAAAGACCCTTGGAGTGGAGAAGCTATGGAGGTTTTGAGTGATACTTAAGAGAGTTCTATTTACAAATAGCCTTGAGTAGATTATCTTTGCACTCATCTCTCTTATTCCTTTGGAAAATTTCCATGTAAAAAGAACAAACTCCTAGGATTTTCAATATTATCTTCACATTTATTTGATTTTAGGAAAGTTTTGATTGAAGTACACAAAAGAAAGAAGATCATAAAGGACGTTGATTAATAGTATCAAGCACCACTTGTCCCTCGTGATTTTTATATCCAAATATCCTTAACTATATTATCTTTGTACTCATCTCTATTATTTGTAGGTATTGTTTGCTCTTAATCAACTATCCTCGTCTTGTCCAATGCCTCGTGAAAAATCTCCATGTAAAAAGGGAAAAAGCTTCTTGGATCTCTAGTATTATCTTCATGTTTATTTAATTTTAGAAAACTTATGATTGAAGTACACAACAAAAAGAAAAGTTTAACAGTTGATCCCTTTTGGTAACTCATTGTTTGGAGGCCTTTTTCCACTTGAGCATTGTTAGGTTTTTCCTTGGACCCAACTTCTCAAACAATCAAAGACCACCTTGCTATGGCTAGAAGAGGACAAGGGATGCCTATGAAAAACTCTAAAGGGGGTCTATGTTCTTACGCTTCCCCACAACCCCAAACTATTGAATAAGGGAAGTAAGTGAAAATGTTGCGCACGCACGCACAGCTGGAGAGTACTAAAACTTCTTCCGCTTCTGTACTTGTTAAACATAAGAACTCTACAATGCATAAAAAGAGATAATACAACATAAAAGGAAACCAGCACAACTGTCTTGTGTGAATGTCTTGTGAGTTAACTAGCTAGATTAGTATGTCATCACTCTAGTATGTCAACCAAGTCCTTATATTCAAGCTATAGTGACTCTAGAGGGACAAGTGGTGCTTGCTACTTTCTTCCTATTCCATGTCCAATTTCTCTTTACAATAACAAAAACGGGAAATTAATTTTTATTTATTCTTTACCAATGTGTAATGTGTGCTCTTTGCTTCTCTCCTTCTCTCTATTTTCATGCCATGTAGAATAATTTCTTGAGTACATGCTTTAACATACTAATCACAAACAAATGAGAAAAGGAAATTTTTTGTCGCTATATCATCTGTGCATTACCCTAATGGATCAATCTAGAACACCAAGTTAGAAGCAATGCTTATCACTCTATCAGATTTCATTTTATCAAATAGCTTTGCATGCAATTATTCACCATTTAAGGACTAAACTAAAGCATTTTCATTGTAAAAGCGACAACTAAAATGTGACACATTGAATAACTCAGCAATAATTTGATAGATAAAGCACAACAAATATACACAAGGCATTTTTTTTTGGAATTGAAATGATTTTAGTCTATGCTAGCTAATACATCATTAGATAATTCCACATTGAAGCCTTGAAGTTAAAGCATAAGAAAATTTTAAAGCAGAGAACTATGGACACCCTTCATTACTTTACATTCTTTATAAAGATCATAGAAGTCCTTGCTATTTTCATGGAGAAGTTTAAAGCTTCATAGTTGTCATCGATGTTGCCAGCCATATGTTGTCTAAATCCTCTCCCTCAGCATGGCCGTCATAGTGAAGATAGTCACAAGGAGGAGGAATACCATGAGATGGTTGTATTAAAGTCTCGCATTGCACCTCCTCAGAGTTGCGACCATTGCGGGCAGGAGTAAAACACAGAGGCAAGAAATCATCCCTATCACAAATCATCCGAGATCTTTGGAAGCATCTCTTTAAGGCATCCAATCCCTATTTCAATAGAGCCAAATATGTGAGACTAATGTATAAAGAATACACACTTGGTTATATCAAAGGATTTATTAAATATGTTGGAAACTTGGTATTGAATTTTATGGTTGAAACATAAGAGAACAATAATCTTTAAGATATATGTAACATTTAATGGCCTAAAATCTTATGTGTAGCGGAAATTAGCATGAACATAGTGAGCATTTCATTAGAGTTGATTCCTAATGAGAATTACAAGAGTGCTTGGGTGGAGAGAGCAACAAAAAGCATAACACCTAGTTAGATAGCATCGACAATACTTTCAAAAGAGAGAGAGCAATTAAGCTATTGACAACAGTTGAGGACCGGATTTGCATGGAGCCGGTCCCCCCTCCAAAAGGCTTTGTATTATGGTTTCTCCCATCAAGAGAGACATTGTACAATACAATTCTTTGTGTTCCTTCAAGACGAGCTAGTGCAATGAAGATGGAAGCTTCATACACCAAGCAAAACACTTAATCAAACACAACTTGAATTATCCCCGTTCTCAGACCCAAGACCTCACACACCTTCGAAGATGGTGAGAGCTAGCAGGGTATGAGAGTAGATTGAGAGGAAAAAGAAGTATCTTATGAGAAAGAAGTACATCTCCTCACATAATCACTCATATTAGCATAGCTTAGCTTAGTAATTAGCTTGGTAGAGAAGATGAGCATGCATTGAAGCTTGGCTCTTGGTTGGATTTGCATCCACATGCCAAGAGAGTGTTGATGTAGGCTTCTATCTCACAAGCTTGGAGTAGGTGATGAGCTCTCCATTAAAGCTTGGGAGGAGATAGAGTATTTTCCCTTCACACATGGTCAAGTGTGAGAGTGTGTGTGTCAATGCCAAGCAAAAATCAGCCCCCTCTCTCTCTTGGGCGAGCCCTAGCTGCTAAGTTAGTCTGGCTTTTGCCTCATTGGACCTCCCCAGGTCAAGCCAATAGGGATTAAGCAGCATAAGTGATAGCCTTCTGACATGTGTCCCCCTTTCCCCTTTTGTGAGAGCTTTAGATAATTAAATAATTAAACTAAACTCTCATTGGACCCCTTTGCCTCCTGGCCAATAGGAATCAGGCAAGCCATGGGGCTCCTGAATGCTCATTGGACCCCTTGGGAGACTGCCCAATAGTCTTCTAGGACACTTAATTCTTATTGGTTTCTTTTATTAAATGTTTTTAAATTAATTAAACTAGATTTACTCTAGCCTAATTCTCATTGGTCCACTTCAAGGGTCTTCCAATAGGAATTGGGCATACCTTGTGGGCATCTGGCCTAGGGAGCTGACATGTGTCCCTCATTCCCTTTGTGTAAAGGGAGCCTGTGTGTGTGTGTGTGGCTTTCTCTCTCATCCCCTAGCTTTGGGGCTCGCCCCCTCCCATGTAGGGATGTAGAAAGACTTTTTGGGCACACACTAAGCATCCAATTTTCCCTAAGGTTGACCTTTGGACACAACCTTTGAATTTTGGAACCTTAGCATTTTGGAAGTCTTAATGGGCTGAACCTTAGGGTCTTTTTAGCCCGTTGTTTCACATGGCTCTTTTGCAGATGGCCCCCCCTTTGGATCCCTATTTTCCCTCCTTTGGATCCCTACTGTGGCCGGTCTGCTAACTTAACCAATATTCTAGCTTTTTCTCCCTTGGCACTTCCCCACATTAAATGATCAGTTTAATATGAGAAAATCATTTAGGAGAATTAGATATTGATTATTATGACATTACCTCTCTCTTGAAATCATAGTCGTCCTCGACTATGGTGTAGAGAAGATAAAGCATATGCATGAGTCCTTTTCTTAGCGGGTAGAGGATCCCTATGTTACCCTACGACATCATTCCATAATGGATGACTAGTCCATTTGGCGCTTGAGAGCCTGAGGCTGCCGCAAGCATGTCTGCACATTAGTCCTATCAATCTTCCATAGTAGAGTGACAAGCTCTACTTGGTGTTCGGGAGACGTCGTCTCCGCAAACTTGATCTAAGCATGCATACTACTTCATTTTTGTGCACAAATAAAGAAAAAGAGAGTCTTATAAGACAAAAAAAATTTGTTCATTTTTAACATTTTGTACATTTGCTTACTCTTGGGAAGCATTGTAAGCATTGACAAGGTTTAGGTTATCCTTTAATTGTATGCCTTGCATACATCTAGCATCTTCAAAAGGATAATTCTTAAACTTAATAAGATATCGTCGGATAGTCTTACCGCCTCTTAATACCTTGTCTTCATGTCGGAGAATGGACTCGGGCTGCAGCACCTCCTCGTGGTCCTCGATCTCCGGTGGGTCTTCAATAGTTGGTTCTTGAGGTGGCTCTCCTTTGTAAGGCTTTAAGAGGCTCACATGAAAAGCATTGTGTATGAGCCAATGATTGGGCAACTTAAGTTGATAGGCCATCTCATTGATTGGCCTAAGAATCTGGAAGGGACCATAGTACCTTTTTGCTAGTTTAGCATAGTACTTTTGGTGGCCCGTAGGATTCTTGCCCGTCGTGTGCCTTAATCGAGCCTTGGGAAACTTTAACAAGACCCAATCGTTTTCTTTAAAGGCTTGGGCTCTTCTGTGCTTGTCAGCAGCAGCCTTTTGCCTTTGCTGTGAGATAGAGATAGCATCCTTAATCTTTTGGAAAGATTCTTGTAGGTCTCGGCTATACTCATCTGCAGCGAAGATCTTCCCATGTACCTTAAGTAGCAAGGGACTTTTTGATCTTCCCTCAATTACCTCGAAAGGTGCTTTTCCTGTAGAAGTATGTACAGTGTTATTGTAAGCATACTCTACTAAGGGTAAGTACTTCTCCCATTGGGATCTTTGATCTACTTCCGTTACATAGGCTTTTAGTAGATCGAGAATAGTTAGGTTAGCTATTTCACTTTGGCCATCAGTTTGTGGATGATAGGCCGAAGAGAAGTTTAGCCTTGTTCCTAAATTCTCAAAGAGACCCTTCCAGAAATTACTGGTCATTCTAGGATCTCTATCCGACACTATGGACATTGGCAAGCCATGGTACTTGAAAATTTGCGAAATGAAGAGGGTTGCCATTTGATGGGCTTTGATAGTCTTTTTGACAGGTATAAAATGAGCTTGTTTACTGAACCTGTCTACTATCGTCCATATTCCCGTATTCCCATGGATAGACTTAGGCAATCCAAAGATAAAATCCATGGATATGCTCTCCCATGGTGAATTAGGGATTGGCAAGGGTTGAAGCAATCCAAGTTGCTTCCCTCTATCAAATTTTGTCTTTTGACATACCACACATTTGGAAACATACTCATGTATGTTCACTTTCATGGTAGGCCAATAGAAATATGTTTCAATTCCCTTTAGGGTAGACTGAATCCCTCTATGCCCCGCATATGGGGGAGCATGAGATTCATACATTACTTTCTCACGTAGTGAGTTAGTAATGCATAGTCTATTGCCATAGAGAAGATAGCCATCTTGTAAAGTAAATGGTTCTTCTTTCTTCCCTAAGGCAAGGGCTGAAATCACATCTCTAAAATCGGGATCAATAGCATACTCATCTATCATTAAAGATAGATCATTGTGAGTTGCTATGGAAACCGCATTCACTCTCGGTCGTCTTGAGAGTGCATCGGCTACTTGATTATGCTTGCCAGCAATGTGAGCAATATGAAAATGAAATTGCGAAAGGAAATTTGCCCACCTCATTTGTTTGTCGGAGAGCTTGGTCTGCGTCATGAAGTACTTAAGACTTTGGTGATCCGTTCGCAGAATGAAAGGAGTCCCCAATAAATAGTGCTTCCATGAGTCTAAGGCATGTAGAACTGCAAGGAGTTCTTTTTCGTATATGCCTAGAGCTTGCTCAACAGGGTCGAGCCTTCGACTCTCATAGCCTATGGCGTGCCCTTCTTGGAGCAAAACAGCCCCAAGGCAATCACCACAAGCATCACATTGGACCTCAAATGGTTTTGAGAGATCCGGTAGTGTAAGCACAGGTTGAGAGATAAGCTTTTCTTTAAGCTTTTCGAAAGCATTGTTCTCCTTAGCAGACCACGTATACCTAACATTTTTCTTTGTTAGGTCATGTAATGGTCCCGCAATTTGTGAGAACTTTTCTATGAAGCGTCTATAGTATGCACACATACCTATAAAGCTTCTTAGTTCATGAAGATTCCTGGGTTTAGGCCATCCTTTTATTACCTCTAACTTGGATGGATCCATTTGGATTCCATCTTGAGAGATAATGTGACCTAAATATTGAATCTCTTGCAAGAAAAATTCACTTTTCTTTCGATTAACATAAAGTTTATTCTCTCTTAAAACTTGAAATATTACCTGGAGGTGTTGCTTATGTTCCTCTAATGAATTAGAGTAGATGATAATATCATCAAAGAACACTCCAGTGAAGGTTCGATGAGGTCTGAACAGCTTCTCCATCAAGCGGTTAAATGTGGCTGGTGCATTAGTCAAGCCAAAAGGCATGACAATGTATTCGTAAAGACCAAATGTAGTACGAAATGCGGTCTTTACAATGTCTTGATCAACTATCCTTATTTGATGATAGCCACTTTTTAGGTCAATCCTACTGAAGTAGGTCGATCCTTGTAGCTTATCAAATAGGTCTTCTACCCGTGGAACGGGAAACCTATTCTTGATAGTGATCCTATTTAGTGCTCTATAGTCGACACACATACGATATGTGCCGTCTTTCTTTTGCACTAATAGCACAGGTGAGCAAAATGGAGATGAGCTAGGCCTAACCATGCCCTTCTCAATTAACTCATGCACTTGCCGCATAATCTCCTCTTGTTGAGCTTGAGAAACTCTATAAGGAGGTTTGTTAGGCGGTGAACTTCCTGGAAGAAGTTCAATTGCATGGTCGTCATTACCTCGTTTAGGAGGTAGCTCAGAAGGGATGTCGTCAATAAAGACATCTTGAAACCCCTTGAGAAAATTGGATAACTCTAATTCCTTTTGGTTGCTTTTATTTTCTTTTGCTAAAGCATTAGGTTCATTTTGAGAATCTTTAACAAAAATCATGTACACGGAAATAGAGCTCTTTATTGACTTGTTGAAAGCTGGTGTATGTACAATGGGGATGGTGTTACCCATCTCCCTAGCATCTATATACATGTCCTTTTCCCTGAACTTAAAGGAGATTCTCCTTTCAGGAAATTTAACATGGGCAGCCAGACGGTCAAACCATGGTGCCCCTAGGATTACATCCTCATGCTTGAGAGGAGAGATAAAGAAATCCTCTTTGTCCACATAGCCTTGGACATGAAGCCTCAATTTCCCGATTAAGGGAGTGACTGAAGCTTCTTGCCCCTTGAAGGCACTGTCTGCGGGTAGGATATCTCCCATCTCGTAGGATTGTATGCCTAGCTTGGTGGCTAACTCCATAGATATGAAATTGTGAGTAGAACCAGGGTCAAAGAGAATAAAAGCATCATGTTCTCTTACCTTTCCCCAAGCATGGCATAGAGGAGATCCTTTGTGGTGAGTTTGGTGAATCTCCTCCTCTTGGATTTCAACCAAAGAAGCTCTAGGAGGATCTTGGCGGTTGTTCTTTTGGGGACAAGCGCGGTACGCATGCCCTTGTTCGCCGCACTTGAAACACCGGTTATCTTTACGATAACGCTCAAGCTCTTCAGGAGAGAGTTTATTCTTTCCTTTGTAAACTCCCTTCTCTTTAGCTTTGTTGGAATTGCCCTTAGGAGACTTTTGGACATTGTCCTTCCCCTTAGGCTCATTGGAACCTTTGTTTTCCGGGGGCTTATTATTTCTTTTACCCCCCGTTTGGAAATTGATTCGCGAGGCCACCATAGTATGGTGTATTACCGCCGATATGGTACGTGGCCTTTGGGAGTTGACATACTCCGCCATTTCTTCGGTTAAGCCCGCACAAAATTGTTGCTTTTGCTCTCCAAAATCCAACTTTTTGAAGACAGTGGCTTTGAGTTGTAGGTCCCAAAACTTGTCTACATATTTGTGGATGGATTCATTGGGAGAGAGCTTTAAGCTTCGCCATTCGGTGAGTACTTTGTCTTTGGCATCGGTGGCCAAAAACTGCTTCATAATGGAAGCTCTTAAAGCCTTCCATGTTCGTGGAGCTTCACCGTTGGCTCGTAGGCTAGACCACCATTGTCTGGCGGACTTTTGAAAGTGCATAGCTACATGGCGTAGCTTAGAGGACTCCGTGAAGCCCTCATCTCCAAACGCCGCATCGAATTGCTGGATAAAGGCCAAAACTTTGTCTGTAGCACCGAAGGTGCCATCATAGGTAAGGAAAGAGATGCTCTTCCCTCCCTCTTTGAATTTCTTCAGCTTGGACGACCTCTTCCATGCGGCATAGGATTTCCTATGGCCTCTTCTTTTTGATGGTTCAAAAGTTCCACCATCACTTTCTTCAGAAGATGAAGAATTTGAAGAAGGTGGAGAAGAGGGTGACCTCTTTCTCGCCTTTTTCTTGTCTTGATCTTTGTCGTCTTCACCATAGCTTTCATAAGAGGAAGAGGATAAAGAAGATGGAGAAGAGGGTGTCCTCTTTCTCGCCTTTTTCTTCTCTTGCTTTTTATCATCCCTCTTTGAATTATGGCGTGGAGAAGAGTGTGATGGTCTTCTCCGCTTTGGTGGTGATGGAGAGCGTTTAGCCCGCCGTCTTCGTGGAGCCATCTCCGCCGAGGTGGCGGGAGACTCGCTTCTTTCTCGTTCCTTCGGTGGAGGCTCTTGAGTTCTCCTTTGGGAAGGAGATGCATCATCAAGAAGTAAGTTCTTGAGCCCTTCATATGGATTCTCTTCTTCTTCCCGAATCGGAGAGAGACCTCTTTTGGTAGTCTCACAAGGAGGCTTCCTAGGTGTTCTCTCGTCATGGTGATGAGCTTGGAGAATCCCGTGAGCACGGAGCTGCCGTTGCACTTCACTTTGGAGAGATGGATTGCCCATGGCTTGTTGAAGCCTAGAAACAAGATAATTAACAAGCATTGAAGCATCATTAGTAGCTTGCTCATGAGCAAAATCAAAGTTATCAACATTAATTTCACTCTCTTTAATATTGTCAGCCATTCTAACAACTTTTAGGTGTAAACTTTTTAGGTGTACTTTGGCACTTCAAGCCCTAGTTGCTACTCCTCTTTACCCCTTTAGAAAAAGCACTCAAGCTACTGTACCCGCGGCTCGAATACCATTAATTGCAAGGAATAGAAGAGAGGGTCTTTCGACACCAAAACAGCACCGGCTCCTGTCAAGCTTCTAATAGCTCAATAGTGGTTAAGCCGTAGGCAAGCCCCGTAGGACTCCACTATTAAGACCATAGCTCTCGACGGTGATGCCCCGTTAACTGCACAAAGGCAGGCGCACTGCAAGGCTGAAAAATCCCTATTCTACTTACTCACAGGCAATTAATAATACCAACCATTTGTAGCTAGCTTGAGGACCTCCCTTCTTGAGCAAGAAAAGAGAAACCTTGAGCTCTGATACCAATGTAACATTTAATGGCCTAAAATCTTATGTGTAGCGGAAATTAGCATGAACATAGTGAGCATTTCATTAGAGTTGATTCCTAATGAGAATTACAAGAGTGCTTGGGTGGAGAGAGCAACAAAAAGCATAACACCTAGTTAGATAGCATCGACAATACTTTCAAAAGAGAGAGAGCAATTAAGCTATTGACAATAGTTGAGGACCGGATTTGCATGGAGCCGGTCCCCCCTCCAAAAGGCTTTGTATTATGGTTTCTCCCATCAAGAGAGACATTGTACAATACAATTCTTTGTGTTCCTTCAAGACGAGCTAGTGCAATGAAGATGGAAGCTTCATACACCAAGCAAAACACTTAATCAAACACAACTTGAATTATCCCCGTTCTCAGACCCAAGACCTCACACACCTTCGAAGATGGTGAGAGCTAGCAGGGTATGAGAGTAGATTGAGAGGAAAAAGAAGTATCTTATGAGAAAGAAGTACATCTCCTCACATAATCACTCATATTAGCATAGCTTAGCTTAGTAATTAGCTTGGTAGAGAAGATGAGCATGCATTGAAGCTTGGCTCTTGGTTGGATTTGCATCCACATGCCAAGAGAGTGTTGATGTAGGCTTCTATCTCACAAGCTTGGAGTAGGTGATGAGCTCTCCATTAAAGCTTGGGAGGAGATAGAGTATTTTCCCTTCACACATGGTCAAGTGTGAGAGTGTGTGTGTCAATGCCAAGCAAAAATCAGCCCCCTCTCTCTCTTGGGCGAGCCCTAGCTGCTAAGTTAGTCTGGCTTTTGCCTCATTGGACCTCCCCAGGTCAAGCCAATAGGGATTAAGCAGCATAAGTGATAGCCTTCTGACATGTGTCCCCCTTTCCCCTTTTGTGAGAGCTTTAGATAATTAAATAATTAAACTAAACTCTCATTGGACCCCTTTGCCTCCTGGCCAATAGGAATCAGGCAAGCCATGGGGCTCCTGAATGCTCATTGGACCCCTTGGGAGACTGCCCAATAGTCTTCTAGGACACTTAATTCTTATTGGTTTCTTTTATTAAATGTTTTTAAATTAATTAAACTAGATTTACTCTAGCCTAATTCTCATTGGTCCACTTCAAGGGTCTTCCAATAGGAATTGGGCATACCTTGTGGGCATCTGGCCTAGGGAGCTGACATGTGTCCCTCATTCCCTTTGTGTAAAGGGAGCCTGTGTGTGTGTGTGTGGCTTTCTCTCTCATCCCCTAGCTTTGGGGCTCGCCCCCTCCCATGTAGGGATGTAGAAAGACTTTTTGGGCACACACTAAGCATCCAATTTTCCCTAAGGTTGACCTTTGGACACAACCTTTGAATTTTGGAACCTTAGCATTTTGGAAGTCTTAATGGGCTGAACCTTAGGGTCTTTTTAGCCCGTTGTTTCACATGGCTCTTTTGCAGATGGCCCCCCCTTTGGATCCCTATTTTCCCTCCTTTGGATCCCTACTGTGGCCGGTCTGCTAACTTAACCAATATTCTAGCTTTTTCTCCCTTGGCACTTCCCCACATTAAATGATCAGTTTAATATGAGAAAATCATTTAGGAGAATTAGATATTGATTATTATGACATATATATTATTACTTCTCTTTATTATAGCTTTCTCTCATCATAAAGTAGTTAGTGAAATAATTAGTCACAAATAAGAAATTAGTGTGACACTTATTATAAACGTTTCACAAACTTATTCCAGCACCTGGCCATTGTTTTTGTAAAAATTACAAATACCTTGCACAAATGTCAAAGTTTTTAAGCTCTTTCATCATTTGTTTTCCAAAACAAATTTGTTGAAAAACAAAAAATTAATAGTTTTTATAGACGTGAGACTCATGAACTAAGGGTAAAGTTTTGAATTTCTATTCCTAAAGGTGGTAAATAGATGCTAGTTGAAAGAAAAAAAACACCATAATGAAGGAATGTAAGTATTACAAATTATCTTTTTTTAAGGACTCTTTCCTAACGAAGAAGTAAAATTTATTTTAATTAAGCCTAAGCAATGCATAACCACTTCTTCGTGGAGTTAGTCTTAGTATTCTCACGAAGAGCTTTACTATTAGCTATTGCTACTTTGTTGTATTATAGATAGAAAACACTGGATGCAAAGAGGATGGAATTGCATTCATGTGTCACAAGAAGAGACTCTATTTTTTTACTGTAACAAAGTCAGAGTCAAGACTAGCTCTAAAATAACACTACAAGAGGCTATTCATATTAGCAACGCTCACACAGCGATGTTTAATTTTTTTTTTCCCGGCGTCGTTATGAGCGTCGCAAATTTCTTTGTAAATTTGCTACGCTCATAGCGACGCTGGCTGGGCTAAAAAAATAACCGAACGCGCCCAAAAACTCAGATCTCAGATCTGAGTTTTTCGGCGCCCTCAAGCAAAGAGCAGGTAACTCTCTCCCTCTCTCTCTCTCTCTCTCTCTCTCTTTTTCTTCTCCACACACACACACACACACACACACACACACGAGGAGAGGAAGGAGAGCCAGGTATGCTCCTTCCCTCTCCTCATTCTCATGTTCCCTTCCCCTCTTTCTCTCTCCCTCTCTCACACACACATACACACACACACATAGTATTTTTGAGAGAGAGAGAGAGAGAGAGAGAGAGAGTACAAACATAAAAAAAAACGCACACACACATACATAAACAAAGAATGCACATACACATTGAGAGAGGAAAAGAGAGAGAGGGAGCATGCATAAACAAAAAACGCACGCATTGAGAGAGGAAAAGAGAGAGAGAGAACATGCATAAACAAAAAACGCACACATTGAGAGAGGGAAAAAGAGAGAAAACATGCATACGATCCAAAAAAACGCACACACATTGAGAGAGAAAGAGAGAGAAACTAATTTAACGTCGTAGGAAACTAATTAAAATTAAAAGACCTAAAGATCTAGCCGACGAGGAGTTGAACTCAAGACCTATTATTCAAGAGGGAAATGGCATAATCAATCTATCATACTTGGCATGGGTGATAGAAAGGTTATACCATTGATCTCTTTTTATTGGCACACACATCCACACACGCGCACACACACAAGAAGAAGAGAGTTATAACGTCGTAGGAAACTATCTTAAAAGACGTTAAAGATTAGGTTAGATGTAGACTTACGTTAAATTAGATTTAGGTTTATTTAAGTTAAATTAGATTAGATTTAGGTTTATTTTTAACTAGATTTATGTTTATTTACGTTAGATTTAGATTTACGTTATATTAGATTAGATTTAGGTCTCCATAGACTGCGATGCCTGCATGAAGCGGGTGAAGAAATCCCTCAATGGAATATAAGGTATTGCTGCCTTCACTCATGGTGGGCTCCGTCGATCCAAAAGTACTGGTGAAATGTCTTCAGAAGATAGGGAAGAAGGTGGATCTTCAGGGCGGCAAGAGTCACTACATCCCCGACACAATGACCATCTAGACAACCTCTAGTCATTCAACAGCAACTTCAAAGTTAGTAACAAGAGCAAGAACGGTCTAAAGGGCCAATTGCTGTCGTCAGATGTGGATGGAGATGAGGCAGCGTCACCGCCGGAAGTTAACTCTCACATCTTTAGTGATGAGAATGCTAACTCTTGCCGAGTTATGTGAGAAATTATGTGTTAAATCAGTTTTAAGGTTCTTATAATCCCTGTTAGTTTAGTTCTTTGTTTTTAATATAACATAATTTACGTTAGATTTAGATTTATGTTATATTAGATTAGACTTAGGTTTATTTAGGTTTACCCACACACACACACACACACACACACACACACACACACACACACAAGAAGAAGAGAGTTTTAACGTCGTAGGAAACTATCCCAAAAGACGTTAAAGATTAGGTTAGATGTAGACTTACGTTAAATTAGAGTTAGGTTTATTTTTAGTTAGATTTACGTTTATTTAGATTTACGCTTATTTACGTTAGATCGAGTCCACGCAAGAATTACTTACGGTTTAGGGTTTAGAGTTAGACGAACAGTGAAAAGATCTACTGTGAAAAGATGTTAAGATGCTGTGAAGCGCTACAAGCTAGAGAAGAGGCAAAGGGGTTTTGTCCACTACATGTAGTATCATGTAGACGTGGGTGTGTAGATTTCTTGTACCCACAAATATAGGTATTGACCAATAAAGACGAGATTATAACCCGGTGGTTCTGATCTCCGTGCACCTCTAGACCGAGGTGTGCGGGGATTGGACATGACTAGAGAATGTGAGGTAGAGAGAGAGAGAGAGAGAGAGAGAGAGAGAGAGAGAGAGAGAGAGAGAGAGAGAGAGAGAGAGAGAGAGAGAAGACGAAGAATGCCAATAGAATATTAAATTTGTTGTCCAGATTATAAGATTTTTATCCTCATTATGAGTAGTGACGAGGATGTGGGACCGTCCAACCGAAACACCTATCTCTCAACGAGGGTCTTATGTCCTTGTAATCAATGCAAGCATGCTGTGCGACGGACAAGACGTGTTTCTTTGCAGCACGTTCGCGAATTTGGGGAGTTCGATCCATCTATTATAGATCGAGTTGTTGCCAATTATAACTCGTCGGACTCTGACGCTGGCCAACAAGCAGCAATCTTGCAACCAAATAGACGTGTTCGCAGGCGCTTTGGTCAAGCAGCATATGTGAGGCCACAAGATGTAGCCTCTGACAGCTCGGGGGATGATATTGCAGAGCACATTCCCAACGAGGCAATGTTTGAGCCTGAGATTGATGAAATGATCGAGACGATCATGGATTCAGAAAGGCTTATCTATGATGATATGAAAAGTGAAGCCGATACGCCATTATATAATGGAGCACGTACGTCTAGATTGAAAGCACTCCTTGTTCTTCTCAACATGCAGGCAAAGTTTGGATGGAGTGACACTAGCGTCACAGCGCTTTTCAGGTGATCTATTACAATTAGTTTACTTTAATAAAACTCTAAATGTATAATGATCTGATAGATTTTTACACGACTGTATCGTATTTTTATGTTGTGTAGATTGCTGAAAGAGCACATACTACCAGCTGACAATGTGATGCCAGATTCCCGAGATGAAGCAAGAAAGATTTTGCGAAACTTGGGGATGGATTACAATTCTATCCACGCTTGTCCTAATGACTGCATTCTTTTCAGAGGGGAGTACATAGACATGGAGAAGTGTCCGAAATGTGATTCCGAAAGATATCGAGTAGATCTCCATGGGACAAAAATTCCACAAAAGATTTTGCGAAATTTTCCTCTGCTTCCTCGCATCAAGCATTTCTTCGAATGTAAGTCCATGGCCGCCCTAGCATCATGGCATGAGGAGAATAAATCTTCGGATGGTGTGCTACGAATTCCTGCAGATTGCGCAGCCTGGAAACATATAGATGGAACATGGTCGGATTTTGCCAGGGAAGCTCGAAATTTGCGCTTAGGCCTGGCTATGGATGGCGTAAATCCATTTGGTCAAAGATCAACATCTTACAGTGTATGGCCCGTTGTCATCGTCAACTACAACATTCTCCCGTGGTTGACTACGAAGAAGGGGCACCTATGGCTAAGCTTGATTGTGCCAGGGCGATATAAAGTGGAGAATATGGATGTGTATCTTCGTCCACTATTAGAAGAGCTACAACAATTGTGGATTGGCATAGAGGTGGTGGATATGAGCCGACACACAGGATGACGGAATGCTTTGATCAGAGGCATTCTAATGTGGACCATGCATGACTATCCCGGGCTAACAGAATGCTCAGGTGATCTATTGACACTCCTCACTCAGACACTGTAAATCTTGTTTTTTCCCATAGTTGATCTATTATCATGTGTATGCATGCAGGGCTTCAAACAAGCGGATACAGAGCATGTGTCACATGTGGACCTAGACTGAATGAACGTAGGGCGCCCTCACTGAAGAAGCAAATCTACGAAGGTCATCAAGCGTATCTTCCAGAGAATCATGTGTTAAGCGACGGCTTTTTGGGAAGAGAGCCACCAAGGATGTCTGCACAAGCATGGCTAGAGCAGAAGGAGATGTGCGATGACGGATTGCCTCCAGGGATGAAGAGACTATCTCTATGGTACGAGTTACCATACTGGCCCCGACTCATGATCAATCACTTGCTCGATCCAATGCACATATTCAAGAATGTGGGTAATCTACTATGGGACCATCTGACCGGCAAGAAAGATACTTTGGGAGCCAGAGTTGACCTTAGAAATGTGGATCGTATGGAGCAATATTGGCCGCAAACAGCGTCTGATGGATCGATAAAACTCCCTAAAGCACCATGGATTTTCACAGGAGCCCAAGAACGCAAAGTAAAAGAGACCATTCGATCTTTGCGGACCCCCACTGGCGTAATGCACTCGCTCCGAACGTGTTTTACTAAAGAAGGAAAGCTTACCGGTTTGAAGTCACACAATTGGCATAAAATGTGTCAGGTACATTCATAGTGGACTTTAATATCATTGCATAAAATTTGGACTTTAATATCATTGCTGCACATACTTTACAGTTTATTTTACCGGTTGCCAGTGAGGGATGTTTGTCTCTCGACATCCGTAACACAATCTACAAACTTGCAAAGCTGGTGCAATGGATCTCACAAAAGGAGATCAACGTAGACTGCATACCATTCGCGAAACTAAATGCTGCGGAGCTTGTGTGCATGTTTGAGAAACATTTTCCTACTACCATGCTAACCATTAAGGTGCATCTTCTTGTTCACATAGTTGATGAGGTGGAAATAGCTGGCACAGTTCATTCCAGATGGATGTTCTTCTTAGAACGTTTCATGAAAACGCTTAAGGGATATGTGCGTCAAAAGGCACGTCCGGAGGGTAGCATGGCAGAAGGTTGGTTGGTATCAGAGTCCCTAGTGTACATTGGAGAGTGGCTAGACGGATTTGATAAAGCCCGGGACACGCTATGGCGAACCATAGATGATGAGTGCATATCTGGGATTGTCATGTGCAATCTCGGTGTTGAGAAGAAGATGACGGAAGATCTAGAGGCTAAAATCAACCGATTTTGCATGCTTCACAATCCAGTGATGCAAAAGTGGATTTCACAATATGAGGATGCAAAGCAAGAGCGACAAAGGGCACGAATCGAGTAGAGACGGGGAAGACGACCACCGATGCACTATCCAGCGGTTCTGGAGAGCCTACCAACCTTCATGAGCTTAAGATGGTTGCACAACCAATTGAAAAGCGCACAACAATGCGGTGACGAAGTGACTGAGGAAGAGTGGGAGTACTCTCGGGGTTGCGCGACCAAGGTAAGTTTGCAATGTACGACTAGCAAGTGACTTTATTTATAAACGTTTGAACGGCCACTCATAATCTTTGTTCGTTGTAGTATAAGTCATACACAGCAGCATGGTGTAAAGGTCGACATTTTAGGGTGGAACGAATCGACAAAAAGCGTTTTACTCAAGATTGTGGAATCATGGCAGAATTTGAACAGTCTAGTCGACGACGTTCCTCTGATGCAGATCCTGTGGTGGCGGAACTCACTTACTTCGGCACGCTGCAAGAGATTTTGAGGATCGATTACAGAGGATTTTTTGTCGACTTGTTCGACGTGCAATGGTTCAAGATAATCATGGAGGGTCGCAACGCTACTGTGCGTAGAGGAGAGTCTGGTTTTCTTGAGGTGGATTCTACTAAGAAATGGACTGACCTAAGAGACACTTTCGTACTACCCGAGCATTGTGAACAAGTAAGTATGTAAATAGTTAACATCCCCCTTTTACAAGTTATGTGCTTGAAAGCTCTCATGTAAGTTATGTGGCTCTGGCAGGTAATATTTCATCCTACAAAGTCTACATCAAACTGGTGGTACGTCATAGAGGTAGCCCCTCGTAGTGCAAGGACGTATGAAGGCTACCATGTGCCAATCACAACGGCATCAATGGAGGAGATCAGAGAAGATGCTCAATCAGAAGCCGCTGCGGTGGTGCCAGACGAGCATCAAGATGCTACTACTCTATATGGGGTGCATGCAGAGGAGCTACAAAATGAAACAGAGGATATGTGTTTAAACGGAGAGCTCTATATAGATATAGGAAGTTATGCCGAGTTATGCGAGGATGAGAGAGAGATCTCTTACAGCCACAAATATTGTATTTGAACAATTTTGCTCCGTGTTGTAAAAGCTCTGGCTCTCTAAGTACCTTCCATGGTGTATAACGCTCTTTTCTACTCGCGCTCACATCTTTTGATTGAAAATTCTGAGTTTTCGACTTGCCTCTTCTATCACTCAATTCATTGCGTCATTGTATTTATATGCGTCATTACGTCATTGTATTTAATGGTCTTTGCGTCATTGTCTACTCTATTCATTCAATATTAAGTTTAAATATTCGTGTATTTAATGCAGGTATGGATGATGAGGAGTTTCTTTTTTCTTTGTCACCGCAGCAGAGACTGTGGTACGTGGAGCGTCATCGCTCTGGCGCATCATCGCGCGTTCCTACTCCATCCGCATCTCCCTCTCTTTCGGAGCATTCGGCGCGCTCCGAAGCTTCGGCGTCGACGAGACGAGCTTCACACTCGTCTAGACACCGGCGCTCTAGTGGTGGCGGTGGCGGTTGTTGTGGGGATTCCGCCACCGATGCCTCCACACCGCCTCGTGTTCGACGAGGCTCTTTACCCTCCCCTTCTTTGCCCGCCCCCACACTAGCCACAGCATCGCCATCTACGCTAGGTTTTGCACGGCTGACTGTTCCTAGAAGCTACACACCTCTACCTACTCCGCCAGGAGCCACCCCACTCGACACTCCTCGCTTCGTGGCCCAGACGCCGGTGGAGACACCTGACGTCCGTACCCCCATCGACACGCCGCTAGAGACCCCTGCCGGGACACCCAGGTTCACGTTTCACCGGCCAGAGAGCTTGTCTTACTCCGTCGACTTCAGCGGCATCATCATCATGGATGATGACGGCAAGAAGGTGATCTCGCGCATGCGTGGTCTTTGCTCTCAGCTGTTTAGACACTACATACTAAACAAATGGAGTGAAGTACCAAGTGATTTAAAAAACAGAGTCATCAGCATACTTCATGATGAGTTTCCCGTTCCAACACGGGATCAACGCTTCAATGAAGACCTGATGAAGATTCGAATGCGCGAATACTGCAAACACAAGCGTTCCGAAGTGCAAAAAGCAATTAAGAATGGCTGGAACAGGCCAGATTGGCTGGCCAAAGAAGATTGGAAGAATGCGAAGAAAGCAGCGCGTGAGAATTCCGACAAGTGGAAGCAACAAAAGGATGCAGCCAGAGCGCGAGTAGAGACAGGGAGCTCGCACCACTTGGGGAGCGGTGGATGGGCATCATTTGAGGCCGATTTTGTAAGTGTTTTTGCATTGCTCTTTATGTTCGATAGTTTAGGGTTTATGAGTTTTTTAATTCTAACATAATGAAATCTTTGTATGTTTTGACAGTGGTCGATGACAGGACGTGATCCCACACCGTACGAGCGCGAGTACGCAGGCAGGAAGGACTTAAATGCCCTGATGGACATTCTCAGTTCTCGCGGCGGCATGGTTAGTATTATGGTTTACTCTTTTCTTTTTTTTGTATTGTTTTATAAATGTCGTTATATGTTTATACTTACTGAAAGCTGTCTTCTTGTCTTTTTTTGCAGAATCCGACAGATACGACGCTTGGACGCGATGAGACGTCTGACTAGACGACATCAGTTTAGCCGTAGCTAGATAGCATTAGTTTAGGGTTTCTCATAGCTTATGTATCATGAGACGGATTTTATACGTCTTTTTGAACCATGTATATTATTACATTTGTCACCGCAGTTCCTTTTGCCAATCAATTCTTTATGCCTATGATGTTGTACAATTGTCATTATTACATTTGCCAATCAATTCATTTTGCCTATGATGTGTACAATTGTCAATTTTGCAGACAATGCGTCTGGTGGGTGACTATTTTGGGTCTATTATCTACCCTTGCACTTTTTTTAAAAAGTGAATCAAGTACAATATGGTTGATGGGTGGCAGGGCATTGAATGCCCTGCCACCAAAAAAAAATTCTCTCGGACGTCACTATAACCATCTCTATTTATGGCTCTGTAGCGTCGCTATGAGCGTCGCTATAGTCTTCTGTGTAAACGTCGCTATAACCGTCGCTATGACCGTCGCTATATAGCGATGCTTATAGCGACGCTCTCGTAGCGATGGTTTTAGCGACGCCGGGGGTTATAAAAACCCAGTGTATTTCCGTCGCTACGAGCGTCACAAGAGCACACAACCTCTTGTAGTGTAATTCAAGTCAGAGTCATGACCATGCATGTATCCATTACTATGCATTTAGGTTTTCAATGTGTGTACATGTAAAGGGAAACCCATTTGCCAAATTTAGGAAACTTGAAAACATGATGAGAGTAAACTTACTTGGATGTGAGCCGTTGAGATTGCACATATCTTCCTTGTCTTGAAATTTGTCCATGAATAATAATTATGGAAGGCACCCCTAAAAACTCTGGCAGCCTTGGGTGTGGTGAAATTCACGAAACCGAATCCTTTGTTACGACACGTTCTAGATCATAAAGAATGAAGCATGTCAAATTAGTCAATAGAATATTGTGGTGTGTCCATTAGGAAAGAATAATTGGGAATTGCAACATGTGTCTTTGTATGCGTATAACATCATGCTCAATCACTCACTAGTAGTTTCTTATTGAGAGTGTAAGATGAGTGTTTGTACAAATTTACAAAGCATATTACAAACATTGCCGAACTAATTTGGCATCACACATATCAAATATGCCTAAAATAGCAATTGAACAGAAAACAAGATACTTACTTGAAGTCCATCACGAGATATAGGAAGTCGTAAGCGGCATTGCACGTATTGTTTCCACCACAATAATAATCCATTATTGCTACCAAGTCCTTCACGCTATGATGCACAATGAGAACATCAACTATTTAGTAATAAGGAAGAATAGGTCAAAATGTGTTTAAAGTAGAGCCCTAGTTGATATTCAATTCTCTTTATCTCAATTATTCCGCTATGTTTGTCATGGGACCTACCACAAGAGTGATGAGCAGATCATTTTTAGTGGTATACACAAGAAGTTTTGGACAAATTCTCAAAATAATTCCCACTCTGTGACTTACCTCAACATCATGAACTTTTGTGAGGGAGGCACTGCATACCTAGCTAGGTATGTCTCCCCGACCAATGTATGAAAAACACTAGAAAAGACTCCGTTTTCCTCCATGAGAAAAATTCTAAATCTTCTTGTGATATGAGTCTAGTAGGGTTACAAAGGGAAGAGAATGAACAGTATTGATCATAAAGGGTACTCACCGGCAAGGACTTGGTATGTTGCGGATCATCAACGTTGTTATGCCATACAAGTGTACATCATGCTTCTCAACAATATTTGTGTGAGTACTGATGGGTATGTTTAAATTGTCTGTGTTTTGTGAAGATTCGCCACTTGGATGTTCTTGTGTTGATGTCGCCGGATGGTTAGGATGATATTGGCGTAGGGAGCGGCTCCTTCTTTGCGGATGTGGAGCACCATGATAGCCATTGTAAGATACTCTCATGTGCTCATGAGGATACTGTTCATAATTGTATGTGTATTGATACTTCATGTTTAGAGGGTAAAAATAAGCTAGTTGGTGAGGGTTTTGTGGGGGATGATGAGGGACCCAGCAATAAGTAGCTGGAAAACCAATGACCTGCTCACGAGGAAGGTGGATGGAATGAGGGTCGGCTGGCTCGAGAGGTGGTGGGATGGGTTGCGCAACTTCAACATCATTTTGTAGCATGCAGCCTTCATGAGCTGTTATGCAGCCTTCATGAGCAATAACAGCTGGTGAGTGAGGATTGGTTGCAGCGGCGCCATTATCGTCATCGACGGAAGCAGTGGCGGATGCACTGATAACGTCGGAGCCGATAGCAGCTGACAGATGGGTACTTGATTGGGCGGAAGTGGGTGCAAGAAGGGCGCATTCATCTTGACCAACAGGGTTGCGCTCTAGTGGGACCAGATTAAGATGGTCGGCCGAGGAGTAAGCAACTTCACGTACTTCCCTTTGAGCTGTTGCTGATGCGCTTTCCGCCATTCCAGTAATTAGGGTTTAGAGTGATAGACAAGGAGCTCCTTCCGGATATTACCACGGTGGCTCTGCTCGTTCTGACGTGTTCCCTTTGCATATAATTGGCTGGTGATGAAGCTGGACTTATGGATTGCCCGTCTGCCGGCACGACTTTTTTTGAACCCCTTAATCATTTGACCCTCCAAAATTGAGACCAAAATTTGGACTACCCATAATTATTGTTTTTAGAGCGGTGATAGGTTAAATCTGGGATATACATAATTATTGTTGTGCGATTGGCAAATTTGGCATCTTAGCCATTGTTATAACTTACTTATCTCTCAAGTCTCGCCTTAGGTGGTGGCCACACGAGGCTCACTTAATATCAATTATTTGGGCAGATAACTTAGCTCCCTTCATGTTCATCCGTAGATGACCGAGCTTGCTCCGTCCTACTAGGTCTACCATTTTCTATGCCAAAATCGGCATAGTTGCAAAAAGGAACTCCTTGAGGTAATGATTGCATGCTTCCATGACACCTCTACCTTGGACGCCATCTTGCTATGGGTAGTGCAGAGTAGCTTATTCTTCACCACACAACCCCTGGGGTAGATGAGAATTGATTCGAACTTGTAGCACTGCACACATACCTTCTAAAATCAGTCGGTAGCCTGGCCACGTAACCTCAAGCTGGCAACACGAACTCTCTACTAAAAATATGTATGACTATTGAGTGAGTTCAACCGCCACCTTTTGTTTTGAAATGGAGCACAATTTCATATTTTGATAACTATGCTTCACATGACCACACCCTTACCTTGGTACTTGGATGGCCAAATCTAGTGATAGCATTTCGAGAGTTGAGCTACTTTAGTAAAACTCATTGTCAATGGCCTCCTCCTATGTGAGCCTTGAAAAGACCTAGCTTCTTCTAGCCAAAAAAAGACACATAGAAAAAAATAGATCTTTCTTTAGAAAAGATTAAAGTGAAGGGGATAAAAAACTTGGCTTGTCCTCATGTTAATAAAAGGAGCAATTATACATGACCACAACATAAACCCATCTTTTAGCACATGTTTCTGTCACCACGAATAAGAATGTGACTATGGAATAAAGCCTATCTAGTATGACATGGGATACAATATACAACGTAAGGTCGTTCTCCTGAGAAGACGCATCGAAAGAGATAAGAGCTCATGATAATTTGCTAGCACCACTTTGGGCTCATGTGTGGCGTAGCAGCAACATTTTTTGTTTGTTGATGGACAATGCAAATTAATGTAATGAAGGAAGAATCAAGTTGTTTGTTAAGATCTGTGTAGCCGAGTTCAAATTGTGTCAATGTAATGCATTTTGTGTAAATCCCTCCAAATTGTATTTGTGGGAGAATGAAGAATCAAGCTTTTTGTTGTGGTTGAGTTCAAATTGTGTCAATGTAATGCATTTTGTGCGACTACCTCAAAATTGTATTTTTTGAATAAATAAAAATCTTTTTTTCAACTGTGTGTTAAGAGTGATACCAATCCCCGCTCTCTATATTTGTGAGTACTCTCTCTCTCTCTCTCTCTCTCTCTCTCTCTCTCTCTCTCTCTCTATCCCCATTTGAACATGGTATGAGAGCGGTAAAGATCATGTAGCAATGTAACTTGTAGTGAAGGAACACAAGATGTGTATATGGTTCATTTGAAAGATTTACAATTTTTGTAAGTTTGTAGCTGTAATTTATGCTCAAGTAATGCTATTTTTAGTACAAATGAATTAGATGCATGTTTTCTCTTCGTGAAGCATCCACTATTGCTTTTCTGTTTTAAGCAGCAATATTAGATGTAGCATTTTATGGTGCATAGTGCAACCATCAATCTTGATTCTCACGTATATATACTTTGATAACTCTTTTATTTTTGACATGTCCTTTTACTTGTCATTTTAGGCATTGTGTCTCCTCTTTTTTTGAGCTTTTGTCGAGCATCTTGTTTTGCTCAGTTTAAGAAAGTATGCCCGTGACACTTCTCTCTCTTCCTAGGTTGACATCTCTCATCTCTTGCGACCTTCATCGTAAATGCTGTGTAGATTTTGTGATCTTATCTTATGGATCTTCTCTCAACTGGATATGGATATGACTATTCTCGTCAATGGTTTTCCTTCTAGTCAACATTTTGTTCCTCCTTTCCAAGCCCAGGGGTTTCCTGGTTGGAAAGCAAAGATGATGTCAATTCTTGAAAGACAATAAACCCTCGAATGTTGTTCTTGAAAGTATGTATGCCATCTTAGCCTGTTGATCCATATCATAACAACATTCTTATCATTGAAGGACCTGCTTTTGAAGAGTGTTATCTTTATTATACATGCTGGCAACAATGTAATAAAGCATTTCATTGACACATTCTTTCTACTCTTAGTGATTCTATTTTGGTAGATGTGTATCAACTTTCTACTTCTCAATCAAGGATTTCATTAATGTAATCATGATTGTGTGATTAAATTAATAACATGAATAATTACAAATGAAAAATATGTGATTGTGTTAATTATTAACGTGACTTTGATGGTAACCTACAAAAACCACTAGAGCCGGTAAGCCCGTCGGGTCATTTTTTAGCCCACAGGGAAAATGAAGAAGCCGACGGGCTAAATTCTATATAACAGAACCTCTACTAACTTTGACATTTGGACTAGGAAAATCCTTGGAGAGTGTATCCAAGCATCGGATACAATTATTTCCTTATGAATTGACCTATGTTTACAGAGCCACGAGTATTTTTTTTGGACCGAGCGTGATTTTTAATACGGTAACCACTTCTAAAATATTTAAACCTTCACCAAAAACAAAGGTATTAAGACAAACAATTGAATCTTTGGAGAGTCGTGCTCATTGCAACAAAGCCACTAGTCCATAAAAGGGTTGAAGTTGGTTTGGATGCCCTATACTAGTGTATTGGGTATATAAAGATCCTTGAAGTTTTGCGTTCTACACCATCATAGGTTTGAATTGATATACATTGCCACTGCACAATATGAGAGCTATAATCCTTAGTCGGGTGAAAATAGCTTTTATGTAATGAATTGGATGCATGAGAAGACTACAATCCTTGATTTGGTACAAGTAGTCCTCAATTATATAAGGGAAAATTACCAAAATACCCCTCTAATTTGTGGAAATTCCCAAAATACCCTTGTATCTATTTTGGTTGGATTGTTCAAGATTTTTTAATCATTATTCCTTTTTATAATTGAGATCCATTTTTTCATGCTTAACATGTAATTTTCCACAAATTACCTCGCAAAAAAAAGCAATTATGTCTAAAGATAATGAACCAATTCATCTCCAAAGCCTACATAATCGACTCAAATTCTGAATTTAGCATCTTACATTGATAAGCAACGAGTCTTCTTATGAAAAGCTACAAATTATTTAATCTTTGGAGAAATTTAGTTTCACAACCAGGGGTATTTTGGGAATTTTGGAAAATTTGAAGGGCATTTTGGGAATTTATGACAAAATATTGGGTTGTTTTGGGAATTTTTGAAATTTGAGGGGTATTTTGGGAATTTCCACAAATTAGAGGGGTATTTTGGTAATTTTCCCATTATATAGTTGTATTCAAGATTTTATTATCTTGTTTTATGCATTGATTTACATAGGGATTGCATTGTGTATTATGAAAGATTATTAGTGCATAAGATGGTGAATCATAGATATTATTGATTTTGTTTGTGTTTTGCAAATAATTATCATCGTTTCAATGTAGAAAATGATTATTCTTTGTAGCAAGGGAAAAGAAATGTGTCTTATTTTTTGAAAATTGTAAAGGCTGTATAACTAATCCTCATATTTATAATTGCATTGACAAATTCATAGGGTTGTTGTATGCATAATGCCACGTAGAGAGTGCATTGCAATCTGTATATTGTCTCACAACATATGTACGTGGTTGATATTTTGATTGACAAGAGTGCATTGCAACTCGCACACTGTGTAAATTTGGTTGCTTTCTTAATAAAGGTTTTTCAAATATATATTGAAAAGTAGAAAAATGTTTTTATATATGAACATCTAGTTCTTATGCCTTCAACATTAAATTGAAGCAATGGAGAAAAATGTCGGCACAAGTGGTACGAAGAAGATAAAGAATAAAAAAGGCCTTGGCAAAGAGTGGGATTATGCTGATAACAAATATAGTCGATATATGGAGTGGAAATGTAAAGTTTGCTTCACCAAAAAATCAGGAGATGCACTAGGTATTAGGGACCATTATTTTGGTAGCCTTACAAAGAATTGTGAGAAATTTGATCATCCTCAGGTGCCTATAATTGCAAAGTGTTTGAGAGAAAGAAATTCTTTTAATGGTATACAGTGTGCATACACCAAAAGAGCCTACTCCAATCCTTGCACCTTTTTCCAAGGCTTTGCGGGGAATGCCAATCAAATGTGAACACCTGGAATTCAATGTTGTGTGCATGATTGTGTCGGTGCCGCTGGAATCTGATTGACCATCTACGATCCCTTGCGCATCTTGTGCCATCTTCATGGGTAAGGTGGAGTAGTCTTCAGCTTTAACCTACTTCATCTTTATCTTTTGCTCCTCCCATTGTTTATCCCACAGCTCTATCTCACCATATCGCAAGTGGGAGGGAGATCTTCTTTCAATTCTCTCTAACACACTTTCATATTTCCAAGCACCATCCTGATCTTGTGGGGGGAGGGTCCAATTCTCTTATCTGTGTAGGCATCAACAACTCGTACTAGCCTTCAACACACAATCTATGCTCTGTGTTCTCCCAAATAGTGCTAGTGAGATCTTTTATAAAGAATTCACTCTGTTCTTTGGTCGGACCAAAGGCAATTCTAGCTATTCGGAGTGAAGAGCCTATGGAGGTAAGCCCTGTGGTTGGTTATGTTCCTTGGAGGTTTCAAGTTTGTGATGTGCATGTGCCGAGGTTGAACAAGCTTGTCAACGAGGAGAACCTCCATGTTGAGGTGAATGAGGAGGCAAAAGCGGTAGCACATGTTGAGGTTCTGGTGCGGATTAAAGAGGTAAAGCCTGTTCTTGTGGAAAGTTTTCATGAAAAGGTAGAAGAATGCGTGCAAAGCCATGAAGATGTTCAAGATTTTGTGGAGCAGCAAGCGGATGAAGACGCTGATACAGAGTCGGTATATGATGCCGGTGATGAGGATGATACCAGCTCGAGTTGTCGGAAGACAAGTGAAGATGATAGAGCACATGAGTCCACATCCTATGGCGAGGAGACGGAGTTTGACAAACCTAAGCTGGTAAAGATAAAGCTACCTTATTATGTGTTTGATGATATGGTAGTAGCCAATGTTCAAGAAGAGCAGGGAACAGAGCAAGCCCAGGTGCTTGATGAAGACCAAGTGGATAAAATTGATGTGTGGTTCCATGCTAGTGGCCATGATGATGAAAGTGGCGGTGGAATGTGCCATGGTGGTGCAACAGGTGCAGAGTTTTGCCAAGAGGGATAGAGCAGCCGTGGCTATGGAGGAAGACAAGCAGGATGCAATAGAGAACGAGTTTCTCTCTTCCTTGGTGGAGTATGATGCAGGGGTAGAAGAGGTTATTGAAGAGCAGGTGGTTGAAGGTGATAAGCAGGTGGTGCTAATCGACCTTGAAGGGACGGTTGACAAGGAAGGGCTCGATGATGTTGGAATCAAGTGTGTGGCCAAAGAGAAGGCTGTGTTGCCAAATATGGTGGAGATTCCGATGCAAGAGACATATCCAGTGGTGGATAAAGGAGAATCCCAAGCAGTGGCTTTGCTTTCATTTATGGTATGTGAGCTATGGTTGATGAATATGATGGTAGATATAGCTACACGATGGATGGCTTAGCAGGTGTAGGGGTCTATGGTTAAGGCCTCCACTTTATTTGGTTGGGAAGGAAGATCACACATATGTTGGTGCTTGGTGTCAAGTACATGTTTTTTGGATGGTAGTATACTTGGTGCTGCTTGGTATGGAGTAGACAGTTTGCAGAGGGATGCATAAAGTGATGAAGGTAGGCTATGGATAGCCTACACATATGATAGTCTATGTGTTGGGGTACGGCACTATGGTGAGCAGTTACAGATGGGTGGAAGACACCAATGGCAGGTGTTTGATCTAGGCGGAAGCTATGTGATGCAGGGGGTGGGGCAACCCACTTGAAGGTTTGGCAGTAGGTAGAATAAGACTTTCTAAATATGGTTTGGGTTTTCTCATAGTGTTTGCAAGGTTTTGCATTTAGAAGTGGAATAAAGCTCTTTTTTGTTGAGCATGAATGCTCAACTAGGGGATGGGCGATGATAGTGCATCCAAAGTTGGTCGAACATAGAAGATGGCATGGGTAGGTATGTGCAGGCTAGCAGAAGCATGGCAAAGGGCTAGAGCAACTATGAAGATCATGGGCAGACAGGTAGCAGCGAATATGTATGGTTGATGCGGTTTATAGGCCAAGAAAGGTTCCAAAGGGAATTGATTTGAGGAGCAGATGAAGGAGGTTTAAGGTGTAGTTTTTGGGCCTAGAAATGTAGATCTTGAAGTGTTGAAGGAGCAGGTCTAGACGGATCATCAAACAAAGCTACGCAGCCCAAGATATTAAAGTTTGAAGATGTAGTGCATTGGAGATCCTTTTTGGGCAGGGCAACAGGGGACAGGTGGCCCGAGTGGATGTTAGTGTATAGGCCCATAGTTCTTGATTTATGGAGCATACTCGTCTTTTCAAATTACAAATTGGAGCTATGGATTGCACGATATGGCCTGTTGAAGTTTTACTGCGGGTCGGGTTGGTGCCCACCTGACCACCTGGGGATTCATGCCATCTGGCACTTTTTGGGCTTTGGCAATGTTCAAGAAGGTGCTATGTAGTGTGTAGAGCTACCAGTAATTGGCTTCTCATCAAATGGAGCCCAGATCAGACAGATATAGCAGTTGGAAGTCGGAGCGCAGTTGGTTGGAGGTGGCTACAATTGATTTTCTCACTTTTTGCAACCTCGGTTCGAGGGCTTCCCAGATTCTAAATGAGGCTAAGTAGGAGCTTCCTTGCAATGGAGATGGTGGACTTTGTGGTGCCACTGTTCTGACGCTATGCTGGTGCAGAAGCGGGCTCGGCGCTTCGGGCATCGCAATCGCCTATTTTGGGCTGAGAGGGTGGAGTGTCCAGCCACCCGACGCTCCAGTGAGCGAGCGGTGATGACGTGACAGTAGTCTGACTGGGCTGGGTTTCCACATTGCACCCCTAAGGTCCCTTTTGAAGAGAGGAGTCATCCCCCACTAGAAATATCGCTGGTGCTCGGGGAGGGGAGGGTCCCGCGACAGAGGCGGAAGTCAGCAGCCAGTGAGAGAGAGAGAGAGAGAGAGAGAGAGAGAGAGAGAGAGAGAGAGAGAGAGAGAGAGAGAGAGAGAGAGAGAGTCAATTTGAGAGGGGCAAGGCGGCCTAAAGGGCCAATTCAAAGGGCAAATTCAAAGGCCAAGCCGGGCAAACAAGGGATATGTGTCCCCATGCAATAATTTCCAAATGAAGTGAACCAAATGCTACCAATGCAAGGAAAATTATGAAAATATCTCAAGTTGAAGTGCATGAGCTGGAGAGCTCACATTTTTTTCTTTTTTTAAGTCTCCTAGCTACCCTTATAAAAGGATGTAAACGTGAATTTTTTTGGGGCTTTTTTGGGAGTCGTTGGGACTTTTGCCAGTGAGGCTTTTTTGCCATGGGGATTTTGGCCATTTGAGCTTTTTGGACATTTGGGATTTTTGCCAATGTAGTTTTAATTGCCAGAGGGCTTTTGGGCCATTGTCTTGTTGCCGAGGGTTGTGCCGCCACGGTGTTGGTTGTACATGGTTATGTATATGCAAGAAAGCCATCATTGCTGTCTCTTGGGCATCATTCCCCCTTCCCCCTTCTCTTCTCTACTTGGTTTTGTGTGTTTCCGGGTGTGTGTTGGCGTGTGTGCCCCCCCGAGGTTTATCATGCAAAGGGAGATAGAGAGAGGCTATGCGTGTGCAGAAGGCTATGAATTGGGAAAACCAGAATGATTGGGTCTGTTTGGTGCTTTGAAAAGTGTGTGTGCGTATGGTTGTGTACAAGCGGTGGTTTGCTTGCGGGTAGTGTCAAGTTTTGAAGGTGAACTCTAGTGGATTGAAGCGTTGTGTATAGCCTGGTCTATAGTGAGGCATTGTGTTGTGTGCTAGGTGTGTTCCCATTTCCCATTCTCCATTGTGTCATATGTGTCCTAGATTGACGTTATGTTGATCTAGGTTGTGTTCCATGCACTTTATGGGTGGTGTGATTCGCTCCCACAACATTGGCACAATTTTTGGGGATACAAGGACTTGAGTAGGTACTCCTACAAACACTAGAGTGATGGTTGCTTGCTTTAGTTTTAGCTAAAGAAAGCAATTTTCTTAAGTGGATCCGAAAGAGGTTATTCCGAGATCAAGTGGATAGCCAGGAAGCTTGTGCCTTGCCGAGGGTCTGTGACTAGATAGGTTTATTTAGGATTTGTAGATTAGAGTAGTTGTTGGTGGTTGAGTGATTTGTGAGGTGATAAAAGCGTTTGCTAGTCTGTGTGTGGCATTGAAACGTTTTTCTACTCATAGATGCAAAACCCCATATGATTTGTAGGAGTAGCTTTAGGTAACTGATCTGATTCTGATCTAGAGCTATTCATCATTGATTTATTTGCTAAAGTGTTTGTTTGCATTTGAAATCACGAAAAAGTCTGCCTTTAAGAAAAAAATGCAATAAACAGCTTTCTGTTGACACTTTTGCATGACCGAATGGTGTTGAGCATATAAGAGAGCATGTGCAAGGGCTATGTGAAGAAAAACTGCAATTCTGTAAACTGGGATATTACATGCGTATAATTTCTCAACGGGCATTTGGAGACCAAATTTGAAAAATTTGACCAGAAGGGGGGTTTTACCCTAAGTATGCATTGAAACTAGAGTTTTAACCAACTCTTAACACCCAAAAGACAAAAGACGGAGTGTCTGAAATGGGGAAAAGAGAAACTTGATATTTTGAGCAAATTTCTACATGAAACTGGTAGAAGTGCTTGAAAACCAATGCTAGAGGCTTAGGGATGCTTGTGAATGAAAACTGTCCAAAAATTCATTAGCAGACATCGTACGCGTATGATGTCTCAAGGGTGATTCTGGCATCGAAAATGAACTTTTGACGTTATACCCATCTTTTGCATGTCGTGTTGAGCACATACACTAAATTTCATATCATTTGGACATATAGATTGAGAGTTAAAGGGATTTTACTCTTTCAGAGGATTTGCTTGTAAAATTGATGATTTTGTGCAATTTTGACATCCAAAATTTGCTATGAGCACATATTCTTGTGCAATTTTGACATCCAAAATTTGTTGTGAGCACATATTCTTGTTCTACACACTAAGGGGCACCTTTGGTAGAAATAGAAGTCCATTTTGACCACCTGGACATCATACGTGTATGATGTCTTAGAGGCTAGATCTTGGGTCAAAAGTTACATCTGAGTGCACCCTTGTGATCTGCATCATTTAGGAAGCATCTAGGCCAAATTCATCAAATTTGGATCACTTTTGGGCTTGCAAAGACCATAAGTCGCATCTAGGAAAGTGAATGTTTGTATTGGCCATAACTTGCACAAAAAGTGTCAAATTTAGTTTTAAAACTTGTTGTGAGTTGCTAGTGTTGTGAGGAACCTGTGGAGTGAAACTCACTTCATTCTGACTAGTTAGACAACATACGCGTATGATGTTTGAAGGGCACTTTTAGAAACCAAAATTGAAATCTGAGCTTACCAAGGTGTTAAGCACCACAAGGTAAGCTCACAGACCAAATTTTGTCAAAATCTGAGCACATAGACATTGTCGCGTATAATGTCTCATGGCAAGATTTGAAAGTCAAATTTCTCTTTTGACCACATAGGGGGTTGGGAAATGATGTTTTAAGTCTATTTGCAAAGTTTCATGTCATTCTGAGCCAAAAGACTATACACACGTATAATGTCTTAGGGGCTAGATTTTGGTCAAAATAGACATTTGAGTATACCGAAGTGTCCTAGAGCATAAAAGAAGTCCCTAGCCAAAATTTCATAGAATTTGGAGCTCATTTGCGCTTGCAAAGAGAAAAGGAAAGAAAACTGTAGATTCAAGTTTATATTGGTCTTAAAAGCATTCAAGAAGGCAGATCTGTTGAGATGTAGAGAGAAAGAGAGAGAGAGGAGACAAGAGACACGCCATGTACTCTCCCAAAGACTGATTCATATTGAGGACAAGATACAAATATATAGGTGAGACCAAGTTGAGTAGAGTGAGCCATACATAGCTCCAACATCCCCACTCAAACAAAGGTATCTAGATTTGGATAAAATAGCCCTCATGGAGTTCAAGGGAAAAACCAAATCCCCTATACAAATGTGAAAATATGAAGGAGCGATGATGGTGTGAAAGTGCATTGTGTATCTATGTACAAATATACAAGTGACTAAGAGATCACAGTGTGCAAATGTGGAGTGTGCACAGTGCATGGTACCTATATGATTACAATGTTATATATACAAAGCTATCATAATAACAAAGAAGCTAATCTAGAAAGAGTGAGGACGAAGAAACTCCAAGCTCCAAGCACAAGAGGATGAAGCGTGACTCGTTGAAGCCTTTGGTAAGAATGTTTACAATCATCTGATCACGTGGACAATGTTCAACCATTATGGTGCCTTTGCGTACTTCATACCGGACATAATGATAATGCACATCAATGTGCTTTGACTTATTATGTTGAACATAGTCTTTTGCAAGACTAATAGCACTTTGGTTATCACATCGCAAGGGTGTGCTAGAAAGAGGAGAATGACCAATATCAACCAGCATTAGTTGAAGCTAGGTCAGCTCAAAAGCTACAAGTAATGCCACAACATATTTAGACTTAGTAGTAGAAAATGCAACACAATGTTGTTTCTTGCTGGTCCAAGAAACAAGACAACCATTTATGAAGATGCAATTTCCACTAAATGTGAGCTTGCCTAGTCTGCATCTGTGTAACCCAAAAGAGAGAGAGAGAGAGAGATTACATAGAATTTGATGTCAGTTTTCATCGATAGACCAAACCAAAATCTGTAGTTCCTTTTAGGTATTTCAATACATGCTCTGTTGTAGACCAATGCTTAAGAGAAGGACGTGCAAGATGTTGTCCAAGATAATTAGCAACAAACAAAATATAATGGTGAGTGTTCATGCAAGCAAATTAAATACATCCAATCAAGCTAGCACAAGGTTGAGTTGTGACAAGCTGACCACCATTGTCAAAAGTGTTCTTCATAGAACTCGCAGGACAAGGTGTGTTGGCCAAATGTGCAGATTTTAAACCAAATTTTTGAATGGTATTTGTAATAAAATTTGACTATCAAAGGAATAAAATACCTTTTGTGCGGTTCCTTTTAGTCTAAATGCCAAGACACGAGTGAATCTCTCCAAGGTCCACCATATCAAATGCAGAAGACTAACTTTTTCACTTGCTGAAGAAATCCCAAATCAATGGAAACAAGGATTGTATCATCCAGATAAAGAGCAAGAATCACAAAACTGCTACCTTGGTGCTATATATACAAGTTGGGGTTTGAAGAGCAAGAGATGAATCCTTTGGAGGTGAGAAAAAGATCAAATTTTGAATATCAGGCCCGCGAAGCTTGTTTGAGACCATATAGTGCCTTATGGAGTTGAGCAACTAGGTCTTCTTTACCTGAAATCACAAACCCTTTAGAGATAAGATAATTGTACTCTGCTTCATAGCCTCTTGCCATTGATCCTTTTGTGGTGAAGAGATAGCTTCATTATAAGTAACAGGATCTTCAGAACTATAGAAAGCATTATCAACAATATCGTCATCATAAACATGACGAACCATGCTCAAAATCAATGGGCAGATCAACAAAAATATCAATATCATCATTGGAAACATTTGGAATGGATGGTTGTGAAGAGGAAATTCGCTCTATAGGAATAGTTTCATCATCTAAAAGAGATGGAAAAGCCTGAAGCAACGATTTAGAATCATCAGAATCATCCATGGACCATGAACCTCCCATAAGCTGTTTGTTGAAAGTAGCATCACAATTCACAATTACTTTCTTGGAGGAAGGGTCATAGAATTTTTAGCCTTTGGAAGTGTCAAAATACCCAATAAAAATAGCTTTAAGAAGGAGCATCAAGCTTTGTTCGTGTTTCTTTGGGAACATGAATATAAGCAATACATCCATAGGTTTGAAAATGAGATACATAAGGAATGTCAATTGTCCATGATGTGATGGGTATCTTACCAGAGGGTGCAGTAGTAGGAAGATGATTCTGAATAAATAATGTTGTCAAAGTAGCTTCAACCCAGAAAACACAAGATAACTCAGAATGAATCAGCATACATCTTACAACATTGATAAAAGTGCGATTCTTTTGTTCAGCAACGTCGTTCAGTTGAGGTGAATATGGAATAGTGTGTTCATGATGAATTCCATTGTCAGCACAATAACTCGCAAACAGGGATTTCATTAACATTGGATGGGGAGAAAGGGAAACACACCCGGAACCCAAACAGTTTGTCTCTCTATAGCCTAGGATAATCACTACACCCCAATCCACTAGAATTCACCTTCAAAGCTCACACAATCGACAATAATCCACATCGATCTGCCCATTTACAATCGTGTCGTAGCACACACCGCTCTGTCTTTCTCTCTCTCACACGCAGAGACCCAGGGAGGTACACATCTCCAACACCGGCACCGGATTGTCGGAATAGAGCAAAGAGAATAAGGGGGCAAAGGGGAAGAAACGACACAAGAAATTGATATGATTTGCTTCAATTATGGCAGAAAAACCTCATCTACACAACCATCAAAACTTACTACAATAGTTCGTCATGGAGACCTTGAGCAACAAGGTCTCCATGCCGAGCAACAAGGGAAAAAACTGCAACTGTGGCTTCACTTTCGTGCAACAAGGGTAAAAACTGCAACTGTGGATTCACCTTTCGTGTGACTCTCCCCGTTGAGAGCACGGCAACAAAACACATCTATGATGGCACCTTCGCTCCAAAAAAAAGCTCACCTTCATCCTACCTTGGGATCTCGGGCACACCTCTCCAAGTCCGTTCCCTGTCAGCCGAGAGCTTCTCCCTCGAGAAAAAAAAATGGCCCGCTCTTCTTCCTCGTCGCTCTCCAAGGGCTTCCTTGAAAAACCTCTCTAAAAACTGCCAAAAAAGGCCATTTTAGGGCGCGTGCAAAAATTCCTTCCTTCTATTTTTGGACCCCTTGCTTGCATGGGACGGTCCCTTTTGCTAATTACAGCCCCGCCTTTCTTGGCCCCCAAGATTTTTCAAGAACAACCCCTCCAAGCGGGGTAGTGAGACGGCACCGTCGATGCACCCAATTGTTGCTCTCAAAAGATTTTGGGCGGGTGACCATACCCCAGCGGGCTTGACACATTATCACTGTCCAAGTCGGCGACACCACCCTTGTCATTGCTCGCCACCACTCAGCCACCCTAAAACCATTGGTGTCATCGCCCCTCGCGCCATTTTGCACGCAAGCTCGCCTATCAAAGCGCCTGTTGGCGCACTTGCCATATCTACTGAGCTCGCAACAAGCTCCTCAAGCCCACCTCGTTGATAATGTGAGGGGTCACGCCTCCCTATATGTATTATGATTTTCCAAGCCTCAAAAAATGGCATATGGGACATTTGAGCGCCACGTGGAAGATGCATGTGGCTTGCCCCCCATGAGCCTTCAAAATTTTCAAAAAGAGTCACCACAAAAGCTCCAAAAATCTCATTTTTGCCCTTTTTTGCTCTGCTTGCTACTTATGTCCCGGTAATCCAACCGGCAAGCCGTAAGAAACCAGTGGGATCTCCCATCCTCGATTTCAACTCGCCAATCCCTCATTGTTTCTTCACCTTGTAGGGCACGCCAACCAACACGGCTAAAAACTGGTAAAATCATCTGGCTCCCCTCACTGGCTATTGTCTTCAACTTCAACAGCCTGCATCTTCTCGGTCCGGACTCCGTTTGATGCCCCATAGGTTCCTGTAGCCTTCACTTCGCGTACAAAACACATACATTCCTTGGTCGAGCTCCAAAATCATCACATGGAACAACCCCTCGAGGTGGCCAACTCGGCACTAACATGGCCCCCGATAAACCTTTGACTAGCCGTATCTTGGCCTCCAGGACTCAGATGGCCGATCTGAAAAGACCAACACGCTCCATAAATCAAGCACTAAACACTGATAGCTTGAAACTGGCTTGGACCACTGGCATCACTTGGCCTATCCGTCTCTCAGATCTGCAACCACTTCCAACTTCAAAGTTAAATATCTTGTAGCCTATAGCTCCATTTGATGAGCCGTTTGGACATGTTTCTTCACACTTCAAGCTCTACACATTAGGACCAAAAAACGGCACTTTGATCACCCTTCATCTTCCATCCTGTCGTCAGGCCCCATCTAGAGCCCTTTTGGTATAAAAACCACATAAAGCATACATCTCCGCTGCCACCTGCCTGCCCAGGATCTTCCCATCTGCTCTACCCTGTGCCATGCATCTATAAGTATACACAGCACTACCTATTCCCTATGCTAGGGTCGACACACTTTAGCTACACCAGCGCGATCACAAAACGTGATCACGTTGATAACATTAAGTGATCACATTTCAAAACACGTGAACACGTTAAATATTTAGGTGGCTTCTGTATAACCTATAGAAATTGTCCAATTTAGTACGCGCACTGGGTTTTTTTCATTTCTTGGTGGGATCGGTTTAGCGTTCTTATAATTTCTTGATGGACCCATCAAGAAAAACACATACCCCGACAGGTTTTGGTGGGTTGCCATGTCACCACTTATTGGCTCTTTTGTGATCATGTTAATTGTGATTATGTGAATGTGATAATACACATTGTAATCACAAGAAATTTCATGTGATCACATAAATATTAAATACCTACTCACAAATTCTCAAGAAACATACTTGCCTCCATTGTCAATGCAAAGCTTTTTAAGGCAACGACCAATTTGAAGTTCCGTAACCTTGTGGAATTGTTTGAAAACAGATAAGGACTCATATTTTTTTCTAGGTAGAAATATAGCTGTATACCATGAGAAATCATCAATGAAAGCAATGAAGTTGCGATATTGTGATCTCAAAGAAGGTAGAGGTCCACATATATCAGTATGATCAAGATCCAATAAGTCATGAGAACGAGCTGTATGTGAGAGAGGAAAGGGTTTAGGATTATGTTTCCCAAGAGCACAAAACTCACAAATTCCCATCTGGGGATGAGATTTAAGATCCAGGCCATGAACAAGATCACGATGTTGAAGATCATAAAGATCATTGTGATGACAACATCATCATTCAAGACACCTTCTGTAACATCAAGGTTTGAAGAAGACTCCATATTGTGGATTTGAGTAAGTTGAAGATTTAAATTCTCAATTTGATTATCCTTATCCAAAATAACTTGCTTAAGAGCATCATGAACTTCATAACAGTAAGAAATATGCAAGTCAAATTCAACTCAAACTTGAGAAATCTCCACCATCTATTATACCTTCTCTTCTTGAAGTTGATTGATTTTGGAAATCGTTTTGTTTATCGCAACCATACTTGAATTCCTCTCATTCTCTAGCTCTAATGAGAGATTGTTGATCATCTACGCTTGAGATTTACAACAAAGAATTTAAAATTCAGCAATTTCAAGTACTAAACTCCTTTGCAAATCAATAATCTGAGGATCAAGGACCTGAATTTTTGAACTCTATAAATTAGGGACCCTCAACATCAAAAATTACAATTCAGGGACCTACAAATCAAGATCCTTGTCTTCACAACTTGAATAACCCATATCCACTCTTTGAAATTGGGTTTTAGTCTTCGAGACTCCAAAAAACACTTCTCCATCAACACAAACACTTTTTGGACTATCACTTGTGGAATATTCCTCATCAAGATACATCAAAATTTGATTCATCACATCATCCTCATCATTAGCACACATTATTTCTTCATCTATCTTCATCTCTTTCACTTCATTACATTGAAATCTAATGTCTCCTTGATTTTCAACCTCTTCAAGATTGATGTCCAATGGTGGTATATGGGTTTTTATGGGATATTGGCGGCTTCTCTCACTCACCCCCACTTGGATTCCCTTCTTCTCCATCACCATTTCTTCTTTTGGGTAACTTTCCTTCTCTTCTTGCAAAGAGGTAAGTCTCTTTGATGTGAGGTTTGGGGATAGCCGATAGTCCTCTTGGCTCCTTTGGCTCATGAGATGCTCCTAGCTTCCTCCTTGCTTCATCATCTTTATGACTTCATCTCCCTTGCATTGAACAAAATCTCATTCTTGAATTAGCTTCTTCTCTTTAATAATTTTAGTATCTATAATTTTAATACAATTTTAATAATTCCCGTATTCAAGAACATCAACCATCAAGTTGAAAAACTTCAAGTGCTGAAAAATCAGATTCAGGCTTTGAAATTTCAAGCCTTGAAACTACAGGTGCCTTAAAAACTACTGGTAACTGAAAATGACAACATAAGGTTGTTTTAGGTTGGAAACATTAATAGGTTGTTGAAAACACCATTGAGAATCATCATCACTGAGGTAATCATCAAACTCATCTTCACAGTGCTCTGAAATACGTTCACACGCTTCTTGTAACCTCGATATCCACCTTACGATTGAGCATTACTTTCTCTTGTTACCAACTTGACTATTATTCCACTTGTGTGCATCATCAAGAAAATCAAAAAACCAATCTAGATTCTCTTGAGCATCACACGTCCTGATAAAACGATGCATCTTGAAAACTCTACATAATTTGATACAAGTCCCTACACAACTTAGGCATGCAATACTTGACACAAACATCCTCTTTCTGACAAGGCTTACACATGTAAGGACATTGCTTTGCATAGTGCCCATATTTTTTACAAATAGCGCACTTTTTCTTCTTCCTCTTTGCCACAAAGAAAAGATCAAAGCAATAGAGAACAATAATAACCGCATACTAAAATAACCTTCAAAAGGCTGCATAAAACTGTGTACTGCATAAAATGCATACTTTTGAAAACTAAAAACTACCTACAGTAGTAACTATAATCGCCTGAATTGAACTGCAACTGATTCTGCAACAAACTGCACAAAATTTTCACAAAACCTGTGAGGAACTACACAGACTTGTTAGCAATTGCAATTTTGATTTCTCCTAGCAGATTTGGGAAGAACTCGTCCATGAACTTTGTTGCATATTCCTTAGACTCTTTGTACAATGTTACCCAATTTGAGAATTCCTCAGGTGGTCTATGTCAATCAACATATGAATACCCTCTTGTCTTCCTAAATGCCATATGGTTCAAACTGAATTCAAAACAACTGCAGGAACCACTTCACCAATCCTCTCAAGATGTCAAAAGCTCATTCTAGGGTGTTTTCAACCACACCGTAAGACTCCCCAAGCTTTACATTTTTTTGGCATTCTCTTTCTAGTTCTTGTTCCAGCTGTTGTTTATCCATTTGTAATTGGTTGTTTACCTCGTTGAAATTTTGAGCCTCTTTGTAGTATTAGGCAACATTTTTTTTGCATGTTCTATTTCGGCGTGTAGCTTTGACTCTCTGCCTTGAATCTCCTCAAGTTGGTGTTGTAGTTCTTGACTTGCTCTTTTTGCTTTTGCAGCTTTGGATTTGGCCTCTTCCAAATCCAATTGCAAGAGGTTATTAGTAAGCCATTCGACATTAAAATTGCAGCTTGACATGCTCTCAGTGTTCATCAGTGTCATAAGATTGGATGAGATATTCTCCACCCTCAATAATTTCCCTTGTGCAAGGAGACATTGGTCTTCTTTTTTATGTATTTGATCTTTTGGAGGCACCAGCTTCTAGATCTTTGACCTTTGGCATTTCACTAGTCTTCTCTTGGTCTTTCTTTTGATTTGTAGGGGGAGTTTGCTCCATCTTTTTTGGTTCTTCTACCTTGTTTTTCTTTTCGTTATCTTTGGCATTGGGTTGCACCCTTGGTAGTTGTTCAGGCTTTGTATCTTGATTTCTTGTGCATGGTCGATGGATTCTTGAGCAGGAGGAGGGGTGGTTGGCTTGGTGGAGAGGGGTGGCACAAATTCTGTGTGAATTTCTAGAGGTTCCTCACTTGTCTCCTCCCTTTGTTGTTCTTCTTTACCCCTATCCTTGTTTTGAGACTAAGAAGAGTTATTTGATGATTTAAGATCATCAATTTTTTGCTTGCTTGATTCCTATTGTGCTTGTTGTGTAGATTTTTTCTTAAGCTCATTGTGGATGCATTGCCACATGGTATTGGCAAGCTCCACATTAGTCGTGGTTGTCCTCCTCTTGTATTGCTTTATCTTTTCAAGTCTTTCTACATTTTGTTGCTCCAATGGTATATATTGATCATCATCTCCTGCATCATCTGCATCTGCTTCTAACCACTTCTTCTCCTCTTCTACCTTCTTTTGTCATTCTTCTCTTTGTACCTGAGATTCTTCCATGGATTTTTGTGTCTGAGAGATAGGGATTTTTTCTCTCTGCTCTTCTAACTTTTGTTTGACCCGCACTCAATGAAGATTAAACTCTTCCTCGTGTTTGTCTTCTTCTTATTTCTCAGAGGTCTGAGATTTTGAAGGCGTATCTGTGTTTTTTGGTTTGATTTCTCCGTTGAGGTTGATGTTTCTTCACTATTAGATGTTTTTCTTTAATAGGTTTGTCCTCTTGATTTTTTGCTCCTTGAGCCACTTAGGAGCCTACCATTGGTCCAACTGCATGCTTTGATTTATGTAGGACGTTGAGCTGCAACTCAACTTGTGACAACGGATCTATCATCGCAAGTGCTTGGTAGGTGATTCTGGTCAACAGTGGCCCTCCGTTCATGTAAGTTTTGTTCTTTTTACTGCTTTTGAGATTGGCTTTGAGTAGATTTTCATGTAAGCTCCCAGGTACATCAAATCATTCTTTTCTTGAAAATTCATATGGCCATCACCACTGCAATGTGAAGGTTTGGCTCAATGTACCTTGGCAGCTTTTGGACTTTTAGATGATGGGATATTAGTTGCAGTGGCACTGTCTCTGAGTATACCAAGTACTTGTAAGTGAGCTTGTGCCCTTGCTGCTTGATGAATTCTTGATCATTATCTATGGCTTTGGTCTTGAGCAACAAGTTATGATTTCCAGGTGGTAAATGTAGTGCTTGGTTGATCATGTTGAAGGTGGTCCGTACTTTCACTGCTTCTCCATCTTTGTCTATCAAAGTAGCCTCTCCATTGTAACGAATTGAGGACATGAGCTCATGTGCTCTCTAAAAGTCGGTCCCCCATGGCTATAGTCAAAAGAAAGTGTCCATCTGTAGACACTTAGATCTTCAATGACTTCCTATTACTGATGCGGCATCCAAGGTTCCTTGGGAAAGATGATAATTTTTACTTTTTTTCCATTTGTGGCTTTGAATCTCCCAATAAAGATATTGGAAGGTATCTTAGCTAGCTGCTCCTACAATATGTGGGCTTTCTCATTTGAGGAGATATCCACCACCTACTAGGGAGGAGCTTTCCATTGCTTCATTGGCTGTCTATGAGGCATTTTTTGATTAGAAATTTGAGTAATTAGATTCAAAAGTTGGCCAAAAAAAATCTGAGAAAATTTGGTTAATTAACACTAGTTTGGTACCAAAAAGGACACTTTAGTGTCCTTTTCTTATGAATTTAAATAAAATGGTACATGAAATCTAGAACACATCTCAAGAAATGCTTTTGCAAACTTATTAAATGTTATTCAAAGTACTCATAGAAATTATAATCCCTCACTTTTGATCATAACCTTAATAGTAACTACATTCATGAAAAGAACCTACGCAAAACAACATTCAATGTTTCATTAAAACTCGTACTCTAGCCTAAGAAAAAAATGAGCAGGGTGCATGCAATAATCCGTGGTAACTACTTATATATGTGTTTGATATTTTTACAATTTTCATGTGAGAAAAAAATCCTTTGTGACTAGAATTAAATATAGAAAGTGCTGGGGGTCAAATATGCAATGTTCACAAATTCAATTAACGATCACAAAAAACATTTAGTTCATCTAAATTTACAATGTCATATGATGCATATATACTATATCTATGACTCCATTGCATAAGGTGATAATTTTTAATGGTTATGCAAGCCACATTTGGTGATTTATGGCGTATACAAAAAACTGTGCATGTTGTATTATGATTTTTTATTTATCAAAGATAAGCCTTAAAATAAAGTCCACTTTTGGATTTTTCCATTCATCTCACTTATTTGTATACAAATACCTCATATGGAGACAATTGGGAGATTTATATACACATTTTCATTAGTTTTTCATAGCAATGTTTTTTTTTGCAAGAAATTATGCACCACAATTTTTTTAAAATGGGCTTAAATTACAAGATGCGTATGAGTTTGAACCCTTGAAAAATGCTCAGCTGATGGGTATTGACCTGTAGATACATTATACACCTTAGGTTTTTTCCCATAACCTCATCATGTTAATGAAAGAGGCTTTGAAAGACCAGAATTTTCCTCTTTGTCAGCATTTTCAAGATTTTGGTCTTTTGATTATAACAAAAATCTAGTCCCATAACTAAGTTATGAAGCTCAATTTCTTGCTATAATAAGTTTTTTCCTATCCATACACCTTGAATTCTATGCAAAATCTTATTTTGATGCGAAGTTATATTCAATTTATGAAAATTTTATTAAAACTGCACTAAATTTCTATGATTTTTCATCTTAAAACTTATCATTATAATCTTAATTTGGTATTAATTTTGGCAAAAGTAAAATTTGGCTATGTTCTTCACCTCATAGTTGACCTAAGATATGAACGTGACCTCTTAATTTTTTTTCTAGATTCACCAAATAATTATGACAAGTTGCTAGAAAAACAGGGCACGTTAGTGTCTCAGGACATTTGAGTGTCCGATTACAGCACTAGTGTTAAAATGAAAACTTGAATATAGAATAAAAAATGAGCATAGCTTGATCAAAACAAGTCCAAACTTGACCAAACTTCACCAGTGCATCTAGGACAACTACATGCACTAGGTCAAGTGGTTGCAGGTCAATCGTGACTCAGGGGTTCATGGATCGTAATCCATGTTGGAACAAAATTTGAACTTCTAGTGATACCGTTTGGTAGAGTATATACTTTAGGGAAGCTATGGTTCACTTCTTTTGGAATCTAGACTATTGGTTCCAAATTTATACTAGTCGTTGGAAAGACTTAGGGATTTTTGGTAGTTTGACAAGGATTTTTAAGTTCAAACAATTTGAAATTCTAAGGTTAGGTCTTCTTGACATTTGGAGCCTAAGAATAGGGGTTTTTCTTGGAAAGCTTGCAAGGGGCCATGGCTCATGATCCATGTTCAGTAGCCGCCTGAGGTGAAACTTGGGGAACCTATTCTTACAGCATACCTAGCACACTGGCGAAGTTATTTTCCAGATTGGATAGGCTTCTCTCTAGTTTACCCAGTTTCCCAAGTTATGGATCAGTTTGGTTTGACTTTTCCATCTTTGGTTTTGGTTGGTAATTTTGATTAATTTGTTTAGATTTTGGCTCTTTTGATGATTTTCAGTTGAAGAACAACCTCACTACTAGGTTGTAGGTTGAATTCCATCCCATTTGGAGTCTATTTGGACCCTCCAACCCTCTGGCAAGTTTGACTCATTTCCCAGGCACTTTATGGAATTTCTTGAGTTGCAACAAGTTCAAAGACTTCTTTTGATGCCAAAAATATGCCCAAGACCACAAGTTTGGCATTTGACACTCTAACTTTGCTAAATTTGACAATTGAAACACTTCAAATGATCAAACACTAAAAATTTGACACATTTTTCAATTAATGACCACTACACACTGTAGGGTTAAGGTGGATAGGTTAGTGTGCCATTCATACTAATGGCATGCTTTGGAAAGGTTAGTGTAGAGCTTGCTAGAGACAGACTGTTGCACAATACAATAGGGTATATTGCAAATGATAAAAGGTTACATTTATTCAACAAAATGTGCCTCTATATAGGCTTATACAAATAGACAGCCTTTTGACACATGAGCACAAGATGTGACTGCCTATGCACAAGTACAAGTGGTTGTTCTTTACACAAAGGTTATAAGAGGTTCTTCACATGGCTTGACACATGAGGTGGAAGGGGTTGTTTACACAAGAGATGCAACAAAACCTCACATCCCAACAATCCTCCCCTATGTGGGTTTTGATTGCATATCACTCACACAATTCTCCCCTCAAAACAAACTAGGGTGAGGCACACAAAACACAAGCCTCCGTTTGAACACAAAGTTGCCTCCCCTAGACACAAAGGGTGTAGGCATACAAAACATTAGGGTGTAGGCACACACAAGCCTCCCCTTGCACAAATAGACGGTAAGGTACACAAGAGAGAATGCTTAACCACATTTTAGTTGTTGTTTGTTGGAGGATTTTCTCCCCCACATACTACAAAACTTGTTGTAATGTTGTCATTGGTCTACCACATTGTGGTGATGTTGTTTGTCGATATTTTGATCTAATGCAGAATGCAAAGGAAGACACAATGCACATACATGTACAATGGAGAGAAAAACCGCGTAGGAAAAAAGCCCTCAAATTATTTATGCTATGCAAAAAGACTTATTTTTATTATGTTGGAGAAAGTGCCCCAACTGCTATCCCTTTGTTATAGTTTCCTTTGAGCATTTCTTCCAGAGGAATCCAGTTGATCTGGGATACTTCATATGCAAGCAAAGCTTCGGCAAGATCATTTTTTGCTACTTCTTCTTTGGCTCAAAACCGAGTGGATACTTCATGTGTTCATGGATAGCATGCAAGGTGTACTTGCCGGGAAAAATAAACCATTGCATGTGTTGTCATGGTTGCATGATGCTATGCTTATCTCTAAGTGCGAAGAGCGATGCTTTGCTAATTTCAAAAAATTGCCTTTGTTACAACCCATGTAATGTTGAAGTTGTTGTCGGTGTGCTACTATGCTTTGGAAATAAACCCCGTGAGAATGGTCTCTTACAAAAATTAAACCCCAATTAAAAATATATTGAATATTTTCAACTTTCTATGGGGTGCAATCGACTGGATTATTGTGGGGCCGGCAAGCACAGCTGAAGAGGAGGCAGTGGTTGAGAAGTCGGGGCGCAAGGTCTGGCTTGAGAATTGATTCTGATGAGTTCAGGTGATGAGCAAGCCGCAATCGGATAGGGTATGGCTAGGTATTCCCGCAGGTGATAAACATGAGGGGGGTCAGAAACGAATGGCAAGGCTATGCAAGCCAATAATAACAAGGGCAATGCAAGCTTTTAGGGGCTCAATGGCAAGAGCGGCAACAGATCTTGATGCGTGAGTTGAGGTAGCGAGTAGCTGAGCTAAAATCTTGTGGGGCCACGGGCTGAGCAGAGAACGGGTCTGGATTGAAGTTAAGGGCTAGCGGCAGGCTGCAGACGACAGGGGCCAGCTTTGTAGGCCGTAGCAGGTATGCGGGTGATTTTCTTCAAATGATGATGGGGAGCCTCACCGTCAAGGTGATGTGGGTCATGCCTGGCGAGTTGTGGATAACGAAGCAACCAAGCAAAGAATCTCAAGGACCTAATCGGCCTTCCAAAATCCAATTAGAGCATGCATAGACTCTATAGAAATCTTTTGATGAACACTTTCCTCACACACAAGTAATGCAAGCATCTTATTATTTCAAAAAAGAACTACTTGAGGACCAAGTTGTGCAAAAAGCGACACTAAAATGCAAACACTGAATGAAAAATTATGCAAAAAACGCGTGCAGAATTAACTCTCTCTGACATAATCATCATGAATAGTGGAGCATGCTCATATCCAAAGTGATGATAAAGGAATAAATTTTATTACTAATGTAAAAGATTAAGTGCAACTAGTTAAGCTACTAATGGCAATCAATTGAAGAGGTTAACAAGCCTAGGTGTGGAGCCGTCAAGCTCTGATACTAGTTATAGGGTTAAGGTGGATAGTTTGGTGTGCCATTCATACTAATGGCATGCTTTGGAAAGGTTACTGTAAAGCTTGCTAGAGAGAGACTATTGCACAATACAATAGAGTATATTGCAAATGATAAAAGGTTACATTTATTCATCAGAATGTGCCTCTATATAGGCTTATACAAATAGACAGCCTTCTGACACATAAGCATAAGATGTGGCTACTTACGTACAAGTGGTTGTTCTTCACACAAAGGTTGTAAGCGGTTCTTCACATGGCTTGTCACATGAGGTGGAAGGGGTCGTTTACACAAGAGATGCAACGAAACCTCGCTAGAGCTTGCTAGAGAGAGACTGTTGCACAATACAATAGGGTATATTGGAAATGATAGAAGGTTCCATTTATTCAATAGAATGTGCCTCTATATAGGCTTATACAAATAGACAGCCTTTTCACACATGAGCACAAGATGTGGCTGCATATGCACAAATACAAGTGGTTGTTCTTTACACAAAGGTTGCGAGAGGCTCTTCACATAGCTTGACACATGAGGTGGAAGGGGTTGTTTACACAAGAGATGCAACAAAACCTCGCGTCCCAACACACACAATCTGCATCCATTTTTTGACCAATCTGCTTCAGGGGGACATGGATTGCGATCCATGTTCTGACACCATTTTGCGCAAAACTTATGAGGTAGCTGCCAAGCATGTTCCCTAATTTGTTGAGAGCACTCTTTGGTGAGAGCTCTAAAGTGTGTGGCTATGGAGTCCTTGAGCTTCTCCTTGCTCATGAGACTTGAGTAACGCTAATCAATGATTCATTCTCTCTCACTATGCCTCTCTCTTACTTCTTATGAGTACCTATGATGCTTAGATTAACTAGATCTTAACTAATTAGTGGTTAATCCCTCTCTAATCTTGTGTGATTGCCCTCTTTTGCTTGTGTGTACATGTAGGTTTGATTGGAGTGTGGTGCTCGATAGATCTATGTATGTGTGCTTGCGATTCGTGTGTTGCATGATAGGATTAGTGTTGTGTGCGTCTTGCAATCGTAGTGTGTGTGATTGGGTTGATTAGAGGTGGAGAAAAGTGGATATGGAGATTGCCCTTCATTGCGGCTTGACTCCTCCATAGGCCGAGAAGTTCACCTCGTAGAGTTAACCATTTGTGTGGCTACGATTAGCTCACTAACCGTGTGAGTGTTTCCATGCTCTAGCCGGGTAGCTCATCCCTCCGGTTTGATAATTATGTTGGTCATTGGAGCTATTGCAACGATGATGTTTTAGGGATTTATCTGTGAGTGTATTTTATTTTTTGAGAATTTTTAGATTTTTCTATGTGTTTTTTATTTTCTTGTGAATTTTTCTAATTTTTTAGAATTTTCTAAGAGGTTTTTCATCTTTTTTTTTTTTTAATGAGTTTTTTCTTTTTTTATTGAATTTTTGATTCTTTTTTGTGATTTTTATTATTTTTTAATGAATTTTGAATTTTTAATTGTTTTTATTTTTTACTTTTTTTAAATCCTTATTTTTATTTTATTTTTTTTGTTTATTTTTTGAGTTTTTTATGATACTAGAATACATAAATTAATAAAAAGCTACCTAGCCTCTTACTTGCAGGCGGGTTGACCAGCTGGCGTATCTGTGCAGCACGAGCGGGCAGCGTGGCGCTCACCGATGACTTGGCTAGGCGTGCGCGCGTGCAAGAGAAAAGAGAGAGGGATGGTTTCCTGACAGCACGCTGTCGTGCTGTGACACGTACATAGTGGGAACGCATGCTACAAGAGTTATCTTGTAATTTTTTAGATACATAATTATCTTTCCTATAATGTACATATGCATATTTAAGTATAATAATAAGCCTTCTATGTCATCCTATTATTTTTCTCAAGGGTAACCTATTCTTACTTTACCATCAAAAAATACTATGGGAAAAGCATCAATAGCTCCGCCTCTTTAACTTGGGGCAAAAAGCATTGATTCTTTATTTCTACTATCTCGTTATCATCTCACACCCTAGCTAGATCCTATATCTTGGGTCAACTCCAATATATATATATATATTCTATGTATTTTTTATACTTTTCTTATATTTCTTTTTAAATAGCTACTAGGAGGGAATCAAATCCTAGTGGGACACTAGGTGGCATGATTTCAAAGATACACTTATTTTAATGCATTATTGCAAGCATGATTACAAAACTTTGTCAAGGAGCAATGTCATGCTTTCATATGGCATGAGGTGTCCTTTGGAATTAAATGAAAGTCTAGGCTAAGGGGACCACGGGAAGACTTTTGCTGCCAAAAATGGACCCTATTTTGATGAATTTTTTACACAAGGTTCCAATCCGAATTGGAAAATGATTTTAAAATGAAAATCGTAGCTAATGAGCTGAAGTTTCTGCCCATATTTTTACTTTTTTATTTGGAGCCACGGTTGAGGAGATATGATCAAAATACTGGACCCCAGTCTGCCCACATCATGCAGGGATAGCTCATTTCCAACTTTTCCAATTCCTATTCACACTGGCTCCTCTCTTCTTGTGTAAACCCTTGGGGGTTCCCTTCACCTATAAAAGGGGACCTCTTCTTCCTTGAAAGGAGGAACTCAAGCATTCAAGCCATTGATGAGAGGAATTCTTGAGGGAGTGAGTAGTAATGCCTAATTGTACTTAGCCCCATTAACATAAGCCCAAGCCTACACTTTCTCCTAGAGGAAGACTAACCATTCTTGTACGCTATCCTTGGAAGATCAACTCTAATCAAAGAAGGTGTTGTACTTGGCGTATCAATCAAAGTGGAGTGCTCCCCTCTTCTTCTCTCTCCATCAATAATGGTGCCGAAGGGTTTGTCAAGTAAGATGTGTTCTACATTGATGTTTTCTTGATTTCTTGTTGTTTTCTTTTTCATCTCTAATTCGACATATATATATGTATCTAATCTCATCTCCTTAACCAAACCTATCTCTCTCATTCTTAGTAATTCATCCTCTCTACAAATTCTAGGTTCTCTTTTCTATAGGTACATCTCTCCCCACAGTATCCTTATTGCCTACAGGCAAAAATAGGGCTTGGGAGGGAAACTTCTCATCTCTTCACTTCTCTCATATCTACATTTCTCACATACTACCTTAGATGAATAACCCACATGATGATCATTTCTATCGCTTTCACTCTGTACGATCTATTAGAATTAACATATGGATTAGCCGTAAAATACACTTTCAACAACGTATAGTGTTTCTCTTTGGCCCAGAAAGGCTTAATGAAATACTTCTATCACCGGATCCCATCATACTACCTCTCATAGACTATAACTTTTCTTTTGACGGAAGCGTAGTTATCTTGCTATGAACCAGAGGATTTGTACACACAATTAATCCCAATCACTAGACAAAATATATATATATTATGGTAAGCACAAAACTACAATTCCAAAGAACAATTCGTACCCTATTTGGTCAGCCAAGATTGAATGCCATTAACGCATCTATTAACCCTTTCATATTACCCATGATACGATATGACCATAGCTTTGATGTTTTCATCTTCGTATTGTTTTGACATTCTCTTTTGTGTTCTTTCTTTGTGTGTATGAGTGCAAGAGAGAAAGAGTGAGTCTTCTTTGATTGCACTTCTTTCCAAACCCTAGTCTTCATGGCATCTATGGTTTAACTCCTTCATATAGTTTTTGTTGAGTTCTCTCACAAACTCTCACAGCCATAAGCCCGGTGCTTTCCTGGCAAGACCGCAAATTTCTCAACAGCGCTGCAGGCGACTACACGACAAGGTGTGTGTGTGTGTGTGTGTGTGTGTGTGTGTGTGTGTGTGGTACTATTAAAAAAAATGGGTGTGCATGTGGGCGTCCACGCAGGGGAGAGAGAGATGGGACAAAAGCTAGAGAGAGAGCAAGTTAGAGATAGATGGGGAGGGAATAGGTGGGAGGTCATGCGCGGGGTTTAGAAAAATACATTTTTCCTAACCGAAGAAAATAAGGGCAACTTGAAATTCTCCTGGTTTTTAGGTCAAAATTTGAAGCTTTTGCCGATATTTACACAAAAATTTGTGAAAATTTGCCCGGTTTTCTTCAAGGCAAGCTCAAAAAATTTGATCACGCGCTGGCAGTGAGACAAGAGTGGAAGTGTGACGGGAAGAGAGAGAGAGTGAGAGTGTGGGGTTGGTTCACATGGAGTAGGAGGAAGAATAAAAGAAGTATTTTATGCACTGCAAGTCATGGGTATCGAGCTCGAACCGACCTTTCTATTTTTTATTTTTTAATTAAATTTTTAAACTTCAAAAATGCCACAAACTGACCAAAAATTAGCCAAAACTCCTGTTAAAGAATATGATGTTAAAGAATATGTCCATTCGATCTATTGTCATATATATTTTGATCATGAGGATTATATCTAGCAAATTTTCCTCCATGTCTGCCAGAACCTCGACCTCTTCCACCACGATCACGATTTTGATTTAGCCTTGTGTAACATTCTCTTTCAAAGTGACCATAAATGCCACATCTGTTACAATATCCATCTCTTTGAGGATGTACAAATCGTCTACCTCCACGTCCACGAGTTCGGGCTCTCCCCCTGCCTCTTTGGATATAATCATTGTAACTTTGACTTTGTTGGTTTTGCCATTGACCTCTTCCAACATTGTTTCCACGACCATAGTTTCCTCTTCCACCTCTATTGTTTCCACGACCTCTAGAGTAAAAAACCTGATCTCTGGAATTGTTATTTGATGTAGAAGGACATGACTTGCCTAACTTCACCTCTTCTTGCAAACAAAGGTTTACTAACTCTTCAAAATTAGGCATGTGTCCTCGAACAGATATAGATGTATCCAATGACTTGTATTCCGGTCCCAAACTTCAACATTAATGCTCGCAAGATCTTCCTGTATTTGCTTTATCTCTGTCACATAATCTGATATGGATCTATTTCCTCGCCATACACAATGTAACCTTTACTTCAAGTGAAATTTTCGTGGTTTTGTATTGGAGCTGTTCATTCTTGCTAGTATCTCCCATGCTTCCTTTGGAGATTGAGCCTTCTTCACATGTGGTATAAAGAAGTCACTAATGCATAGTGAAATCCAATGCATCACTTTCCTTGAATTCTCAATCCACTTCTTGTAAGCTTCTACTCCTGCTTGCCATGTTTTATGTGCTTCAACATTCTCTCTATTTGGTTCCAAACCAACCTCAGGACACTCTTGTTCACCTGTAATATAATCCCATAAACCTTTGCCCATGATAAAGTTCTCCATCCTGTAAGACCATATGCTATAGTTCTCTCTGGTCAGCTTCTCTCCAACAATCTGTGTGACTTGAGTAGAAATTTCTACCATCTTCACTCTCTCAATTTCTTCCAAAGGATTTTTGACAAAATTTCGGCAGAGTTTCGTTTGTATTTGGACAATATCTCAAGTGACAATCTCAACTAAAGTGCTCATAAACACTGACAGAAAGGAAAATCCACTGACTCACTTTGCCACAGACTGACTCAGTACTATGCATAAATACTCTAAAACAATGTCCACATGGACCTGTATGCAAATGCAATCCATACGCTGTCCTGTACCACATATCCATACATCCACCTTCTTCCCATAGTCGTAAACGACATATGAGGTCTTTCGCAGGGCCAATCGGGGGTTCGCTCTAGTACCTAATCTACCTTGCCAAGGTACCAAAGCTCCCAAGGAAAGGCTTCAAAAAACCGCACTCGACCCTCACAGAGGCTACAGTTTTCCAAAATACATTGACTGCATATTCATACATAACCACAAAGTACTCAATCTGACAATATAACCGCCTCAACTTCTTCCCACAACCTTTCTTCCATAGGCGGCTGTCCATAACGGACCCACAACAACCAAACATAATCTTCGATAACACAATATCATGATGCAAAATCTCTATGTTGCTCTCCAAAACCTGTGTAAATGTTGAATTCTTCACCTATAACGTGTAAATCTACTGCCGAGTGCAAAACTGGACATCTCCTATGCTTGTGTGAGCTGGCTGTTTGCTGCTGAAAATTGCAGATTCTGGCAAATCTGAGTATGCCAATGCGTCCGGAATGCCCAAAAACATAAAGATAGACTCTTGGATCACTGTATTCCGAGTTTGGGTGAGGGAGTTATGACCAAAAAACCTCTCTTTTTTGCTGTTTTCCAGAGCTGCGGAAACCTATGTATTGACTGTAGCTCCTCAAACTGTGCTCTGATACCACTTTGTAGAGTGCGCAGGTGATGGAGAAAGTAGAAAAGAAGACTACTTACACACACCAACACACATTGAGACACACACACACACAATCGTTACCCTGCAGCAGCCATTCAACGAGCTGCTCTTCTCTTCTTCACTTTGAATGATTATCCGAAGTATATTTACAACATAGTATAGTCAATGTCTAGCCGCCCATAGCACAATGGACATATTCTTTAACAACATATTCTTTAACAACTCCAAAAAATCCCAAAAAATCATTAAACTCTTTTAGAAAAGTACCAAAAAACTTATAAAAAGTCAAAACTTTCCCAAAAAATCATAAAAAATCATAAAAATACCAAAAAATTAAGAAAATTCAAAATTTCACAAAAAATTTAGAAAAATAAAAAGAAAGTCGTTCAAAGAGCCTGAAAAAGCCAGAATGAGCCCGAAAAAAGACCCAAAAAAGCAAAAAGCAAAGCCAAAAAGTGTACCGCGCACACCTCAAAAAGAGCAGCAAACTATGCCGAAGTGAATCCAAATAGTTGAAAAAAGCTGAAAAAAATCGACTCAAAGCCGTGAGGGACAGACAAATTTTTAAATTTGTCAAAATCAAGCCAAAAATCGACCAATCACGGTGGATTGCAGATTAATCTGTTCAAGGCCCAATTTTTCATCATTTCAAAAGGTTGCAATTAATTTTGAAACTGTCAAGCTAGAGTTAATCAACTCTTGTGAGATTGAAGAGCAGTCAACTGCAAAAGTGCTTTGACATAAGCAGTTTTATCAAGCCGGGCATGAGAAATTAAGCAACATCAAAATCTGCAAATTGACAGTTTTTATAAATTGAGCCAACATGGACTCAAATCGAACCGAGAATTCAAGTAGATCAGAGCATGCTAGTAACAGTGGCTGTAGACATATAGTAGTGTTAGTGTGTATACGCGCTTCACCAGGGGCACTTTTCTCCCACTGGTTTTTTCTCCCTAGACATCTGGTGTGAAAGGACACCTTATATCTTAGGGTTTCATATAAGCTTTGTAGCTCTGAGTTTGTATACACTATTATTCCAATACAGAGAGATAAACTACAGAGATCTCGTACGCAAGCTCTGTGTCTTCTCCTTCTCCATCTTCTTCCTACTCTGAGTTGCTGTCTTCCTTTTGTTTCCTGTTTCATCATCTTCAACAATTGGTATCAGAGCGAGGTGATTTCCAGAGCCTCTACTTGCGTTTTCGCGTCCGCGCGTGCAATCGCAGTTTTCAGGAAGTTTTCGGAAAATTTGCTCGTGGGAGCATCCTCGACGTTCCAGGAGTATTCTGAGCAGGTGACCTGCAGGTGACCTGCTGTTTTACCCCCCTTTTGAAGCCGTTCGAGCCCTCAGAATTTTTTTTAGAGCAGCGTAGCAGAAGTTACTTTTCGGAGGCGTTTAGATCAAGAGGGTGTGCTTTTTGACAGATTTTCTTCAGGTAAACAGTTCTTTTGGGAAGCAGCTTGTCTTAGCTTTGTGCTAAGATTTTGTGTAGAGTTTTGCTTGCATTGGACAGGAGATTTTTGAATCTCTTGGAGGTTCTTTTTCTCTCTTGTGTGCATCCACAGTATGGCTCAATCTACGGAGAAAGAGATTTTTGGTGCGTTTACATCCGAAGACAAATTGGATGGTACCAACTATTCTCTTTGGTCTTTTATGGCCAAAAATGTTTTGGTTGGTAAAGGATTGTGGGATTATGTATCTGGAGATGAAGTTCGTCCAGGTAGCATTGCACCTGCCACACATGGTCGTGGTGCAGCTGTTGGTGCAGGACCCTTACAAGTCACTCCAGAGCAAAAGAGATGGGATACTAAAGATGCACAAGCTATGGCTGTGATTGCCTTAACCATAAAGAGGACAATCACACCACATATCAGATCTTGCAGAACATCTGAGGATGCTTGGAACACTCTGCAAGCTATGTTTGGAGGAAGAAACGCTGCCAGAATAGATTTTTTGAAGAAACAACTTGACAAAATACAGATGGACGAAGGTGACGATATCGTCGAGCATCTTACAAAAATCAGGGATCTTAAAGAGCAATTGCTTAGCATTGATGAAGTGATTCCAGAGAAGGACTTGGTTTCCAAAACACTCAATTCACTACCACCATCTTATTTGACTTTTTAGACTTCTTTGACTCTGTCTTTGCGAGCTAATCCTGAACCTCTTCATTTTGAAGGGTTAGTGGCTTTGCTATTGCAGGAGGATCAATCACGTAAGAACAAGTCTTTACAGGTGGATGGTATGGATCATGCTCTTGTTGTACATAACAAAAACAAGGATAAAGAGAGTGCTCATTACTCCAATTCTGGTGCAGGACAATCTTCAGAGAAGTCTAAAGGTGATTCTGACAAGTCCAAGAAGAAAGGTAAATGTCACTACTGCAAGAAACCTGGTCACTACATTAGTGAGTGTAAAAAGCGAATTGCTAAAGAAAAGAAGAAAGAGTCAAGTTTGGTTGTTTCAGCTTCTGGTGATTCTTCTACAGCTAAAGAAGAGTTTTCAAACTTTGTGCAAGATTCTTATGCTTTTGTAGTATGTTCAGATTTTTCTGCTTACAGTGTTGACGAGACACAAATGATTTGGTACTTTGATAGTGGTGCATCCAGGCATATTACTTCAAGGAAGGATTTTTTTTGTTAATTGGATGCAGCTCCAGCACGAAAGAAGGTGACATGTGCAAATAATGCTTCTTATCCAATCAAAGGCGTTAGTAAGATTTTGATTACCATTTCAGATGGTTCAGATTTATGCTTGCCAGATGTCTTATATGTTCCAGGGATCAAGAAGAATTTGTTGTCTGTATCCTCTCTTGCAAAAAATGGTCTTCGGGTCATTTTTGAGGATGACAGATGTGTTGTACGAGATCGAGAGAATGGTTATTCTCTTATCACTACAGGTACGCTGGAAAATGGACTATTTGTGCTAGATCATTATGAAAAGCAAATTCAGGTATGTATTGCAGAAACAAAGACTCAGGCCATGTAGGATGCTGAGTTGTGGCATGCTAGATTTGGGCATGTTAGTTATGACAGTTTGATGACTTTACAATGTCATAATATGGTGCATGATTTGTCTTTATTGGAGATGCAACCAAGACATGTATGTGAAGGTTGCGTTCTTGGAAAGATGCACAGATTTGCATTTTCGCAGGATGGTTCAGTTAGAGCGACACAAAAGTTGCAGCTTGTACACAGTGATGTATGTGGTCCTATGAGGACGCCATCTTTGGGAAACAACCTTTATTTTGTGACCTTCATTGATGACTTTTCCAGGTTTTTTTGGGTGTATCCACTCAAAGCAAAGTCAGATGTGTTTGCAGTTTTTCAACATTATGTCGCCATGGTTGAAAATGAAACATGTTGCAAAGTACAGACTCTTCGTACCGATCGAGGAGGTGAATACATGTCAAGTGCATTTAAGGATTTTTTGGGAAAGAAAGGCATTAAACACCAATGCACTATGCCATACACACCACAACAGAATGGTGTTGCAGAAAGGAAGAACAGGTCTTTAATGGAGATGGCTAGATGTATGCTCAAGGCTAAGAGTTTGCCTCATAAGCTATGGATGGAGGCAGTTGCTTGTGCAGCACATGTTTTGAACAGGTGTCCTACTCGTGCCTTGAAGACCATTACTCCATATGAAGCTTGGTATGACAGAAAACCTTCAGTCAGTTATCTTCGTGTTTTTGGTTGTCTTGCTTATGCTCACATCCCTCAGCAGTTACGTGGGAAGCTTGATGATAAGGCAATCAAATGTATATTTGTGGGGTACAGTAGTGGAAGTAAAGGTTATAGACTTTACAATCCTGCTACAAACAAGATTTTTGAAAGTCGTGATGTAATTTTTGCAGAAACTACTGCTCAACCTATGGTTGCTTTTGATGTACCTCATATGCAGACACATGATGTATTTGAAGGTTTGCTTCCTTCTTTTGTGGAGAATCAAGAATCACAACAGGTTGATAATCTTGATCAATCTTTTGATCAGCATGTGACACCTCATGATGTAGAGGAAATTGTGTGTGAAGAGCAAGAAGTTCTCAGGGAAGAAAGAACCTTGCCTAAATGGGTTCAGAAAACTTTGCAGGATAGCAAGTTGGATGCACCGTTGCCACGAAAAACACGTGCTGGTACTACTTTTGGCAGAGAGCAAGTAGATTTGGCTTGCTTTAGCACTCTTTGTGATGCAGATGAGCCTGATTCATTTGAACAAGCTTTAGAGTGTGTTCAGTGGAAAGATGCTATGCAGCAAGAAATTGATTCTATTCATAAGAATCATACATGGGATCTAGTGGACTTGTCTACAGGTAAAAATCCTATTGGTACAAAGTGGGTTTTTAAGGTAAAAAGGAAACCAGATGAACTGTTGACAGGTACAAAGCAAGGCTTGTGGCAAAAGGCTATGCGCAACAGAAAGGCATAGATTATGATGAAACCTTTGCTCCTACTTCTCGTGCGTCCATAGTTAGATCACTAGTTGCAATTGTTGCTCATCATGGTTGGAAAGTGCATCAGTTGGATATCAAAACTGCTTTTTTGAATGGTGATTTGCAGGAAGAAGTTTATGTAAGTCAACCAAGTGGTTTTTTTGTAAAAGGTCAAGAGCAAAAGGTATGTAGATTGCGTAAAGCTTTGTATGGTCTCAAACAGGCTCCAAGAGCATGGTATGAGAAGATACATACTTATTTGATTGGCCAGGGATTTCAGAATAGTCCAACAAAAAGTACTTTGTATGTCAAAAAGAGAGATGGAGTTCTCATTATGCTAACACTTTATGTGGATGATATGCTTCTTACAGGCAATACTGCAGATGAAATTGAAGCGTTTAAAGATGCTTTGAGAAAAACCTTTGAGATGTCTGATCTTGGTTTGCTACATTATTACTTGGGTATTCAGTTTGTGCAATCAGAGGATGGCATATACATGCTGCAGGCAAAATATTTGCATAAAATTTTGGACAAGTTTGGTATGCAAAATTGTAAACCAATCTCTACACCCGTAGAAACTGGATCAAAGTTGAGCAAGCACGATGCTGGAGAACCTTTTGATGTACATACTTATGCATCAGCGGTTGGTTGCTTGATATATTTGGCAGGCAACACTCGTCCAAACATTCAATTTGGGGTTTCACAAGCAAGCAGATTTATGCACAGCCCAGGTATGCATCATTGGCAGGCTGTGAATCACATACTTCGTTACCTTTCAGGTACCCCTAATCTTTCCATGTTCTTTCCAAGGGGGGATATGTATGGAAATCACAGTTCTATGCAGCTTCTTGGTTACAGCAATTCAGATTGGGCTGGTGATTTTGACACACGACATTCCACAAGTGGGAATTGTTTTTTCTTGGGAAATGCATGTATATCTTGGCTAAGCAAGAAGCAACCCACAGTGGCTACATCAATTTGTGAAGCTGAGTACATGGCAGCTTTCACGGCAACAGTTGATTGTGTATGGATACGAAGGTTATTGGCAGATCTTTGTGAGTGTCAACAGGCACCCACTACCATTTTCACTGACAGTCAGAGTGCTATGGCAGTTGCAAGGAATCCAGTATTTCATGCAAGAACAAAGCACATAGAGGTTCACTACCACTTTGTCAGGGAAAGGCTACATGCAGGGGAGATCACACTAACTTACTGTCCTACACAGGATAACATTGCAGATCTATTTACGAAGGCGTTATCACGAGAAAAGTTTGAAGCTTTCCGAAAAGCTTTGGGCTTACTCTCATACACATGATGATCTGCTACCTTGTACGGATTCACACTATCACTACAGGGGGGATTTGTAGACATGTAGTAGTGTTAGTGTGTATACGCGCTTCACCAGGGGCACTTTTCTCCCACTGGGTTTTCCCCCCTGGACATCTGGTGTGAAAGGACACCTTATCTCTTAGGGTTTCATATAAGCTTTGTAGCTCTGAGTTTGTATACACTATTATTCCAATACAGAGAGATAGACTACAGAGATCTCGTACGCAAGCTCTGTGTCTTCTCCTTCTCCATCTTCTTCCTACTCTGAGTTGCTGTCTTTCTTTTGTTTCCCGTTTCATCATCTTCAATAGTGGAAACATCGACACAACTTCAACCGACCAGATTTTACAACTATATGGCTACAATGGAGATCTTGTACACAGATTCAGAAGGCCATAGATATCTAATGAGCAGTAAAAGCAGCACAAAATCCAAGATCTTATTGATAAAAGTAAATCTAGATTCAGAGAACTCCCAGATGTTCACTGCTTTCAGTGGAGCCAGGTATTGCAAGCTCAAAGATGAGGTGCAGATAGAAGTACAAAAAATCAACCCAAGTGGTTATCCAGAAACCTGCACTAGTCCACAAAGCATACATTTGGTGCATATGCAATCAGGGTCATTGTACATCAATTACAGTGGTCATATCTATAGTCGAGAGCCAGAAATGCAAGATCCAACAGATCAACCAATAGAAGCCAATCTAATTGGAGAACCAAGCCAAAGACAGTACAAAGGTTAAGATAGAGCAGTCTACAACTTGATGCTCAATAAAAGAAGATGCCGACAACTGGGCAAGCAAAGAAGCAGAAACTTCTCAGCTAGAGCTTGACATGACAGAGCCGATGGAAATACCACTAGTCATGGCATATTGCTCAGATTGTGGATTAAAAAATGGACTTTTTTCTGAAGATTGTCTAAGAAATCCGAACAACAAGGATATATCAACTCCCAAGCAAGGTACAGAGAAAATTGGAAATGCGAATCTCGATGTAAGTGCATTTAACTTGTCACTTTTGATACAATCAGATGATTTGCATTACCAGTAGAAGCACAAGTAAAAGCACTGCAAATTCAATATCAACATAAATATGCACAAACACCTGAAAAGCTTAAAATTGATTCTTTGAACAACAAATTCTTGCATGAATTTAGTCAAGGTGTCGAGATATCACCAAAGGTTGAAAAGAATGTTAGGTTTGCAAATGATTTTTCATCCACTAATACAAGTGTGCAATCATTCACGAATCTAAGGGACACATGAAACAAAATGATGTTAGCATTGTATGGCACACATAATTCATATGCACACTATGTAGACCAAAAAGGAAAACTGTACAAAAAGGATCAACCTGTGTTTGAACGGCCCACATACCAGCTCATAGAAGTGTGTCCAGTGATAGATCAGAAAGGATGGTTCATTTTAGAGGAAAGAATATATTATAGCCCATCCTCTCTATAGTTGAAGGATATTACCCAAGTGAACCCCAAAAAACTGTTCAGAGCCAAACTCTCCTCCATCAAAAATCAAACTTCAATGTTGTGACCAAATGAGCATATACTTTGACAGAAACAGTCATAGATATAGACGAGATTCTAGCATCTATGATGCATTGGGTCCTGAAACCACAGAAGCTCATATCATAGGAGACCCATTGGATAGACAGTATCAGACAAAGATAATACTATCTACAGCTTAACTTGGGGAATAATTTGTCATGTTTCACGAAGATACATAGAAAACTATGTAGAAGATTCGCAGATTCCAAATGTCAACGGTGCTACCCAAAGTGCGTCTTCGTAGTCCCAAAAGGTGAGACTAAATCAGATCCAAACAATTTTTAACTCTTACAATGAAGCAGGCTGTAGTGATCACCCTAGGAAGGGGAAAGCTGTAAATCCATCAAGCTTAGCTCATGTACCAGGAAATACTACAATTAGAACCCCTTCAAAGCAGAAACCATTGAAAGATCATATGGTTGTTGGAAGTTTCCAATTGACTCAGATTCCATCACAATCTGCAGACAAATGCTTATATGAAGATCATATGGTTATTGGAAGTTTCCAATTGACTCAGATTCCATCAAAATCTGCAAACAAATGCTTATATAAAGATTATCAAGGACAAAAGTTTCAGTTGATCTCCACAAATCAAAGTCAAAAATCAACAAATCCAATAGTGTTCAAATAGTTACATGTGACCAATCTCACACACATATATATATATATCAAGATGCACAGGGTAACGAATATCAGCAAGATCAAAACCTTGTACAAACCCCTATGGATGGTATGATTGAATTCAAAGACTAACTAAAGATGATGCAAAGCCTCAAGCTTCTAGAACAGGTGACAGAAAAGTCAAAATCAATGAAAGCTAAAGTTCAAAAAGCTACATAAAGGTCACCACCAAAATCTCCTCCAAAGAGACAGATTCTGCTAGAAAGCACAATGGATCTTCTAAGATCAAAGGTTACTCAGATGCAGGAGGACGATGCTCAACAATTGCAAAAATGTGCAATATTACAGCCAATGGAGCCAACATTGATTGAAGCAGGTGGTCAAAGCAAAGAAAATGCAGAAAAAGCTCAACCCAAGGACACTTCCACAACAGAATCAATCAATACAAAAAGAAATCCTGCGAATATCAAGTGCAACATCAAAGGTGAAAACGAAGAAAAGCTTTCAAGGGGAGTAAAGCTAGATTTTCAGTTAGACAAGAACCTCATGTCTTTTCGCACTTGGAAAAGATGTGGCCAACCACAGCTAGAAGATGCTCCTGAATTTGTGAGCATATCAGGAGACAAACGAGCAGAATGCTGGGGAATCATCTCCACCACCATTGAAGTAAGTTCACAGACCATCATAGCTCAATTCTATGTGATCAAGAAAAAGAAATGCCAGACGACATCAGATTAGGAATGCCAATGGCCAAGAAGATGTTAGAGATACAGAATTCAAACATGACAGATTCATCACAGACATCAAAGAATAAAGACCAAGACTGGTCACTCGCAGACGACAGCACAAAGTCCTCAAGCACAGTTAAAATGGAGACTGATATTAAAGCAAATCTTATTGAAGATGATTCGTCTCCATCGAACATAACTTCAGAAGAGCTTAAACCAAATCAGGCAATAAGAAATGCGGATCAAATAGAACAAAGAGCAACTCCGATAGCTATTGATCAGAGAATTCCACCAAAGCCAGAAGTTAAGAAGAACTGGGTTGCAGACAACATTCAGAGCATTCTAAAGATTATTTAGAGCAAACCAATTCTAGGTATGCATATAAGTCAAGAAGAAATGGTTGCTACCCTTAACATCCAAAATCATGAAGAGCAGGTAAAGTTTCAGTTGAAGCCTTCAAAAGACATGCATGTAGATGTCATCCTTGGACATTAGTGGTTAGAACAACACAAGGCCTACAAAGAAGATAAGATGTTAATATTCTCTTTTCCAAGAGATATCAAACAACATTTACAAGTATCGTTATTGCTAGATTTAGAGTTGCAAAAATCACAAGGATCGAAGATAAATCTTGCAGCAGACAAAGGTAAAGATAAAGTGGACCTTCCACCGATTAGCAAAGAAGGTGTGACAGCATATGCCTCTACATCAATAGATCAGCTTCTTCAAGCAAGTCATGCTTTCAAAGTTTAAAGTCAATTTTGCTGACCTAACTGAACCCTCTAAGGAGACACCCAGAAAAGCAAAGATATATCAACCAAAGTACTCAAGAAAGCAAAGGAAAGTCAAGCAAGTGCTTGCTCCAAGCAGTTTAGTCAAAGTCAATGATCCAATTTGGATTAAAGACAGTAAGTCAACATAGAAAGACAAACACATGGGATGGATAACATCACAATGGAGCTTAAAAGAACAGGAGTACTATGGAGGTAAGAGACAGATATATGTGCCAAAACCGTAGGTTAGAGCATATGAAGTAACGACAAGACCCTCCCAACAAAGAAGGCCCACAAGGTATCAACTTCGACAATATCCTAGGAAACGTAAGAAGCAAGTATGCAACAGAACAACATGGAAAGATGCTAAAGTCAGCCACAACTTTCAAGAGGATACAAAATAGAGATGGAGCTCAAAGAATGTTTCTCTTGGATAAGGATTTTACACAGGTTATACAAAGATTTGGCTACCAATCAACCACAAACCAAGTGCAACTACACCAAACCTGCATGAAGATCTCAAGAACTTAACAAGACCTAGAGCAAGACAAAGTCAACAATGGAGATACAAAGGTCATCAAGAGATTTGGATTCATAAGTCTTCCAATGCTCCTAGTCAAAAGCCAAATTCCAACAACCAAGAGAGGCCTACAACAACACCAAAGACTCCTATCAATAGGTCTACTTGGAGAATCAAACGGATAATGGAGTCTTCACAGTCAAAGAAGGACCACACAACCAATTTGTAAATGCAGATTCAAAGATGATAAAACAGGTATGGAAAAAGAAACCTTCAATGCCAACTTGGTCCTTTACTAATCCTCTTTTTGAGGATTCAAGCTTACTTTTACATGAAGAAATGTTTGTAGTAAGCACAAGAATGTAAAAAGTCAAGTCGTCGGGGTGCAAAAAACACTCTTTGGCATAGTCAGAGTCAGGTTGCTAAGCCATAAAACGAGAAAAGCATTAGTCCCAAAGCTTCAAGTTCTATTAAACTCTGTGCTAAGAGTCGTAGTTATTAGGCTTACCCTCAAGCTGGAAGAGTTGAGCATATCTATGTCATGTCGCTCATCTTGGATGAGATGAGCATAAGAGTCGAAGTCTATTAACTTACAATTGGTGGAGTGTCGTAGAGTCCAACACTCACGCACATTGCATAGTAAGATGAGAGCTCATATCCTCATCAACGAAAACCATTCTTTAAGGGGTGCCAGCTTGCAAAGCCATGTCATATGATTTTATAGCTACACCATCTTTCTGAATAACCCCTCAAAATCTTTCTTGCACAGCATATTGTTTCCCATGCATTTCTGTGTATGAATATATAGAATGTTCCATCATTGGACATATGCATTAGACACTCTTTTTTGCTTCCACCTATGCACCTTGAGTGGACTACAGCAGGAAAACCAATGTTCCATCATGCTACCCTCTGATATTTTATACCCTTTTAATTCCATATCTATCAGCAAATAATCCCTTGAGTACTTTATTAATATTTCACATGCTAATAAGTACTCCAATAATGCGCGTATCCCAAAGGCACTTTTTTCCCATTGGGTTTTTTCCCTTTGGTCATCCAGGTATTAGACCCTAATTTAGAACCTCATTATTTTACTTCTCTTGTACATACTTTTCATAAATAAACAGAAGCCTCCTCATTATGCTATTATAACGGACAAATACAACATCATCTCTCACATCAGACATATTCATACCAATAAAGCTGCAGCAACAAATTGAACCCCATCAACAAATTCAATGACCAATGAAGAAATCAGCCCATCAACAACCAATCAAAACCTTCCACAGCCTCCACGGACACTTTTCAACAGTGCCCGAAGTCGGGCACTAAAATTTTAGTGCCCGTAAAATCGGAAGGGGGGAATGTTAACTAAGTCAACGATAATTAATAGAAGCTGCTAAAGGCCAAAGACATACAAATGCACATCAAAGATCAACATGAAGAAGCAGTAAAGATTAGAGTTACACATTTCTCACGTTTTCCCAAAATGGTCACGTATTGTAAATTCCCAATTTATTTCCAGCCATTATAATATTTCTAATGTGTTACGGGCTCAATGGGAGTTCCAAGCTATAAAGAATAGGTCACTTACTGTGCCTACGTTGTAGATATAGTAAGTGGTGGATCCCTAAAGACCTTGGGTGCCCAGACATTGCATACTTTTACCCTAGGTACAGAAGGCAGTGTGTAAATGAAATTAGGGTTCTCAAGTCATTTGTTGAGAGCACTCTTTGGTGAGAGCTCTTGGGGTGTGTGGCTATGGAGTCGTTGAGCTTCTCCTTGCTCAAGAGACTTGATTAACACTAATCAATGATTCATTCTCTCTCACTATGCCTCTCTCATGCTTCTTATGATTGCCTATGATGCTTAGATTAGCTAGATCTTAACTAATTAGTGGTTAATCCCTCTCTAATCTTGTGTGATTTCCCTCTCTTGCTTGTGTGTGCATGTCGGTTTGATTGGAGTGCAGTGCTCAATAGATCTATGTGTGTGTGCTTGCCATTAGTGTGTTGCATGATAGGATTAGTGTTGTGTGCGTCTTGCAATCGTAGTGTGTGTGTTTGGGTTGATTAGAGGTGAAGAGAAGTGGATATGGATATTGCCATTCATTGCGAATTAGCTCCTCCATAGGCCGAGAAGCTCACCTTGTAGAGCTAACCATTTGTGTTGCCACGATTAGCTCACTAACCGTGTGAGTGTTTCCATGCCCTAGCCGGGTAGCTCATCCCTCCGTATTGACAATTTTGTTGGTCATGGGAGCTATTGCAACGATGGAACCTCCAACACCATAGCATTGACATGTGCAACAGTATCCACAAGTGATCTTTCTGTTGTGTCGTCAGCTAGTTGGACATTGATTTGAACATCCATTTTGCCTTACCAACTTTGCTCTACTTGAATTGATATAATAGGATGTGATGATTGATGTTATTCCTTGTGCCTTAAAATCCACAATCGAGCTTTCTCTTGTGCTTGATCTTTAATTTTGAGCCTTCTACTATCATTCCTTAGCAAAATATATCTTTTCTAAAATTTCACCAGTGAGAGGTTGATGATACTTCTTCAATCTACATCCAGCTAGACATTACGTCTCCCTCTAATGTTGCAAGTTGGACGGTGCTACTTGGTGATATGTCATTGATCACAAATGGATTGATGTCGTGCCGCTCCACTTCCATGTTGGGAGAAAGAACAAAAAGATGTAGATTGAGTTCAAATAAGTTTACATTTTATTGAGCAGTGACCAGGGCTCAGTAACGAGAAATTTCAATTATATGTATGCAAAATATGGTGCACTTAATAGAGCAATAAGTTCTTGAGGAGCATCTTGTTCGGAATTTCATCTCTTACAGTGCATTGATAGTGGGGTATACTGGTGGACTTGTGCTCGTCGCACTACTTTGGTCAAGATGTATGCCAAATCTATTGTGGTTGGAGATGCTTTGGCTGGGATATAATCAAATTAGTGCCCTTACAAAGCACAAAAGGTTATTGATGAGCTTTATTCATGTTTGGGGTTGATATGTATGCTATGTGTGAAGATTTTACAAAATCTTGGACAATTCTTGAAGGGCTTCCATTGAGAATTTCATTGCTTGGGATGTAGTGATTGCCTAAATATCCGACTTGGTAGTGGAATTATGGATACCCAAGGGGAGAAATTGTGCCTAATAATGCCTTGATTGATATGCATGTTAAATGTGATGTTTTCCATAATAGCATCAATTTATGCTTGCACATTGAATTAATGGAAAAGAGGGCCGATTGGAGAAAGAAGTCATGCTTGGTGGTGCTTTGATAGAGAACGTAGGTCAATGACGGCTATTGGAGAACCATGATGAGCTAGGTAGTGCCTTGGTCGACATGTAAACCAAATTTGGTGTCTGTTGAAGGCATGGCCGCCCGTAAGCATCAAGAGCCACCCGTGCTTGAAGCTGAATGGCCACCCAAAAAGGGAGTTGGACGCCCATTGAGTAAAATAGGGCATATGGGTGTGAAGAAAAGGAAGAAATGAAGGGAGGAGGGCAAGGGCAAAGGGGAGAGAGAAATCATTTGTGGAAGTCAATACAAGGCTCGAATGCCATCACCCATGAAGCAAAAATGCCTCAGCATTGCACGACACCCCTGTTCGGAACTAGTCCGGCCGATTTTCATGCAGTTGTCATGTCATCCTGCCATGTCACCAGGGGGGCATGCCCACTAGCGCTAGCGCTAGTGGTAGGAAGAGGGGTGAATTTCAACTAAATTTGGAAGGTGTAGTTTGCATGCAAGGAGAGGGGAAGTTTATATATAAGAGATGAGTTCATTTTGGGGGGTTATCTAAGACTTTGAGTTGAAAGCCATATCCTAAAGCTGGCGATCCCACACTTGGGATCCAAGCCTCTGTATCCCAAGCTCCTATCGCGAGCTCTCTTGAGTATTATGAATTAAAAGCCATAACCTTGACCTACATATGCGCTCATATCTCTCTTCCTCATGCTAAATGATCCAAAAGCTTTCATATCTCTCTCTTTAGTCGAAAGTCACATAGCTGAGTTTCCATAGCTCAATTAATCACCACTAATAAGCAGGGGACGAGGCCCTCAAGAGAAGGATTGAATGGCGAAGAAATACCTTCGCAATTTTGGTAGAGGAGAGCTCCATTATCATCAACACCATCATCAATTTTTTTTTTCTATTAATCACAGTGTTTAATTGGGTTGACCGGTTGTAAGGAGATTAAACTCCTTAACCCTAATGTAATCCAAGTTACGATGTTATTAATGGCCCAATTTGATTATTGATTAAGCTTTACTTGAGGTCTATTTATGCTCACGTTGGTTGTTAAAGCTATCTCCTTGTGTTGTTCTCTCTCTCTCTCTCTCTCTCTCTCTCTCTCTCTCTCACACACACACACACACACACACACACACACACACACACACACACACACTCACATCTTTCACAGCCAGAGGCCTCATGCCTTCTTGGCTCACCTTTCTAACACAAATCCCCCAGCACCATTACCCCACTTTTTAAGTTTCTTGGAATGTTGCTTGAGGGTGTAGACTTAGACATAGTCATCCTTTTGGAATCCCTTGTTTATTACAATTTGGTCATGGAATTTTTCATTTGTCCTTTTTTGTGCATACATGGATGCAACCAATTTGTGAAAAACTAGCTTAGGATATTCTAGCTAGTCCTTATGCAAGTCGCAACAATGAGGCTAAAATTGCATTACTGTGTTAAAGAGCTGGAGTCAAAGATTATGCATGAGGAAGACAAAATGGACAATTTTCCTTGCTAGTATCAAGAAGATTAATGAGTAGCTTATTTCTACAGGTAAAGTTATTTTTGACAGTTCCTTTGTGCAAACTATTCTTGATACTTTGCTAGATTTTTATGAGACTTTTGCTAGTGCTTGGAGACTTATGACCGAAGAAAATCCAGAAGTTGTTAAGTGTGATGCATTATGCACATTGCTACTACAAGGGTCACTCTCCAAAAAAAAAAAGGGCTGAACAATGTGCAACTGAGCATGCCTATATTGTTGTTCAAAAAAAAAGTGGTAGCAACAATGTAGCCACTTCTCATGGTTCTTCTATGAGTAGTAAATCACTTGTTCCTAATGATTTGCTGGCAAAACTTCGTATGGGGATTCTAGTGAAAAGGAAGAAAAAAGATGATTTGCCATTATTGTAAGGCTAATGATCATGTGATCAAGCAATGATTAAAAATGAAGTCAAAATAGGCTAAGAAGAAAGAGACTAGTTCCGCTACATGTGCAACTATTGTACAGTCTTTTGTGAAAGCAGATTGTGATGCTAATGTAGATGCAGAATAGGCTTTTAGTGCAGAGTGCACTTCTGATCCTTTTGTCCATGATGCATGTATATCAGCTACTACAGATTCTCTTGTGTGGTACTTTGACAGTGGTGCTACAAAGAACATTACCTCTCATTGTGACTTGTTTACCTCTCTTAAGGATGTCCCTCGTGGAAATATAGTCACTTGTGCCAAAAATGCCTCTTATCCGGTCAAGGAAGTTTGAAAGATTTTAATGACTTCTACGAATGATATTTATTTCACACTTGTTGATGCACTTTATGTACCTGGGATAAAAAAGAACCATTTGTCTATATCTGCACTTTCTAGACTTGGTTTTGTTGTCAAATTTGTAGATGACAGTTGTAGAGTACATGATCTCATTTTTGGTGATGAAATTGTTGCATCTGGGATTTTATTTTGTGGGCTGTATAAGCTCACATTGTATGAAAAGTGTGGCAAGAATTTTGCAAACGGAGTCGTGGATTCAAAGGCTATTTTGGATGCAAAACTTTGGCATGCACATTTTGGGCATCTGAATTTTTCTAGTTTGCTGCATTTGCAAAAATATGATATGGCTGCTTCTTTGGCTCCTCTTTGAAGCACCTATGAAGCATGTTTGTGAAGATTGTATTTTGGGTAAGATGAAAAATTTGCAGTTTCCAAAGAATGGTTCAGTTAGGGCTACATGTAGATTGCAGTAAAACTCGTCCTTGGGAAATTACCTTTACTTCATGACTTTCATTGATAATTATTCTAGGCATGCATGGGTTTATCGGATTAAAGCTAAGTCTAAAGTGTTTATGTGCTTCAAGCATTTTTTTGGATATGGCTAAAAATGTCTCTAAATGTACTATGGACACCCTCCATTCGAATCAAGGGGGGAGTATATGTCTTAGGAGTTTAATGCATTTTTGGCTAGCTGTGGGATAAAATACCGATGTACAACTCCATGTACACTTCAGCAAAATGGTGGTGCTAAAAGTAAAAAACAGTCTCTTATAGAGATGGCACAATGTATGGTCAAGAGTCAAGCTTTGCCACATTCATTTTTTCTTGAGACCATCATGTGTGCTACTTATGTAATGAGCAGGTGTCCTACAAAATCTTTGTAGTCTATGACTTCATATGAAACATCGCATGATAAAATGCCTTCTATTGATCACATGCACATTTTTGGTTGTTTGGCTTATGCTCTAGTGCCACAAACGTAGCACAAAAAAATGGATGATGAGACTGTCAAATGCATTTTTTTGTTACAGTAATGAAAGCAAAGGTTACAAGCTATACCATCCACAAACAATGTGTATCTTGATTTCACGTGATGCTATGTTTGTGGAAGATTTTGTTTAGCCTTTGATGTCATGTACTAGAGACAATAATGTAAGGTCATAGGACATTTATGGCAGCTTGTTGCCTCTTTTTAGTGGTCGAATTTGAATGTAAATTCAAATGAGTCAAATTTACAGCCTATGGGGTTTTTTGAAAATATTACAAATCAACATATTACTAATGCAAATGTAGATGGTGTACTTGATTGTAGAGGATTGAGAATGAGTAGGCTAGGGGCATGCCAAAATAGCTACCGCATACTTTGTGTGATTGTAGATTGGATGCATCTTTGTCTAGTTGTACTTGTTCAAGTTCTCTCCATGTATCTTATGCATCAGATTGTTATGCTTTGGTTGTTTGTAGCTTATGTGATATTGAGGAACCTATCTTTTGATAAAGCATAAAATTCAAAAAATTGGTTGACTGCCGTACAATCAAAATATGATGCACTTATAGAAAATGAAACATGGACTTTATTTGATTTTACTCTTGGAAAAAAGGCCATTGGTACAAAGTGGATTTACAAGCTGAAATGTAAGTCGGATGGTGAGATTGATTGCTATAATGCTCAACTTGTTGCAAAAGGCTATGCACAACAAAAAGACATAGATTATGAAGAGACTTTTGCTCCCACTTGTCGTATGACTATTCTATGTTTCTATGGGCATTGGTAGATCATTTCGGAGGGGATGTACATTAATCAAATATTGTTATTGCTTTCTTGAATATTGACATATTTGAGGAAGTTTATGTAATGCAGCCTCATGGTTTTGAAAGATCTGTATGGGTTGAAGCAATCTCCTTGTGCTTGGTATGACTAAGCTTACACTTATTTGGTCAAACAAAGATCTCGTAATAGTCCAATAGAAAGCACTTTGTATCTAAAATGTGAGGCTGGTGCACTTCTCATTGTTGGTCTATGTGTGGATGACTTGCGGATCACTGGTCCGAATGAGGCACATGTTATTTAATTTAAGGCTGATTTGAATGCTTTCAACATAAAAGATTTGGGGCTATTGCATCATTACTTGGGCATACAACTTAATCAACATGATGGTGGTATTGCCTTGTGTCAGACAAGTTACATAGAGACATTGCTATGTAAGTTTGGACTTGAGGATTGCAAACCTATTGCCATCCCATGGAAACAAGTTCTAAATTGAGTCTTCATGATGCCAGTGATCCTACCAATGTCACTCTTTACAAACTATTGTTGGATGCCTTATTTATGTATGCAACACAAGGTCGGATATTTAGTTTGAAGTCTCACAGGTCAGCTGATTTATGCATAGCCTAGGGTCTAAGCATTGGCAGGATGCTAAGCAAATGTTTTTCTACTTGAGTGGCACTTTACATCTTGGGGTGTCTTATCCCAAGGGGGGATCATTGCTCTTAGATTTACATGCTTTTTTGGACTTAGATTGGGCAGGTTGTTTTGGCATGCAAGTGTCCACATGTGGTTTTTGTTTCATGCTCTACAGCTCATGCATATCATGGTTGAGTAAAAAGCAACCTACTATGGCCACTTCTAGTTGTAAGGCTAAGTGCAAGGCAGTATTCATAGCTACAGCTGAGTGTGTATGACTCAGACACCTTATGGATAGACACTGCCAACATCATCTACACTAACACTCAAAGCGCATTGGCAATTGTAAGCAACCGATTTTTTCATACTTTCGCAAAGCACATTGAGATGCATTACCACTATTCCGAGAGAGACTCTCTGCAGGATTGATTAGCTTAGCTTATGTGCCAACAAAGGACAACCTCACAGAACTTATCACAAAGGCATTGTCTTATGCAAATCTCGCAGCTTTTTGCAAATCTTTGGGCTTACTCTCCTTTGTAGACTAATCACATCCTCAAGGCATGGCACTTCCCTATACTCTACATGCCAACTATAATTCACCATGTCACTCCCAAGGGGAATTTGTTACCATATACATGTGGTAGTGTGATGTGTGTGAACACACTTAGGACTCTTGAGGCATTTTTTTCCTCACTAGGATATTTTTCCCCCCGTGCATTGTCTATACGCCCATCACTCTAGGGATTACTTATCTTTCCATTGCACAAAGTAGTAAAACACTCTATTTTGTGCCTCGAGCTTCCTTCCTCTTCTCCAAGTTGTGTGTGTTTCCCTGCAACCCTATCTCCAACACTCCTTACATTTGATTGCATCTACTTTGTGTTCAATAACATTACTCTCTCTCTCTCTCTCTCTCTCTCTCTCTCTCTCTCTCTCTCTCTCTCTCTCTCTCTCTCTCTCTCTCTCTCTCTCTCTCTCTCTCTCTCTCTCTCTCTCTCTCTCTCTCTCTCCTGTGTTGTGCATCTTAAGGACATTGAAAAAGCTCTAATGCAGAGAAAAAGACCTCGACAAACATCCATAACTATTCAGTCAAAGGAACTATTCAATAGAGACTTGTGCAAAGAATTTCCAAGATAGTAATGTTTGCACTCAATGTCCAATCCAAGAAGGCTCCATTGAGAACTATTTGCACCAAAAAATGAATCTAGATACCATTATAGTAGACACAATATCTAAACATTGACAAAAAAGAAACAACATTTACTTTTCAATATTGTAAGCTAGAAGTAAAACCTTAGCCGTGTCCATGTTGATGGATTGAAATCAATCAACGACATAGATTAAGGAGGTAGACTACAAGGTGAGCACCACTGATAACTCTGCATCTAGCACAACTACCTTGGATTGAAGATTCCTAGAGATGTTAGAGACCAACATGCTACAAGGACAAAAGAAACGATTCAAAAAATAAAAATGTTTGAATCAAAAATCAAGCTTTGAAAACAAATTTCGCATACCATAGACCAAAACTTATAAATTTCTCTATCAGTCCCAAGACCACCTCCCAATATGGAGATCTCCTAATGCCCAAAGGAAAAGTGCAAAATGTATCCCCACACAAAAAGGAAAATGGAAGTATTGTGACCAAGAAAGACGAGGGCTTCCCTATTGGATTCATCAATGGTTGCTGCTATTTCCTTGTCTCTTGCCTCGCCATAATACTCTTCATCTATTGAGTTCTTTAATATTTTTATACATTCAGACATGTACCTTAGAAATTTGACACTGACATAAGGGTCTTGTCATACTTGAACCACAAGAGCCTTAGAAAATTGATATCCTGGGCATCATAGTCACTCTGTGGGCATGGGCTGCAAGCACATAGCCATCTTGAAAAAAATTAATAACAAAGTCTTCAGCTACCTTGTGAAGGCAACCCAAGGCACCTTTGGCCCATTTTAAATTGAGGTCGGCTCTCTCACAAATCTCATGCACAACTCTGTGAAAAAGGGAGCTTAGGAATAGCAAGGGAAATTTACCTCTAAAGATAATAGATCTCAAGTAGAATGGCTCGTTTTTGCTCACACCTTTGATTCTGCATAAATCTAGCAGTGTTCTGCCTAAAATACAAGAAGAAGAAGGTTGGTTGGGATCCGGATATACCTTCCTTCTTGTATGCTTTGTACAAACCATGATAAGCCCAAGTTTTGAAAAAATAGAAATGTGAAATAAAAAGGAGATAATTGAGTAATAAGAGAGAACTAGAGCAAAAGGTAGCTCTGAGAGGGGAAGATAGAGGCCTAGCAATAGTGGGGGTCTATGAAAATAGAAACATTATATATGCAGGTAGATATCATCATCATTACAAATTGTGAGATATTCAAAAGGGAGTAATTTCATATAATAGCTTCATTGCTTGCGAGAGGTGTCTTGCCTTGGGAAGTGTGCACCACCTGGATGAAGGGCATGTGAGAGCATTGTCATGCACGGTGACTTTTGGGATGGCATCAAAAAAGAAATGATGTTGTTGTTTCACTATACCGGGATCTTGATCAATTGAACCACTTTGCATTGTGGTGTGACAAAATTTTCTATCATGAAACAATACAAAATAGGCAAGGGGGTCTTGTAAGCACACCTCCATCTCACATTTTGATGTGACATTTCATTATCGTGCTATAATGGAGGGTACTCTATCTAGAGTCTATAGTTATTTCGCATCATGCTATGACAATCAACTTATCATGTCACAATACGAGAGACTGGAGGGAGTCTAGAAGGCATACATCCTTCTTGCACTGAGGCTCAATTTTTGTTAGTAATGCCATAGCATGACATGAAGGGTAGTCTTCCTGAGTCTACAATTGTTTTGAGTCATGGCATGAGAAATACTTTGTCATGCCAAAATGCAAGAGAATTGTGTGTGTGTGTGTGTGTGTGTGGGGGGGGGGGGGGGGGGGGGGGGGGGGGGGGGGGGGGGGGGGGGGTCATTTGCCAAGTATACCTCCTTCTCCTGTTCTCGTGTGACATGTAATTTTTGCATCACAATGCAAAAATTCTTCATGGGGTCTACATTAGTCTCACGTTATGGTGAAACAATTAATTTATCATGCGACAACGCAAGAGACTATAGGGAGTCTAGCAAGTATACATTATTCTCAGATTGTGGCACAACATTTTTTTGTCACACCACAATGTGACATAGAGCCTACCCTTGTTTTGCATTCTGATGCAACAACTACTTTATCATGCCACAATGCAAGAGAATGGAGGGGGTTTGCAGAATATACCTGGTTATCACATTGGTACATACAAAGTTGGTTGAGGCTAGAAGAAGTGCTAAGTGGTGTCAAAGGTGTTCACGAGTGCATGGTAAAGGGTCTTAGCACGTATCAAGGTCCTGGGCAGCTAAAAGGTAGCGGAAATGTATGCCTGATGCAGCTTTTTAGGTCAAAAAGTCTTCAAAATGGTCCATATGGGATTGATGATATAAAGGCATTTGAAGTGTTGAGTCGGTGTTGTAGAATGTGGGGTTCAATGTGCTCAAGCAGCTTGTGCAAACGGCTCATCAAATGGAGGCCCAGTTTGCACGATATTGCAATTCAAAGTTGAAGGTCTAGGAAATTTGAGACGGATACAACATGCAGGAATAGGTGGCTAGAGCTGATTTCAATGGATAGGACTGAAGTGCTCAAGTTGGTGAGCATGCCTATCTTCTTGAATTGCTAATCGAAGCTCTACAAAGCAAGTTATGGCCATCACCCACGGGCCAGTTATGGGTCGGGTTGATTGCATGGGGAGTCATGCCATCTGGCATTTTTTGTACCTCGACAGAGCAAAGGTAGTGGGTGATGCATGGAGCTAGCCAAAACTCATGGTTTGGCAAACAGTTGGACGGTGGCCGAGATACAACGAGTTGAAGTTGGTGGCAAATGCTAGAGAGAAGGCTACAAATGATTTTGCCCTTTTTTGTAACCTTAGATGACCGGCTTGGAAATTTCAAAAATGGGGCAAGTGTTGGGTGGCTAGGGGTTGGCACATTAAAGATGACACCGGACCTTGCAAATTGAAAATCCTACCCCAGGCAGCATGTGATAGGCCTTTGAATGAGGGGTGGGGGGGGGGGGGGGGGGGGGGATTTGGTCCTTAAAGGGGATTTGTTTTTTTAGAATTTTTTAAAGCATTGGGAGGGCAAGCAGTGAGCAATTACCATGTGCTGGATGGGTAGTAATCCTGTAGGTTGATTTGGGAGCTCCAAGGCGCCGCTTTAAGGGTTGGGGGCATGGCCCATTTTCTTTGTGAAGTAAATGGGAGAGAGCTCCCATGGAGCTCAGCCCCATTGCAAAATTGGGGCGGCCGGGCATGCAGTGGTGCAGCCAAGAGAAACAACGGTTTTGGTCAGTGATGGTGGCGCAGGTGGTGATGCAGGCAGCAATGCTGTCAAACTACAGCTCTGGTTTGCACCAATGATGTGGCATGCGCACCCTGTGGACGGCTGTTCCTACGCCCATAAGTGCCCCCCGTCTTTTGAGTATAAAGTCAAAGCCCCCCCCCCCCCCCCCCCCCCCCCCCCCCCCCCCCCCCCCCCCCCCCCCCCCCCCCCCCCCCCCCCCCCCCCCCCCCCCCCCCCCCCCCCCCCCCAACCAGCGACCTCTCAAATGCTCAAAGTAAGGGGTGGTTCTTGTGTGTGTGTGTGTGTGTGTGAGAGAGAGAGAGAGAGAGAGAGAGAGAAAGAAACAGAATGTGGATTTCTAACACGAGGGATCTGCTTGGTGCTTCAGATGTTGCTTCTCTATCTCAGTGAGAGGTTGAGGGATCCTTGGGTGCTTCGTTCTCCCAATAGGGCTCAGGTCGTGTATCCTACTCAAAATCAGAATTGGAGGTTGCGAGCTTCAACCTTCTCCCACTGACACTCACTTCAACCGTCTTATCTCAGCTCCTCACTTGACCACTTTACACCATGGCTCTACCAAATGTGTTTTGCCTAAATCCTAAGGAAGCATCCATGCCACCTGTAAGGGCTGACAAGGCCACGCTCTGTGAAGTTCAACTAACCTATGAGGGCCATGCCCGGGGACCACCGGTTGTACCATCTCCACATGGATACACCTTGATCTCCAACATCCCTCCTGCTTGAGACTGACAACAAGACAGGACTCCTCCTGCTCTTCGATGCCAACTCAAGGGGGTGATAACATTCACTTTCTCTCATATGGATCCCTTAGCCCCGAAGAACCTTTTCTTACCGATCAAACTTACCAATCGAAGTCATCAGACTAACTTGGGACTCAACCTTCTAGGGTCAACTGGTGGGAGTTCTCTAATTCACCCTTGGTTCAAGGTCATTGACGCTTTTTTCCCGGTTAGGTCCGAGCACAGCCGTCAATGTGTTCCCCTAGGGTGAGTGTATTATAATCTACACGAATCCCTTGATCCCAAGTTATTCCCTGCTCCGTGGATCGGGATCCCTTTTCCCCGCTCTGAACTTAATTGCTAAGACAACATAAAATTGGGTTCAACTTTCCAGCCAACAATTAACCCTCTAGAATCTGCCCACCCACCGAACCGTTTGATAAATGCACCTTCACAAGGTAGTACTATGATACTAGAAAATAATTTTCCAATCATGGCGAACCAAGAATACATTTCAAGCATTTGAAAGAAGAATGCAAACTGTTGCATACCCTTGCAAATGTGCATTTATCATGTCGTTCCCACCTTTTTCTTTATAGAATATTTTTACTTCCTTTTTTCCTTTGATATTAGTAAGATTATCTAGTTATCTTTCAAGCAGTCACATATACTTCTCCAAGCATACCCCGATCCTCGTCCCAAGACTCGGGTATCCTGTCTCCTCCGCCTAGTGAGAAGGTGGCACCTTTACACAAATTCCAATTCTTATTTTTCTTTATCTTGTGTGGGAAAGGCTTCAAAAATAGTCTACTTTAGGTTCCTTTTAAATCAATAATCCTGAGAAGAAGAGCAAAGGTCCGGCTGATGAGGACAATTGCGGAATAGCCCATTTAGGTTCCTATTCTTTACAAGGTTCCTTTTTTCCAAACAATTTGAAGAGTTCCTTAATTAAATCACATCCTCCTCCCTTATCATGATCCCTCCATGGATCCTTTTTCCATCCTCCTTTTCCCGTCGACATCAGGCCTACCTGGACTAGGCCGATTTCTAGACGCATCCGCAGGTCACATCCACCCGGCCGGGACACACTCCCATTCAATCCCATTTCTAGGGCAATGAATGAAACCTGAGCTGAAACATAGACCAAAGGTTATCAGCCCTAGCCGAAAAGGAACATCCCCCGTTGTATCCCACAGATAAACACTTGCGCCGGCCTTTTTCCAAACAATGAAGACAAGTTCACACTGAAATCGCTATGTTATGCTAGGGCTATCTACGTCATTCTTCTCGGTAAAGTTTGTAATCCTAGTTTAAATTTTGAGATTAAGCTCCTTGAGTTATAAACCCTTAATTCTTCATTTCTTTTAATTTTCTATTCAAACAAGAACTTAAGAAAACAACGAATCTTATGGAAGTTTAAGGTTTTGTCTCTACGTAAGTTTCAAGTTATCCCCGACTTTGATGAATCCCATTTTGGTCCCTTTTCATCATTTCCAATCCATGGGGCATCTCCATGGAAGCAATGGGAGTTTTATGTTCAAGCAACATGGTCACGACATCCATGAAGCTATCCCCTTACTCCCCTATTTGAATTTGCAAAACAAACTTGAAAGCAGACAAACTTGAAATGAATAATGCATATGCTTTCTATAATGAGTTTTTGCTTTGGGGTGATCTATGCGTGATACACACAAAACATTCGAAATGCACCAACTTACAACCTTGGGCAACTAATCAAAACTTCCTTTGAGTGCTTATGCAAGAGTAAAACCCTTCTATGCATGGTAGTGTAAAATGGCAAAGTTTCTAAGAGTGGATTTGCTAGTGTATCATAAAATATGCATGTAATAATGTATTAACAAATTCTTCTTTAGAAAGGGATTTAGGCGTACCTTTAATACCGTGGAGAGGATTAATCAAGTGGCGTAAAGAGGCTTAAGGTCTCTGAACCTTAATGTGTAGATAGTAGGGGCTTCTCCTTGATTTGGAAGAGTAACAGCAAGTGTATTGATGTGCCCGGATCTTTTCCGCTTCCCTTTGCTTGAAAACCACCAATTTGGCTATGGGAATAGAAGAGATTCAGAAAATTCAAGCTATGGAAAGCTTGTAGGTTAAGAGAGAGAAGGTGAAGAGGGTAATGGTAATTTGGATTATGGTTATGGATTCTCTTGAGGAGAGAAGTGTGTGTAGGATGTGTATGGAGAAGGAGGATTAGCTATGGCTTTCATAGCTCACTATCAAGCTTGCAACTTCAAAATGTGTAGAGAAATGAAGTGAAGTGAAACGAAGCAAAGCGTTTAATGAGTAGGGAAGGCCTCCTTTTAAACTTATTTTGAGAATGATCTTAACTTATCATGATAATTTACTTTTCATATCTTGATATGTTGTCTTTCTTTTCAAAGCTTCTCCAACAAGCTACTTATGCAAGAAGCTTCTTTTCTTACAAGTGGCTTATGCATGAAGCTACTTTCCAACAAGTGGCTACTTTTTCAATGCAACAAGCTATTTTCAATAAGTGGCTTCTTCAACAAGCTACTTCCAACAAATGGAATTTTTTTTTCATCAAGTTACTTTTTTTTTCACCTTACCCTATTCTTTCTTTGTTTTCTTATACAATTTGTTTTTTCTTTTCTTGAGATAAAACTAATATCCCATGCATTGGTTATATCCACATTCCCATGGTGAAAACCGAAAGTGTCTCATGGATAGCTTTGCATTGATTATATCCATGTTCACATGGTTAAAACCGAAAGCGTCTCATGGGTAGCTAGGGTGCTTTACTTGATCGTATTCGGAAAGTCGACGGCTTAGATATAAGAAGGGCTAATAGAAGGACCTTACAAACTCCCAGCAAAAAGAAAGAGCTGTCCTCAGCACGAAATAAATAAGGAATCTGGGAAATCTTCATTCGCACGTTACACTTTCAACTTCTGGGTAACACTAATTTACCCTTCCTTGGCTGGCTAGTCTATATAAGGTGCACTATATTTTCATTTCTTCCAGTATTATTCCCTTTGTCCTTCACTTTTCTTTCCATCCCTTGTCAAAATTCCTTAGGTTTGTCTCTTTACTCATTATCTTACGTTATGGATCGGTGGTAAGAGCTAGTTTTATCTGTAGCCATTCCTCATCTACAACAAACAAGTGAATCCGTGAGGAGAGATTTTGTGGAGCGATATGGGCGCCTGCTATTTCCTCACTTGGGAACTTCAGTAGCTCAAACCAAATGGCGAACATTTCAAAGTATAACAATGGTGACCCTTTGGGGTTGGGATCACTTTCGTAACAATGTTCGTTTGGCTATGGTTACTAAAGCTATGGGTTTGGGTCCTCGTTATTACTGCGTGATGAGGTCAATGCATCGAGGTTTTTTAGAACGAGTCTTTTTGCTTGCTCAATTCCTTCCTCATCAAAAGATATATCTTTACCCTCACTTTGGTTTACCACTTAGAAGGCCCTTTAACTTCACACCTCATACTAGAGAGATTAGTGCAATAATTTCACAGCGAAGCTTTCCTATTGATGAGAGGCCTAATATGTGCCTTGCTTGTGATAGTTGCTTTTGTGATCATGTAATGGATGGGCTTATTGAACTCTAGAAAATGTATCTTTGTTATATCCCTTAACAAGTTCATCATGTTCTAAGATCTTGGTGTCTGTCTTAAGTCCTTCTTTCTCTGATTTTTCTTGATGGATATAATGAAATTGGTTATGAGTTCTTATATCTTGTATTTGATAGAAGTCCCTGAGAGAATTTCAAACTTAGCTAAATCTATTTATTGATTCTGTATACACAGATCCAAATCACAAGATGTAAAGGAAAACGCTAATCCCGTTATTAATTAGCAAAAGGTCAGTTACAAAAGTTCAGTAAGATAGAACTTGGATTTTGTAGTTACATGGGCTAACATGGTTTAGTTTGAGTACAAAAAAGAGGAGAATCCTGATCAAAAAGATGAGGAAACTGAGAAGTAAGGCGTTCCCAATCTTCCCAAGAGGCATCTTCAATGGGATAGCCCTTCCACTGGACTAAAAACCTCCCGAATTGTTCGATGTCGTAGCTTCCGCTCCTTCATGTCTAAAATTTGTTCTGGCTCCATCTGGAATTCTTCCTGTGTGATAAGAATAGTATCTTTGTCATTTAGGATGTGAAGGGGATTTGCAACATATATTTTTAGCAAGCTAACATGAAAAACATTGTGCACATGCAAGTGAGGGGGTAAAGCGAGTTCGTAAGATTGGTCCCCTATCCTTCTCAAAATCTCAAAGGGTCCACAATATCTATATGCTAACTTCCTGTATTTTCCCAATTTGAGTGAACTTCTCTTTGGTTTGACCCTAAGGAAAACTCTATCTCCTGCCTTAAAAATCCGGGGAGATCTATGTAAATCCGCATAACTCTTTTGCCTGTCACTTGCTCTCTTAAGGTTCTCCTTTATTATTTTGATTTGGCGATCCATTTCTTCAAGTGTATTCATTACTGCAGGTACTGGGAGACTTGGGTCGGCCATTCTAAGCGGAATGATACAGTCTTGTCCATAGAGAGCTTTGAATGGTGACATTCCTAAGCTTCTATGGTAGGAAGAATTATAAGCAAATTCCACTAAGGGTAAAAACTTGATCCAAAGATGAGGTTGTTGACGATAGTATGTTCTCAACATATCTTCTATGGCTTGATTAACTCTCCCAGTTTTTCCATCTGTCTCTGGATGATAGGCTGAACTTAGGTTTAATTGAGTGCCTAAGGATTGGAACATGGCCTTCTAAAACTTAGAGGTAAACTTGGCATCACGATCACTAATTATCCTAGCAGGTATTCCATGTAATCTGATAATTTATTTTACAAAAATTTGAGCAATGTCTGCTGCTGTAGAGGCAGTGTTTTTGACTGGGATAAGGTGAGCTACTTTGGTGAGTTTATCCACCACCACAAAAATTGAATCAAAATTTCCAGCAGTCTTGGATAACCCTGTTACAAAATCCATACTGATGCACTCTCACTTAATTGCAGGTATATCCGATGGTTTTAGCTTCCCCGGAATCTTAACTCTTTCAGTCTTCACCTTCTGGCATACCAAACACTTCTTAACATACTCTAAGGTATCCTTTTTCATCTTAGGCCAATAGAAATTCTGTTTAAGAGAAGCAAACATTTTGTGAGAACTTGGGTGAGCTACAAGGGGAGTTTCATGAGCTTCCTTTAGAATTTTCATCCTTAAGCATGTAGGTATGCACAATCAATTCCTGAAGAATCAAATTCCATCTTGAATAGAGTAGCCTTCCCGATATCTTTTAAACTTAAGCTTGGATTTCGTGGATCAACTGACCAAATTGCTCATCAGTTGGGAGGGAATTTTGAACTTCTTCGGGTAGAGTTGAATGGACTAGTGTAATGGCAAGGGCCACTACTCGTCGGTTTAGAGCATCGGCAGCTTGATTTTCCTTGCATGGTCTAAATTTGATCTCAAAAGTGAACTCTTGTAGGAACTCAACCCATCGCCTTTGTCACATATTGAGATCTGGCTGGGTGAAAATCCACTTGAGACTTTTGTGGTCAGTAACAAGCTCAAACATCTGACCTAGAAGATAGTGTCTCCACTTTTTGAGGGCATGAACCATAGCCAGTAGTTCAAGGTCATGGGTGGGGTAATTCTTCTCATGAATCCTGAGCTGTCGTGATTCATAAGCTATGGGATGGCCGTCTTGGTGTATGATTTCACCTATACCTTGTATGCAAGCATCCACTATCACTTCAAAGGTTTTTTGAAAATCAGGAAGTTTGAGAACAGGTTCACTGGCCAAAATCTCCTTTAATTTGTTGAAGGATTTATCCCTCTTTTCTGACCAGATAAAGGGTTTCTCCTTCTTAGTGAGTTCAGTGAGAGGGCGTGCGATGAGTGCATAGTTTTTAATAAATACTCTACACCATCCTATGAGGCCAAGAAATCCTCGTACTTCTGAAACAGTCTTGGGAATGGGCCACTAAACTACAGCTTCCACCTTAGCTAGGTCGGGAGAAACACCATCCTTTGAAACTATGTATCCCAAATAGGCAACCTTCTCTACAAAGAAAGAGCATTTGCTACGCTTGGCGTAGAGTTGGGCTTTTCTGAGAATCTCCAAGACATGGCGTACATGCCGTTCATGATCCTCTCTAGTCTTTGAATATATAAGGATGTCATCAAAGAAGATTAGAACAAAATCATCTAACTCTGTCCTGAAGAGGTCGGTCATGAGATGATTAAATGTGGCACGGGCATTAGTTAGGCCAAAAGGATGACAGTGAACTCATAATGCCCAAACCTTGTGTTAAAAGCTGTTTTCGGAATATCCTCCCTTTTTATCCCAACTTGGTAATAGCCTGACCTGAGATCAATCTTGGTGAAACATTTGGAACCACCGAGTCGATCAAGCAACTCATCTATGCGAGGCAAGGGATACTTGTTCTTGATAGTGCACTGATTTAGGCCTCGAAAATCTATGCAAAGTCTGAACGTTCCATCTTTCTTCTTTTGGAAGAATACAGGAGCACCCAGGGAGAGACACTGGGTTTGATGAAACCTTGTTCCAAAAGCTGAGTCAACTGATTCGGAAGGTGACATCTTGTAGGGAGTCCTTGCTATTGGCTGGGCACGAGGAATGAGCTCGATCTCGTGTAACAATTCCCTAGGTGGTGGAAGAGTTGTCAACTCCTCTAGGAAAATATCTTGATATTCATTTAGCCATTCAGGCTCTGATTCTTCTAATTTGGTCTCTGTTTTATTGAGCCTTATAACAAAAATTGACAGTCCTTTCTTTAACCCCTTAAACGAACGACTGGCTTTGACCACCTTCAGGGGAGCTTTCCTTGTTCTACCTTGTACTAAGACTTGTTCACCATTTGAGCTTGAAAAAGAGATGCTTCCTTCACTGCAATGGAGGCTGGATTTATTTTTTTGCTCAGCCAATCCATCCCTAGGATTCCTTCAAATTGGCCCATCTTTAGGATTCTTTCGGATATACAAGACTAGTTAAATTCTTTTAAAGATAGACCTTTCAAAAAGGTAAACTCTTTGTTATTTTCTCTCGTTCAAAGCTTTTTTTTTTTCTTTCTATTATGCCAAAAACTTTATACATCTCGGGGAAATAATTACTGATATAGGCTAGCACTTCTTTAGTAATTTCTAGACATCAAGTTATTCCATCTCTTGCTTTGACAGTACGGACTTTAAAGCCTTAAGATTACCACTCACATAAAATACAAGTTTGTGGACTTGAGAAGAATTTGACTTGCGAGCACATATAGCCTCACCAACTTGTTTCCAAGGGTTATGTGTAAATGGTCCAGTAAGTGTTGTTCTTTGTTGTGGGTAGATAAAGATCTTATCATGATGGAGACTGGTTATTAATATAAAAAGCTTGCTTTCATATTATATGGCACGGGAACTAATAATACAATAGCGATTGGGACCTAGTCCCAATTTCTCCCTCATCATGGCCAGCAGGCCAAGATTATTTAGAAGGTGTTCATGGCCCCAAAGAGTTACTTCAGTTATGTTGCATTGGGTCTTCCACGTTTGTTGAGCTCCGGTTGTCCCTTTGGCACGAAAAAGGAGGTGAACAAAGTGTTCTAACATGGCCTCCTTTTGTTCCATAGTTGCTTCTTCCATTTGCTTTTGGACAATTTCGAGTACTTCCTCTTCCTGAGAGGTCCGCATCATCTGCAATTTGAGAAGTTATTTTCCATTACCTCACCCTTTTCTACAAGAGTCATTTAAAAACCTTTATCTATCCAAGGATAGAAACTGCGCTCTGATACCACTTGTGAGGGCCATGCTCGGGGACCACCGGTTGTACCATCTCCACATGGATACACCGTGATCTCCGGCATCCCTTCTGCTTGAGATCGACACCAAGACAGGACTCCTCCTGCTCTTCGATGCCAACTCAAGGGGGTGATAACATTCACTTTCTTTCATATGGATCCCTTAGTCCCGAAGAACCTTTGCTTACCGATCAAACTTACCAATCGAAGTCATCAGACTAACTTGGGACTCAACCTTCCAGGGTCAACTGGTGGGAGTTCTGTAATTCACCCTTGGTTCAAGGTCATTGACTTTTTTTTTTCGGTTAGGAGCGAGCACAGCCGTTAATGCGTTCCCCTAAGGTGAGTGTATTATAATCTACACGAATCCCTAGATCCCAAGTTGTTCCCCGCTCCGTGGATCGGAATCCCTTTTCCCCGCTCTGAGCTTAATTTTTGCTAAGACAACATAAAATTGGGTTCAACTTTCCGGCCAACAATTAACCCTCCAAAATCCACCCACCGAACTGTTTGATAAATGCATCTTCACAAGGTAGTACTATGATACTAGAAAATAGTATTCCAATCCCGGGGGATTCACCATGGAAAACTTACCTCACCACGTAAGTGCAAGAGAGGGGGGGGGGGGGGGGGGGGGGGGTTTACAAGTTACATAAGCATATAAGTTAGGGGTAGGCCCCCATTAATTTATCTCCCAAGCTCAAAAATATGGGAGGGGGGGGGGAGTGAGAAAAGAGAAAAATGAGAGGAAGTTTTTGTGTTTCAAAATCATGGCTTCCAAAAAGAGTCTACGCTCAAACTTGTGAGTCAATCGCTACAAAGATACATGCAAGAACTAACACTGCTTCGTATCAATTGCTTGATTATAGTTCATTTGAGAGGGATGAAAGCTATAAAGAGTTTGTATAGATGCAAATTTACACGGAGAACCTAACACAACTTTATAACCATGTTTTTTGAGTAATTTAGATGGGTCAAAATTGGCACATAGTTTGAAAGTCAAACTAAGACACATTGAGCGTACATCTAGTTATCAACATAAGTGGTTCCTTAGTACGTTGCCATTCACTATGCTACACGCTCTTCGACTAGTTTTACTCAGTTCGATCACGTGAGACCTAAATTTTATATGTAAGATAGGGGTATGATAGTTTTCTGCATTGATTGTTGTATAAGCGTAGAAAGGGGGGTCACATTCCCAAATATGAGTCGTATATAGGGGTTTTGTCAAAGTGGTTCGCTCGTAGGTGGCGTCCCATTTTGTATATAGAGTGAATCCCCCGGGGCGAACCAAGAATACATTTCAAGCATTTGAAAGCAGCATGCAAAATGTTGCATACCCTTGCAAATGTGCATTTATCAGGTCGTTCCTATCTTTTTCTTTATAGAATATTTTGACTTCATTTTTTCCTTTAATATTAGTAAGATTATCTAGTTATCTTTCAAGCAGTCACATATACTTCTCCAAGCATACCCCGATCCTCGTCCCAGGACTCGGGTATCCTGTCTCCTCCGCCTCCTGAGAAGGTGGCACCTTTACACAAATTCAAATTCTTATTTTTCTTTATCTTGTGTGGGAAAGGCTTCAAAAATAATCTACTTTAGGTTCCTTTTTAATCAATAATCCAGAAAAGAAGAGCAAAGGTCCGGCTGATGAGGACAATTGAGGAATAGCCCATTTAGGTTCCTAGCCTTTCCAAGGTTCTTTTTCCCAAACAATTTGAAGAGTTCCTTAATTAAATCACATTCTCCTCCCTTATCATGATCCCTCCATGGATCCTTTTTCCATCCTCCTTTTCCCGTCGGCATCAGGCCTACCCGGACTAGGCCGATTTCCAGATGCATCCGCAGGTCACATCCACCCGGCCGGGACACTCCCATTCAATCCCATTTCTAGGGCAATGAATGAAACCTGACCTCAAACATAGACCAACGGTTATCAGCCCTAGCCGAAAAGGACCATCCCCCGTTGTATCCCATAGGTAAACACTTGCGCCGGCCTTTTTCCAAACAATGAAGACAAGTTCACACTGAAATCGCTATGTTATGCTAGGGCTATCCACGTCATTCTTCTCGGTAAAGTTTTTAATCCTAGTTTAAATTTTTAGATTAAGCTCCTTGAGTTATAAACCCTTAATTCCTTATTTCTTTTAATTTTCTATTCAAACAAGACCTTAAGAAAACAACGAATCTTATGAAGGTTTAAGGTTTTGTCTCTACGTAAGTTTCAAGTTATCCCCGGCTTCGATGAATCCCATTTTGGTCCCTTTTCATCATTTCCAATCCATGGGGCATCTCCATGGAAGCGATGGGAGTTTTATGTTCAAGCAACACAATCACGACATCCGTGAAGACAAACTTGAAAGCAAACAAACTTGAAATGAACAATACATATGCTTTCTATAATGAGTTTTTGCTTTGGTGTGATCTATACGTGATACACACAAAACATTCAAGATGCATCAACTTACAACCTTGGGCAACTAATCAAAACTTCCTTTGAGTGCTGATGCAAGAGTAAAACCCTTCTATGCATGGTAGTGTAAAATGGCAAAGTTCCTAAGAGTGGATTTGCTAGTGTATCGTAAAATATGCAAGTAATAGTGTATTAACAAATTATTCTTTAGAAAGGGATTTAGGCGTACCTTTAATAACTTGGAGAGGATTAATCAAGTGGCTTAAAGAGGCTTAAGGTTTCAGAACCTTAATGTGTGGATAGTAGGGTCTTCTCCTTGCTTTGGAAGATTAACGAAAAGTGTATTGACGTGGCCGGATCTATTCCGCTTCCCTTTGCTTGAAAACCACCAATTTGGCTATGGGAATAGAAGAGATTCAAAAAATTCAAGGTATGGAAAGCTTGTAGGTTAAGAGAGAGAAGGTGAAGAGGGTAATGGTAATTTGGATTATGGTTATGGATTCTCTTGAGGAGAGAAGTGTGTGTAGGATGTGTATGGAGAAGGAGGATTAGCTATGGCTTTCATAGCTCACTATCAAGCTTGCAACTTCAAAATGTGTAGAGAAATGAAGTGAAGTGAAACGAAGCAAAGCGTTTAATGAGTAGGGAAGGCCTCCTTTTAAACTTATTTTGAGAATGCTCTTAACTTATCGTGATAATTTACTTTTCATATCTTGATATGTTGTCTTCCTTTTCAAAGCTTCTCTAACAAGCTACTTATGCAAGAAGATTCTTTTCTTACAAGTGGCTTATGCATGAAGCTACTTTTCTACAAGTGGCTTATGCATGAAGCTACTGAGGCGGTCCGGGGCGGGCAACAAGAAGAGTGGCCTCTAGACACCCTTCAAGGCTCCCGTGCTGCTCAATGGGGCTAGGGCACAACACAACACAAACCAAAACCACAAACCCACCGCCAAATCCCAACTACACAAGGGGCACCACCTAGTTTAAGAGCGAACTAGGACGCAAAAGAGGAGAATTGTTAGAGAAACCCACAAACAAGCAAGGAATTTACACTAACCCTAACACCAATGGAATACTCTCACACACTAAAACACGAGAGAGAGAGAGAGAGAGAGAGAGAGAGAGAGAGAGAGAGAGAGAGAGAGAGAGAGAGAGAGAGAGATAGTGCTCGGGCTGCTTTGAAACGTATCGGTGATGATCAAGCAAACACAACTATATATTTAAGAAAGAGAGAGAAAGGGGGAGGGGGTGCTTGTTGCATTAATACCTTCTTACAAATCTGTCATGACAAATCAAAGTGAGATTAGTACTTGTTCAACATAGCTTGCGTAAATTTCACCACAACACATCACAAGAAAAGCCACCCCAATCACTGTCTTAAGGCCAGGGGAGTCCTCTCCACCCTGTCGCCCTCTTACAGTATGTGGGATTTATGGCTAGATTGATGACAACACCAGAGACAAGCTATCAAGAACTTAACAAAAAAAACACCAAGACACTTACGCATCATTGTTGTCCATTACTTCACGTTGGAAGGGAGACAAAGTATCCAAGCTTAGTCCAAATCCACCCTCCTTGATTCAGCGAATGTTGGGCTTACACTAGTAGGAGAAATGATAGATTTCCTACTCTCAATTGAATGATCACTCTCTCTCTTACAATGGCATAGATTTCCCTTGCTAATCCCCTATTACAACACATGCACATGCATAAGACAATGAGCTTCCACTCAAGAGCTCCTTCTAGAGAGGTTGAGCTTGGCTTCTCAAGCTATAGCATAGTGCTCTTGCTTATGGCTCCTCCCTTTTATGCTAGCTACACCCTCCTTTTATAGCAATTTTGAAGGCTAGGGTTACTCCTCTAACCATGGTTGGGTTAGATTTTCAGCAATTTATCTAATTTCTTTTGCTTGGAATTATCAAGAAGTTGGTGGGGAAAGAGAGAGGAGAGAAATGGAGGTGATAGGACTTTTCATAGTGGGTTAGTGTTAGTAGAGTTAGTATTAATTTACAAATGGAATTGAATATTTACAATGGGAGTATCCATGTAGGATACAAATAAGGAAGAAAAACTCTTAAGAGGTAAGAAAAGGTGGATTTCTTACAAGGTTGATGCTCCAAGTGTCTTGAGTAGGGCCAATTTTGACGCTTGTTGACGGTCCACTAGCTTTGACGGTACATTTTTTCTCCACTCTTGACCTTCCTTGAGAGACAAGGTAATTGAAGCTGAGTAATCAACCACCATGATGCTGTCTTTTAAGAGAAGAGGCTGAATTTTGTGGTTTTTTGATAGATATGGGTAATTTGGAGGAGGAAAAATGAGACTAGGTGGTCAATTTTGGAATGGAATTGTGTGTGGGAGGTATGAGTTCACCATGGTTTCTCTTATTCTTCAAGGTTGAGGAGAAGGTGAGTAGTGTGCAGAGAGGAGTGGTGAGAGAGATGGGGATGATGAGTGGAGAAGTGTGTGTGAAAGAGGAAAATGATAAAGTGGAAGAGAGAGTGTGGCTGCATAGCATGGAAAAACTGGGGTCCACTAAAAAAATCATAGCTCACAGCTGGTAGCTCCAAAAATCATGAAAAAATTTGGGGTGATTATTCAAGCGTGGGCTACATTTTCTCTTTTGACCACCGCTCCAAATTCGGAGTGGAGATAGGTGCCAAAATTCTCACCAAAAAGCCTTTTTTTTAGGCCTGCAAAAGTCTTTTAGTGGTCCCCTCCTTTGTTGAATTTGTACAATGCATCCAAGAGTGAGCCCTCCTTTGTCATATTATAATACAAAGCATTCAAGTTGCCCTTGACCCATGCATGGAGGAGGATTATTGGTGAAATAAGAAATATATACATGGTGGGACTAGTGTATGGACTATTCATGGACTTTAGCTCAATGAGCACATGGTGTTAGAATAATGAGTAAAAATAATAATAAAAATATGGAGGAGTTATGGATATGGAAAGATATTGGAATCATATGATATGGTCCCTCCTTGAATTATTTTGGGTGAAAGAGGAAAATGTATGCAAGTAAATAATATAATAAAAGTAACCAATGAGTAGAAATCAATTTTTTGTTTTCACGAGGGTGAGGGTGAAAATGTGGGAGTGATTTGTATAAAGGAAAAATATGAGGTTAGAGTATGTACATATTGGCAAAAAAATAAAATTATGGTGTAAGAGGATGAAAGAAGGTGTACATAGGTTTAATAAAACACACACCTAAGTAGAAATATTTAAATAAAATACCAAAATAATTATAAAAAATCCCTATATTTAGGCCATATATACAATGAAATATTTACACACAAAGAGGCCATAATATACTTTTATTTTTTTATTTTTTTTATTTTTTTTGGCTCACCTAGCCCAGTGACTAGCTAGCTGAGGGTTTTTAAGAAGATATGGGAAAAGTCCCGTGACTCACGCACGCTATGTACAGTGAAATGGTAGGGATAGCCACAGTGTTTGGGTGATTTTGGTAGGGTGAGGTAACTCACTGTGGCAATTACAAAGAGCCGAAAAAACGGCTATCATTAGCCCTCCCCCTGGATGATGGTATATTCATGTACCATCATAGAGCATCTTTTCCAAAGAGAGTGCTTCAGAGTCCTTGACGAGATCTTCATTGTTTAGCCCCTCAGAATTTTGGCTGGAGTTACACTCATGCTTCATGTAACAATACTTACATAAGACAGCGGCCTTTGGACAGATCTTTGGTAGATCCTTTGGTAGAAGGCGACTCAAATAGGGCTTCAAGCGATACCCGTTTACTTTCCTGGAGTGCTCTTTACCATTCAAGTCCATAAGCTGATAGTAACTTGAATTGAAAGCCTTCTTGACTATGTATGGCCCTTGCCATCTTGTTTCAAACTTGGCATCAAAACGATTGTCAAGTCGATTGTCATACCTTAGCACAAGCTCTCCTTCCTTGATGCCTTTGTCCTTCAGTTTCTTGTCGTGCGTTTCTTTCGCTTGTGTGGCTTTCCTCTTGTAGCACTCATATGCTGCTTCTCTTTTCCACTCAAGCTCCACTAACGTAAGAAGTCGATCCATCCATACCTCTTGATCATCTTGTGCTCCTTTGCCATGAAGTCGCATTGTTGGAATGTTGAGCTCGATAGGCTGCAAAGCCTCTTGACCATAGACCAAGTGAAATGGTGTGAACTCCGTGGCTTCCCTATATGTGGTTCGATATGCCCACAAGGCACCATCCAAGAAGTCATCCCATAATTTTGTCTTGTTTTGCACCATCTTTCTAATGATTCCTGCAATGACACCATTAGCCTTCTCCACCAAACCATTTGACTGTGGGTAGTATGGTGTGCTATGACGATGTAGAATGTGAAGCTCTTCACAAACTTCTGTGAGCAATCCTTTTCTAAACCCTGGACCATTATCAGAAACAATCTCCAAAGGTGTGCCAAATCTACAACAAATGTGAGTGTAGACGAATTTGCTCACTGTCTTCTCATTTACCTTTGCCACACTTTGTGCTTCCACCCACCTAGTCATATAGTCTACAGCCACTAGAATGTAGAGTTTACCATTTTTTGTCCTAGGCAGAGGACCCATAGCATCAATGCCCCACTTTTCAAAGGGTCCATTTGCAAGCACTATTTGCCTTGGGCCATGCACCAACCTTCTATTTCCATTTATCTGACAAGTGTGACAGCTTTTACACCAATGTTGAACATCCACATGCAAACTTGGCCAAACATACCCCGAAAACAAAATCTTCTTCACAGTTAATTCTTGGGCAAAATGACCACCACATGCCTCTTCATGCAAACCTTTTAGAATGGCTGGAATTTCCTTGATAGTTGGTACTCTTCTGCACACTTGATCCTTCCCTCTTTGATAGAGGGAGCCTTCTAGGAAGAGATATACGCTTGCCTTCTTCATGAGTCTCCTCTTCTGAGCTTTTGTGAAGTCTGGTGGAAACTCACCCTCCAAAATGTAGCCAATGATGGGAGCCAATGACTCCAATCCCTGGTACCTCGGTTGCTTCACAGCAGCCGCCACCATGATGACCTGCACTTCTTTCTTTACACATGCAACGGCTTGTTGTGCAAGTAAATCAGCATCTTCATTCTGTTTCCTAGGAATATGATATAGTTGCACTTCTTCAAATTGATTAAACAATCTACGAATGGCATGAACTTTTGTCCGTAAGCTCTCATTCTTGCATGCCCAAATGCCTAAAATCTGTTTAACAATGAGAAGTGCATCTCCCTTTACCATGAGGCGTTGTATCCCTTGGCCAATGCACATCTTTCAAACCATGAAGTAGAGTGTCATATTCTGCTTCATTGTTGCTAGCTGAACTTGGTAGATTGAACTTCTCTTTCATGACCACCTCTCCACTTGGGTTGAGCAACACTAGCCCTCCCCCTGCTTTTCCTGTGGCTCGACGAAAAGCTCCATCAAAGAACAAAGTAAAAGCATTAGGAATACTTTTTGGTGGTGGCAATGGTAGGGTCTTTACTTCAGGCACCTTAATCTCCTTTTCGTGCACCCTATAAGTGAGAATCCCTGCCAATTGTGCACGCACACTATCTTCTACCTTGAAAGAGTATTGAAACTCTTGCAACTCCATAATCCACTTTGAGATCCTAGTACTAAGATTCATTTGAGATGACACCCAAGGGAACAAATTTTCTGCAGTGAGAATTACAAAAGGTTTTGGTAGCAGGTAGGATCTAAACTTTCTCACCGCAAACATGAGAGAAAGCATCATGAGTTCTGCTTCTGTGTAGTCTCTCTCCAAAGCATTCATGACCCTACTAGCAAAGTAGATGGGTCGCATCCTTGTACTGTGGGGATCTTGTTGTAGCAACACAGCACCAATTGTTTCTTTCCCAGCACTAGAGCTAACAAAGAATGTGTACTCCCAACAAGGAGGCATGAGTGTTGGTAGCTCTGACAAAATGACTTTAATGTTACAAAAGTACTCTTCAAGCTCATCAGACCATGCAAATTCTACTTGTTGTGTCAACTTTTGCAAAGGGTGAAGTAACTCCGAGGCTAAGTGAATGAAGCGTGACATATACTTCACCTTTTGAATGAATGAGATGACCTCCTTAAGACTCTTGGGTGATGGTAGCTCAATAAGAGCCTTTGCCTTCGAAGGATCCACTTCAATGCCTTTGTAAGAAACTTTATGACCAAGCAAGATTACTTCATCCTCACCTATATGGCACTTGTCGGGGTTGAGTTGACCTCCCATGTCGTAGAGCTTCTTTAAACCTTCTTCTACCCTTTGTAGATGCAATGATTTTGAGCTATAAATACAGAAATCATCAATGAACACCCTAATTGACTTTCCAAAGAATGCTTGAAACACCATATTCATGAAACGTTGGAATGTTGCAGGAGCATTTGTCAGACCAAATGGCATGACTCTAAAAGCATAACAACCCCAAGGAGTGATAAAGGTTGTTTTCAATTGATCCTCCAGTGCAATCCCTATTTGAAAGTAACCTGAGTAACCATCGCACACAGTGTACTTCTCATGACCAGCTACCTCATTTAGTATCTCATCCTGGAATGGGAGGGGAAAGTGATCTCTCTTTGTTGCCTCATTGAGGGGACGGTAATCCACACACACCCTCCACTTGCCGTTCTTCTTAGGAGTGACAACAACAGGAGAGACCCACTCTGAATTCTCCACTGGATAAATGAACCCTGCTGCTAGAAGCTTTCTTACCTCCTTGAGTAAAGCCTGCTCCTTGATGACTCCTAGCCTTCGTAGCTTCTGAGCCTTAGGTGTGGCCTCTGGCTTCAACTCAATTTTGTGTTGAACAGAATCTACTCCACGCACATCGGTGTAGTCTTTAGCAAAAAGCCTAGGAAACTTCCTTAGCACACATTTGAACTCCTCTCTTTCATCCTTTGTAAGTGTTGTTGATAGCATACCTTCCAGCATCCCTTCATCTTGATATTCACCTTCGTTCTCTTGAGGACCTACCTCCTCCAAGCCTTGACAAGAGGTCTCTTGGTTGCTTGGCTTAAACCTTACCCCCATGACTTCGATGGAAGACTCCTCTTCAGTAATGCTGCCGCTACTTTCTTCTTCTGAAGTGCTATCGGTCCAACCTTCTTCCGTCTCACTTTGAGATGATTCTTCATGGAGCTCCTCTTGGCGTTGCTCCTTCATGTCAAAGACAACCTTCTTGTGATTGTCATTCCTGCAAATTAGCTTTCCACTCTCCCAATCCTGCAAAGCTCGCATTTTCATTAGCCATGGTCTTCCTAGGATAAATGGGTAACCATTTCCCTTGGTAGACATGACATAGAAATCCACTGCCTTCTTAATGCCAAAGGCCTCCACAAAAACATTTTTACAAATGCCTACGCACCTAGCCTTGCTATTGTTTGCCATCTTGACCTTAATTTCAGGTGTCTCATGGATGTGCATGCCTAGTTTTTGCATGAGTCCCTCTGTCATGATGCAAATTTGTGCACCCCCATCCACTAGACCTTTCCTAACCAATCTCCCTTTGATGTAACAGTCTAGCACCGGTGTAATGTCCTCATTCATTTCAGCTTGTGCAATTTTTACAACAGGCACACTCTCTTTTACCTTTCTCCTAGTGCTAACTGCCCTTGTTAAATCCCTCCTAACTTGTGGACATAATGCAAGAAATTGAGGCCATGAAATATCAGGACCCTTACCTCTCATGTCTTCCAACAAGTTGTACGGAGCCATACCATGTCCAAGAGGGAAGTCTTGGAGGTTGATACGACGTCGAGTCCTCTTGGTTTCCTTGGTTCCCTTTGCCTTCTTGCCTTGTCCATGGTCACTCTGTGATGTGACTCCTTCTTTCTCTTTACCTTTTCCTCGGCCACGCTTAATTCCATTGGCTTCCATGTCAACCTCATTTGAATTTGTCACCTCTACCACATGCACATTTGGATCTGGCAAAGGTGGAACTCCTTCTACCCCTTGTGGAGGTGGTCTTGGTCCATTTGGCCTTTGTAGAAGCCTTGGTTGTTGACCAGTTCCTTCACCTGCATTCATCACTGGGTAATTCAAGTTAGGCCTCCCTGGCTCCCCACGGGGCCAAGGACAATTATACATCCCATGTCCAGACTCTCCGCAATTCCAACATTGCAAGACTCTCCTAGGTCGTGGATCTCGCTCTTCAGACTTCTTTGCTTGTCCCTTTGGACCTACAGCTTGTGCAAGGTGAATTGACAGGCTGCTTAAAGATTCGTTTAACTTCTCAATTACTTCCGCCGTTACCTCAGGAAGCTCCCTCGATGTTGATGCTTGTGACTTACCTTTGGGTCTAAGACCTTCTATTGGAACCTCTCCCCTTAAGCACTTGAGTTTCCTATACTTCTCAGCAGCCCTAGTTTCAGCTGCATCAAAAGTAGCAGGTGCACCCGCCTCAACTTTTACCTTAAGGTCAGGAAAGAGTCCGGCTATGAACCTCTCCTTCTTTAAAAATTCTGCACCATCACCAGGGTTAGTAACATTTCGTATCCATAGAGCCCAAAGACGTAGAAACTCTTGCTTGTACAAGTAGTAGTCATCTAAGTCTTCTTGCTTATGAGAAACAATGTCTTGCCATAGTTTTTGAGTGTTTTGGGGATCAAAGAAGTATCTCTTAAAACGATTCAAAACTTCTGTGTAATTCCCCTTAACTTCCTCAGGCAAAGAGTCAAACCAAGTACTAGCATCTTTCCTAAGGACCACCTCAAACATTTCTACACGTTCTTGATCGGTTACTATCCTCTTGATACGGCAAGACATCTTGAAATTTGCTAAAAATAATTCTGCATCCTCTCCAGGCTCTCCAAAGAAAAGAGGATATCCAGACATTTGGCGTTGGCTCTCCATTATTATGAAAGATTACAATACGAGTTACAATAAGGGATACAATAGAGATCTAGAACCACTCGCCTGCAAATGAAGAAGTGAGAAAATACCACTCTAGGTTTTCTTCTTCAGCTATCCAAGCTTCAATAAGGTCTCGATTTGTTTGATCAAAACAAAAGGGTAGACTATTGATGAGCTCTAAGAAGGGTTGAAATTCTTCAAAGCTAAGGCGATAAACAGAAATCTCTAGAACTTCCTTTTCTGGATCCAAAAGAGCAACCACGTCCCAAGTGATAAATTGCACTTGCTCTACAATTCCCAATGCACAAGCGGTTTGTATAAAAACTAGATCTTCATGCTCGTCGAAGGCCGTGAGAAAGTAGCAATTGAATAGGAGCTCCTTTCCTTCGAGTTCCACACAGTCGGAGTGAGGCAACCTTCTCATAATTTCATAAAGAACATCCTCATCAAGTCCAATCAAGTTTGCAAGATTTAAAGACTCCACTTGTGCTACAAAATTCCTGGACAAAAACTCCTTAGGATTATGGTTAAATCATTCAAAAGCATAAAGAGATTTACAATGTCTCTATGAACAAAGTGTCATAGAAAGTAGAGAAGGATGAGAATTTATACAAATTTGCAATCTTCTCTATGCTCTCTTTATTAAGACAAGCTCTGAATAGCTCCCTATCTCCTTTGTTGAAAGCGAAAGGAAGACTATTAATAAGATGCAAATGAGGGAAAAATTCACCAAATGTGAGTCTATGAAGCATGAACTCTGGCCGCAAGTTTCCTGAAGAGTCTTCCTCAATGGTGAAATGCACTCGCCAAACGCCAAATTTCACTCTATTTACCAATCTTAGGGCACACACTATTTGGATGAATGCGCGGTCTTCCTTAGTGCCCAACAACAAGAGGAAAATGGAATCAGCGCGTAGGACCTTCCGTCTTAACTTCACCACCCTCTTGTTATGAGGGAGACGCCTTACTACTTGCTCCTGCAACTCAATTGGTAATAGAGCTAGATCTCTAAGGATTGAACTTTCACTGCACACACATTCCCATTTAGAACAAATGATCGTTTTTTTGTTTCTTGTAACAACTTGGACAAAGAAAAAACAAACATACACACTACTTTGCCGGGCTGCACTTCATTTTAAAATAAAATGAACACATGTACATCAAAAGAAGTGTGGTAGTTGATGAGAGGTAGAATGACAGGGTTTGGTGATGCAAGAATTTCTCTTGCTCTTTGGGCACCAAACATGAACACCATTCGTTGTTGAAAATGGATCTTTCTACTAATTGCAACGTTTATTCTAATGTGTGGAGTAAAATGAAAGGGAAAAACCTCTATTCCTGGGCCATTATCCATGGCCTATGCATGTCCTAATGCTTAAAACAAAACAAAAATATAGACGTCCAAACTAAGGTTGTACCTAATGAGAGGCAAAATAAAAGGATTTACTGAAGCGTTTATCTCGGCCAACCTAAGAGGACCTAAAATTCTACGAATGACACGTTGAAATTGCAACTTAGTACTAACAATTATGTGTACCTTTTGCCTTGCAATGGGAATGAAGGGATCATACAAAGCTTCGTGATTCATGCAAACTACTTGACTATGCTAAAGGTTGATTCTACACAAAAATACACAAGCCGTCCTCAGTGGGGGCACCAATTTGAGGCGGTCCGGGGCGGGCAACAAGAAGAGTGGCCTCTAGACACCCTTCAAGGCTCCCGTGCTGCTCAATGGGGCTAGGGCACAACACAACACAAACCAAAACCACAAACCCACCGCCAAATCCCAACTACACAAGGGGCACCACCTAGTTTAAGAGCGAACTAGGACGCAAAAGAGGAGAATTGTTAGAGAAACCCACAAACAAGCAAGGAATTTACACTAACCCTAACACCAATGGAATACTCTCACACACTAAAACACGAGAGAGAGAGAGAGAGAGAGAGAGAGAGAGAGAGAGAGAGAGAGAGAGAGAGAGAGAGAGAGAGAGAGAGAGAGAGAGAGAGAGAGATAGTGCTCGGGCTGCTTTGAAACGTATCGGTGATGATCAAGCAAACACAACTATATATTTAAGAAAGAGAGAGAAAGGGGGAGGGGGTGCTTGTTGCATTAATACCTTCTTACAAATCTGTCATGACAAATCAAAGTGAGATTAGTACTTGTTCAACATAGCTTGCGTAAATTTCACCACAACACATCACAAGAAAAGCCACCCCAATCACTGTCTTAAGGCCAGGGGAGTCCTCTCCACCCTGTCGCCCTCTTACAGTATGTGGGATTTATGGCTAGATTGATGACAACACCAGAGGCAAGCTATCAAGAACTTAACAAAAAAAAACACCAAGACACTTACGCATCATTGTTGTCCATTACTTCACGTTGGAAGGGAGACAAAGTATCCAAGCTTACTCCAAATCCACCCTCCTTGATTCAGCGAATGTTGGGCTTACACTAGTAGGAGAAATGATAGATTTCCTACTCTCAATTGAATGATCACTCTCTCTCTTACAATGGCATAGATTTCCCTTGCTAATCCCCTATTACAACACATGCACATGCATAAGACAATGAGCTTCCACTCAAGAGCTCCTTCTAGAGAGGTTGAGCTTGGCTTCTCAAGCTATAGCATAGTGCTCTTGCTTATGGCTCCTCCCTTTTATGCTAGCTACACCCTCCTTTTATAGCAATTTTGAAGGCTAGGGTTACTCCTCTAACCATGGTTGGGTTAGATTTTCAGCAATTTATCTAATTTCTTTTGCTTGGAATTATCAAGAAGTTGGTGGGGAAAGAGAGAGGAGAGAAATGGAGGTGATAGGACTTTTCATAGTGGGTTAGTGTTAGTAGAGTTAGTATTAATTTACAAATGGAATTGAATATTTACAATGGGAGTATCCATGTAGGATACAAATAAGGAAGAAAAACTCTTAAGAGGTAAGAAAAGGTGGATTTCTTACAAGGTTGATGCTCCAAGTGTCTTGAGTAGGGCCAATTTTGACGCTTGTTGACGGTCCACTAGCTTTGACGGTACATTTTTTCTCCACTCTTGACCTTCCTTGAGAGACAAGGTAATTGAAGCTGAGTAATCAACCACCATGATGCTGTCTTTTAAGAGAAGAGGCTGAATTTTGTGGTTTTTTGATAGATATGGGTAATTTGGAGGAGGAAAAATGAAACTAGGTGGTCAATTTTGGAATGGAATTGTGTGTGGGAGGTATGAGTTCACCATGGTTTCTCTTATTCTTCAAGGTTGAGGAGAAGGTGAGTAGTGTGCAGAGAGGAGTGGTGAGAGAGATGGGGATGATGAGTGGAGAAGTGTGTGTGAAAGAGGAAAATGATAAAGTGGAAGAGAGAGTGTGGCTGCATAGCATGGGAAAACTGGGGTCCACTAAAAAAATCATAGCTCCCAGCTGGTAGCTCCAAAAATCATGAAAAAATTTGGGGTGATTATTCAGAGCGTGGGCTACATTTTCTCTTTTGACCACCGCTCCAAATTCGGAGTGGAGATAGGTGTCAAAATTCTCACCAAAAAGCCTGTTTTTTAGGCCTGCAAAAGTCTTTCAGTGGTCCCCTCCTTTGTTGAATTTGTACAATGCATCCAAGAGTGAGCCCCTCCTTTGTCATATTATAATCCAAAGTATTCAAGTTGCCCTTGACCCATGCATGGAGGAGGATTATTGGTGAAATAAGAAATATATACATGGTGGGACTAGTGTATGGACTATTCATGGACTTTAGCTCAATGAGCACATGGTGTTAGAATAATGAGTAAAAATAATAATAAAAATATGGAGGAGTTATGGATATGGAAAGATATTGGAATCATATGATATGGTCCCTCCTTGAATTATTTTGGGTGAAAGAGGAAAATGTATGCAAGTAAATAATATAATAAAAGTAACCAATGAGTAGAAATCAATTTTTTGTTTTCACGAGGGTGAGGGTGAAAATGTGGAAGTGATTTGTATAAAGGAAAAATATGAGGTTAGAGTATGTACATATTGGCAGAAAAATAAAATTATGGTGTAAGAGGATGAAAGAAGGTGTACATAGGTTTAATAAAACACACACCTAAGTAGAAATATTTAAATAAAATACCAAAATAATTATAAAAAATCCCTATATTTAGGCCATACATACAATGAAATATTTACACACAAAGAGGCCATAATATACTTTTATTTTTTTATTATTTTTATTTTCTTTGGCTCACCTAGCCCAGTGACTAGCTAGCTGAGGGTTTTTAAGAAGATAAGGGAAAAGTCCCGTGACTCACGCACGCCTATGTAGAGTGAAATGGTAGGGATAGCCACAGTGTTTGGGTGATTTTGGTAGGGTGAGGTAACTCACTGTGGCAATTACAGATAGCCGAAAAAACGGCTATCACTACTTTCCAACAAGTGGCTACTTTTTCAATTCAACAAGCTATTTTCAATAAGTGGCTTCTTCAACAAGCTACTTCCAACAAGTGGATTTTTTTTTTCAAGTTACTTTTTTTTTTCACCTTACCGTATTGTTTCTTTGTTTTCTTATGCAATTTTTTTTTTGTCTTTTCTTGAGATAAAACTAATATCCCATGCATTGGTTATATCCACGTTCCCATGGTGAAAACCGAAAGTGTCTCATGGATTGCTTTGCATTGATTATATCCATTTTCCCATGGTTAAAATCGAAAGCGTCGAGTGGGTAGCTAGGGTTCTTTACTTGATCGTATTTGAAAAGTCGACGGCTTAGATATGTCATCAAGAGAAGGGCTAAGAGAAGGACCTTACATAACCAGCTGCCTAACTCAGGCATTAACCTCTGACCCTCAAGTTAAAGGGCAGCATACAGTTTGCATCCCTGCCATAACAGCAATGTCTCAGGTCTCAGCTTTTAAGAGTCATGCTATAGTGTTGTATTTCACAAGCAAATTTTCGGCCTTAAATGAGATAGCAGGTTATCTGGATCAAGGCTTTAAGAAAGTTGTAGTCAACAAGGTTTTCTACAATGGTTCAGGACTGTATGAAGTTCTATTTTTTTCTACAGAGGATCAGAAATCCTTTCATTCTACCTCAACAAGTATCTTATGTGGGCAAGTTGTTCATGTTCTTCCCTGGTAGCCGGTCAAGAAAATTGAGGAATTGTTGTCTAAATGCCTAGTATGGGTTGATTTTGTGGACTTACCTGCTTTTTTGTGGCCTTGTATCAAGGATTTGGTTGCCTCCCTAGGCAAAGTTCTATTTGCCCCCACTATTAACTGTCCCAATAGGAACAAAGCTTATGTTATGTGGAACACTGATAAGAAGATGCCTGACATCTATAGGCAGATTGGCCATGTACCTTAAGTGGGAAAATCTCTCAGGATCATGTTATACTTGTGGACATCTGGGACATTTCTCCAAGAATTTCCCTACATTGGCTAAAGGCTCAGACGAGATGATTCCCTCTTATCCTGGCAGTAAGCACCTGGTGCCGAAAGAACAGATTTTTTGCAAAACAGTTTCAAATTCTATAGAGCGAGCTTCCCCCCCTCCTGCTCAAGCAGCAACCCCCCCTGAATATGCAGTTCCTCCTAGTAAGTATAAAGCAGCAGTTAAGATAGGTAGGAGTAAAAGCTCCCCTCATGTAGGGAGCTAGGAAAACTCTTCTCCCTCTTCTTCTAGGAACCCAAGATCTCTAGACAAGGTAAAAGAGTGGTTGACTCTGATGGATACCAGTTATCAAAGAAAACTTTCAGGACTTGACCACGTATAATGTGTTTGATGTTCTTCAAGATATCCCTTCCCCAGATACTATGGCAGTTATTGACTCTGTGCTCATGCAACACTCTGCCACTAAGAGCAATGCAGCTCCAAACCCCTCCCATGTGAATATTGAGGTGTTGATGACAGATAGTCCTAATGATGAAGACACTCAGTTAGTTATGGATACCCCTCAATAATTATCCTCATGAAAGTTGCATCCTTCAATGTTAAGGGCCTCAGCCACCCCTCTAGGCTACTAGTACTTCAAAATTGGTTGCTGACTTCTGATTTGGAAATCTATCTAGTTCAAGAGCATAAGTTGCATGATAAAGTTGGGGATGTAATGCACTTTAAAGGATACAATCTATTTTTTGGTGGGAAAAAAGGACAATACTCGGGTACTTTGACATATATTAGAAACTCCCTCAAGCCTCAATGGACCCTTGACCATCAATCAGGTGGAGATGCAACATCATTAGGAGCATAAGTAATGTTTATGCTCCTAATGATGTTGCATCTAGAATAGAGTTGTGGAGAGGGCTCGCCCATCTAAACTCGTCACAAGGTATGCTTGGAGGAGACTTTAACATGGTCTAGACCTTCGACCAAATCACCTCCTTATCTACTGTAATGTCAGTTGTTGCTGAAAGCTTTGGATGGGACACCTTGCAGAGCCAAGCTCATTTGGCTGATGCCTGGACTGCTGCTTCTAGACCCTCTATAGGATTTACCTTTCACTCCCTATCCCACCAAGGATCCTGGTCCAGATTAGATAGACTCTACTTTGTTGGATCTACTTGGCTCCCAAACTCAAAAAAAATGGAAGTTGATGTTGGTAATGCGCTATTTGATCACTTTCCTATTGTCTTACAGCTTATTGATCTTGAAATGCAAAATATGACGGCAGCAGGACATTCCAAACCCTTAATGTTTAATAACTCATTGCTTACCCACCAGCTGTTTAGGATACAGGTCCTCGATCTTATTCACTCTGCATCTGTTGCTATCCCAAACCCTCTCTTGGACTGGTTGTGTATAGTCTCTAATATGCAACATTGTATCAGAATTGCTGGTAAGTTGAATGCTCAAAAAGGCACTCAAAAGGTAATGCAAGCCAAAGAAAGAGCAAAACAGCTTGTGCTCAAAGCTAGTAGACAGTCTACTACATTGTGTCACAAGGAAATACAAGAGCTAATTGCTGCTAGAGATGTCATTTTAGATTGGAAAATGGATCAATGTATAAAATAGAGATATCTATGTAGACAATGGGTGGTTGCAAATGGGAAAGATTCATCCAGATCCTTTTATAAAAAACTCAGGCACAAAAGGAAAAGACAGAATCTGTCAGTTCTTCACAATGGTGATGGGCCTCCTCTAACCAAGGGAACTGAAATTCTGGATATGGCTACCCGTATTATAGTGCTCTGCTTAATGTAAGCCCAGATGTATCTTCTAAAAGAATAAATGCTATTGACTCTCTCTTGACTGCAGTCACTCCATGCATTGAGGTTGCAAAAGCTAACAACTTGGAGCAGCCTGAATGAGGCAGAGTTGGAATATGCTTTGAGCAAATTATCAAATGAAAAATGTCATGGCATCTGTGGATTATCCAAGGAATTTATGCAGTCCTTTTGGTCAGAATTGAAAGGAATAGTGTGCCCATTGCTGAATGCTCTTTGGATGTCTCAATGCATGGATCTTGCCCTCAAGCAGGGAATCATAAAGCTGATCCCTAAGAACACCTTCCCTAAAACTTTGGTTGATTGGAGGACCATCACCATGATGGGGATTCTTTACGAAATGCTGGCTAAATCTATTGCTATCAGAATAGAATCTGAGCTGCGAAAACACATTCACCCTGCCCAAATAGGCTTCATTGGTGGCAGATCTATTTATGATAACATAACTACAGTTCGACTAGGTATAGAGCATGCTATAAATTCTAAGCAGGACATGGTTATGTTTCAAATTGATTTTGTCAAGGCTTTTGACATAGTGCAGTTGGATTTGTGCAAAGTGTACTAAAGAAGACGGGGTTTGGCAACAGATTAAGCAACTTCATCAACTTGCTGGGACATCAGGCCTTTTCCAGAATTGTGATTAATGGTAGACTCTCTGAGAAGGTGAATATTGCAAGATCTGTTAGGCAAGGTTGTCCTATCAGCCCTCATTTTTTTGTTGTTGCAACTCACCCTTTGTATTATTATTTGGATGCCCTGGCTTCAAATGGGCACCTGCAAACTCCTCATCTGGGCTCTAAACAAGTAACAGGTAAAGGATTTGTAGACGACACCTTTGTGTTCCTCAAAGCAAACAATATCAATGTATTGCGATGTATACAAGTACTAGACTTATATGCATTAGCAGCTGGGTTAAATCTAAATTTAACCAAATCTTACCTCATCGATATTTCAGCCAGGGACTTTGATGCTCTAATCTGGTCTGGGAAGAGGTAAGGCCATGCATTCAGACACTTGGGATACCCCATTAGAGTGGGTGTGTCTCAAACCCAGTTGCAGTAATGGGTAGTGGAGAAGGTGCAAGCCAAAATTGTAGCTTGGTACTGTGATGAATGGTCCCTGCATGTTAGATTAAGGATATTCCAATCTATCTTCATCCCTTACATGATGTACTACTTGCCTTTGTTACACTAGTCCGACAAAATGTTACAAAAATGTACAACAGCCATGTCTAGGTTTTTGTGGAGGATTCATTTTGCCACCGTTGCCTTGATTGCCTGGGATAAATTGACCTTCCCATACACATTGGATGGTCTCCACATTCTAAATATGAAATGCCATGCTCAGGCAAGAAGGGCTTGCCTCATAAAGCACATGTTGGATAAGGATATTGATTGGTCAGTATGCTTGTGGAAATTGATTAATACAGTTGTAGTGCACTTTCATGGGGTTTGGCATATGAATGTTTGGGATAAACTGTTTTCATCTACTCCATTAAAAATTGGGTTTGATATCTCCAATATGCTGATAAAATTATGGAAAAAGAGCTGATCTGTTTTGCATTGGGAAGGAAGAATCAGGTACACTGGTAATTCTTTGGGTGCTGAAAATGTATTTTGGAGCTTTGTGTTTAAAGTTCCTCCAGCCAAGTTGATGCAAAAACCTGCATTACCCTATTCAAAAAGGGTATCGTTCAAATTAACCGGATGATGGACTCTAACCTTGAGTTGAAATTATTTTCTACAGCTAGACGACAGTACAAATGTGGAGTCAGGTTAAGAGGACTGTGGCACCAGCTGGGAGCACATGTATTTAGCCTACCTATTTTTGGACAGCCAAACTTGGAAGACAGACATAGAGACTGGACTTTGCCAGGATGTACGGCCAACCGGTGGAAATCATCTTTTGTAGTTTTTTACTCATCTTCTTTACCAGGTTCTTGTAGTGATGGAAGTTGTAATAAACAGTGGGGATTACATATGCACAATAAATGGTGGTTGAATGTATCATTTTCTATATGGTTAATTCCAAACCACTTCAAATTCAAAGTCTTTTAATGGAAAGTATGTACAGAGGTATTGCCTACAGCTTGTAACCTTTAGAAAAAGGGATATACAGATGTGAAGTGCAGCAGATGTAAGGGTAATGAGCATTGTAAAATAGTCGCAGAGTGGTGGAAATGGGCTAAATATATGTGGTCTACATCTTGGGGAGTTCAAATCACAAAGTTCAAATTGACTTTCTCCAAGGTGAGAACACACCAGGACCATGCCCTAGAATTTGCAATACAGTCATTCAGAGTTTTGGTTTTTGTGGTTTATATGGTCAATGAGGAATGTGGCTACATTTGACAATAACAAAGGATTTAAGCAGATAGTGCCTATGTCAGTCTCATCGGATACAGAATGTCGGAGGATACAGTTTCATTGCAAGATTGAGCCCTGAAGGATAGGGCGCTCCAAGTCATCCATAGGTTGAAGGTGTAATGCCTGAGAGATTGGAGTTCCTGAACATGATGTAAACATGTAAGATAATGCAATATAGAACAAAGGATTTCCCGAGAGAGAGAGAGAGAGAGAGAGAGAGAGAGAGAGAGAGAGAGAGAGAGATTGCTACAAGGTGGCAAGCAAAGGAACTCCAAAGGGTGCAAAGGGGAGTGAGAAAGAGGGCTGGGCAAAATGGTCAAAGGAGGAGGTCAAAAGGGCAGTGCAAGGTAAAGCCAGTCAAAGAGCCATTCCAAGGCCTATGAAAGGTAGCCAAGCAAAGGGGAGTCCCCTAAGGGGGTCAAAGGTGCAAATTTAAAGGGGTAAGTAAAAAATGGAATAATACAGATCAAAATAATAATAATAATCAAAAATTAAATGTGCAAGGGGCACTAGCAACATCACAAGTGCACCCCCCTTCAAGAGAGTAGTTAGAGAACAGATACAAGGCAGTTACCCCCTTCCAAAAATGCCAAATATGGATGCCAAATGGACCAATTAGAGGACACTTTCCAAAGATGACGACCCCCCACTATAAAAGCCATTTTCTTAATGAAATGGGGGCCTTCATGGCACCGTTTGAAGCCTACAGAGTGGAGTTTTTTACCAGAGGAGTGTGTTTGTCAACCCCCTTTGTAAATTTTCTTGAAAATGGTCATTGTGATGGCAGTGCAAGATTTGTGTGTGCCTTTGGAAGTATAATCAAGCCATTATTGCCCAATTATATTGTGATTTCCCCTTCCCCCCTTCTCTTTCTCCTGCTCTTGTGTTTCCCTATGGTGCCAGCAGTGTGGATGTGTGTGCCCCCCTCCTCGAATTGACGGTGCTTTGTTGAGAGAGTGATATTGAGCGGTTGTGTGTGTGTGCAAGGCAGATCGTGCCAGTGAGTGTGCAAGAGTTGATAAAAAAGAAGTAGGATTTTGCAGTGGAGGTCATCGCGGCAAGAAGCTATGGACCAATTTTCACTGGTGAGGAGGGCCGGGACAAGTGGATGTTGGATTTCCAGCTATATATGCTATCATTGTGTATGCCAAACGCGGATAGAAAAATGCAGACATTTCCTTTGGTGATGCATAAAGAAGCTAAAGTTTGGTGTGAAGCTCTAGAAGGTGAGCCGAGGCAACCGTGGCCGGCTCTAGAGGCAAGGTTTTCCCACAACTTTTGTAAGGAGGCATCCCAGTCGAGATGGATACTAAGCTGAAGGCGCTTAAGCAAGATGTAAGTGAAGAGTTCAATTTGTTTTGGGTCGTTTTGAAGAGTGTTGAGGGAAAAATTAGCGGCCACCATGCAATTGGCTAATGGGGAATACTTCAAGCTAGATAAATTCATGGTGTGTCTATACCCTAAAGTGAGAGAGAAGGTCAATTTTGAAAGCCCAAAAAATTACAATGGTGCTCTAGAAATCTCACATTTGAAGAGCATAAAGATAAAGAAGAAGTTAGAGCAAGGTGTGCCGATGGGCTATGAAATGATGGCCTCCCTTCAACCACCGAGTCCAAGATAAGCTATGCACGAGGAGAATCACAAAAATTGAGGGGTAGCCGTTGTGCCAGAGAATTAGGTACGCACGGTGGAAGATTTGTATGAGAAGATCCAATATTTGCAGCCAAGTGTGATGGATAGAGGACAATCAAGAGGAGGAAGGGGCAGCGCAAGGCCGCTGCCACGTAGATGCTACAATTGTGGAGAAGAAAGGCATTATGCAGCTGATTATCCTCAACTGCCAAGAGGGAGAGGAGGTATATACCCATTGTTTGGTAGAGTCCGAGATCAAGGAAAATTCAATGGTCCAAGAGAGCAGGAAGTGGAGAATCCTATGCAGCCAGTTCTGCCAAATGGAGATGAAGTCCCAAGGGTGAATATTGTTGGGCTGGATAAGCAGGATGTCAAGATTTTGGCTAACAAGAGGGCAATATCTGAGTGAGAGAGAGAGAGAGAGAGAGAGAGAGAGAGAGAGAGAGAGAGAGAGAGAGAGAGAGAGAGAGAGAGAGAGAGAGAGAGAGAGAGAGAGAGAGAGAGAGAGAGAGAGAGACATAGTGTGAAAACAAAGCCTGCAAGGGTAAAGAGAAGGTGTACAAGGGTAGAGAGCATTTAAGACTAGCAAAAGAAGGAGACTCTGCAAAATCAAGCAAGTGGATTTCCAATTGGGACATGGATACCTAGAGTACAACCTGGTAAGTGATGTTCAAAATAAAAAATCAAACATTACTTTTGGTCAATTGCTAGCTTTAAATCCTAAATTGAGGAGGCAATAGTATACGTTTGTTAGCACTAGGTTACCAAGATCTGAGGGGAACGTGCACGCAATGCAAAACATGGCCTTGAAGGTAGGTAGCCCAACTGATGTTCTTCCATTGGTAGACGCGGTCATAGAGGAAAGGATGCAGGTACAAGCCTATATAGACGGTGGACACGTGTCATGACGGAAGCAGGCATAAAGGAGATGGGGGTCAAGGCAATAGCCAAATAAAATGTGCGCATGAGGATGGCCAACCATACTAAAGCTAGGTGTTCGGGCGTTGCTCAAGATGTGAAAGTCAAGATGATGGGCATAGAGTGCCTCATATATTTATTTGTGATGAAGGCAGGTGATTATGCTTATCCAATCATTTTGTGTAGGACGTGGCTTTTGTCAATAGGTCCTAAGTAGGATTGGGAGAGCAAAGTGTTCACTTTGCGGCCTGATAGGGAGAAAGGGAGACAGACTGTGCTAGATTTGAAGACCAAGGAGAGTAGTTCTCATCTTATGGTAGCTAAAGATGAAGACGACAACAAGTTACGAGTACGAAATAGAGACAGCCTATGATTAAGGCTACACTAGTGCAGAAGAAGAATATAGCAAGGATGACATGCTGAAGATAGATGCAGATATGTTTGGAGTCACCATAGATGATTCCCCTCCTAAAGAAAAAGGTTTGCAGCCTCTAGTTTGTGTTTTAAGTGTAGAAGAGGTGTTGCGCATGTTAAGTGAGGATTTGACGAAGGGTGAGAAGGAGGATTATGTTCAATTTTGTGAGTTTATCCCAACCTGTTTACGATGGAATACAAAGATTTGTGAGGTGCAAAAGGGGTAGATCACAAGATTGTTCTCAAGGAGGGACATGAACCAAAAGCATAGAATTTGAGAAGACTAGGGGAGATCCAAAAGGAGGCCCTTTCGTAGGAGATCAATAAGTTGTTGGATGCAGATATCATATACCCTATGAAGGAGTCAACGTGGGTTTCACCAATGGCTATAACCCCTAAGAAGAATGGGAAATGGAGAGTATGTGTTGACTACAAGCCACTAAATGCCACGACCAAGAGAAATTACCACCCACTGCCGTTTCAAGATGAGATCCTAAACCAGGTGGGTGGGCATGAAAGATACTCGGTTATGGATGGTTTTTCGCGGTATTTTCAGATAGGAATTTCACTTGAGGACCAATTGAAGACCACATTCATATCTCCATGGGGTTGTTTTTTCTTACCACAAGATGTTGTTCGAATTGGTGAACACATATGCTACCTTCCAAGATTGGATGAACATGGTGTTTGGTCCATACTTGGGCCGCTTTATCAGGGTTTTCATGGATGACATAGGCTATCACAGTTTGAGAGTGGAGCACCTATCAAAGTTGAAATTATGCTTTCAAAGGCTTGATGAAGAAGGAGGTCAATTGAACCCCAAGAAGTGCAAGATAGCACAGCCTGGAGAGTAGTTGTTGAGTCATGTGGTGTCACAAAATGGTATAGAAGCTGATCCAAAGAAAGTGAAAGTGTTGGTGTTGATGGAGCCATCATCAGATGCCCAAGGTTTGGCTTTGTTTTTTCATAAGCTAAATTATCTTTCACTCTTCTTTTGGATGTTGTTGCAATATGTGCATCCTCTTCAAAAGAGGGCTCAACAAGTGCAAGGTTATCAATGGGACAAAGAATCTCAGGAAGATTTTTACAATTTAAAAGAGATATTGTGTCACTTGTTGGTGGTGTGTCCTCCCAATCAAGAGGATGACTTTTATGTGTCTATGACAATAGGCATAGTTGTGATTGGACCAGTTTTACTATAGAAGGTAGGGAGAACCTACAAACCTATATACTTTGAGAGTAGGGTGATTAGCCCAGGAGAGACTACCTACACCAAGGCAGAGCAATGGGTCATGGCTTTTGTCTTTGCTTGCAAGAAGTTTAAAGTGCATTTAATTATGTGCAGGTTTTTTGTGTCAACAGCTAACAACCTGTTACCAGAGGTAGTGTTGCATTTGAAGCCAGGGAGAAGGATTATGAAGTGGGTATTATAGCTGCAAGAGTTTAAATTCGAGTTCAAAGTAGACCACATGAGTTGTCTCACTTGGTGGACATTCTTGCCAACAAGGCTGCTGATTTGTTAGCCTATCTAGGAGTGGTACGAGACAAACCTAAAGAGGAGCCTGATTTGGAGAATGCCTTTACAATGTGGTTTGATGGTGGGTATCAAAGGGTAGTGTAGAAGGCAGGTGGAGGTGTGATGATATACGACCCACATGGCAAAGCCAAATTTTTGAAAGCATATGATTTAGAGGATGTCCATACCAATAATCAAGCAGATTATCTCACTCTATGTTTGGGTTTGAAGCAGTGTATAGAGCTCAAAGTTTCCAGGTTAGTAGTGAAGGGAGAGGCATTGCTAGTCATCAAGCAATTGTTAGGCCAATGGCACGTATAGTGGGTTCCTTAAAAGCATTGGTTCTTTTACATTAAGAAGATGCTAAAGTTTTTTGAAGAAGTTCAATTCAAGCATGTGAGGAGAGAACAGAACCAAGAGGCGGACCAGTTAGCAAGTAGCAAATGTTGTAGGCCTATATGTGGCCCCATCCACTTATGTAGGCAAGGAGACTCTAAAGGAGATTGAAGGATTTTTGAGTGCAGGGTAGTGTCCAGAGGGGCTGTCCAAGTTGCAGAGAAGAAGAGTGTTAAAAAAAAGCCCGCAAGTTCACACTGGTAGGTGAAGATCTGATGAACTATGGGCATGACGAAGTGCTAAGGAGGATCTTGTACGAGGAAGAGATAGGTATGGTGTTGGAGCAATGCCACGAAGAGAGCGGACATCAAGGTAAAGATTAGGTTTTGTTTTGAGTGCTAAGAGTAGGCTTTTAGTGGCCTTCCATAGTGAAGGGCGTGCATTACTACTGCAAAAACATGCCATTATTGTCAGACTATAGGTGAAAGACGATTGGTAGCGGACTCGTAGGGTGCCATCATTGCACAAAGTGCTTTCAAGAAGTGGGGTTTGGATGCCATAGGTCCACTTTTGACATCTACAAGTGGTAAGAAGTATGTGGTGGTAGCCATTGACTACCTTACAAGGTGGGTGGGTCAAGACCAAGGCTGTGAAGGAAGTGAATGCTAATGTAATAGCTCAGTTTGTGTTTGATAACATTTTTTTCCATTTTGGGGTTTCGTGGGTGCTAGTTTTTGATAGGGGTCATGGGTTTAGAACTAAGCCAAATCGTGCATTAGTGGAGAAGTTAAAGATTCAGCATTGGTTTTCCTCACCCTATCACCCCCAGTGCAATGATCTAGTTGAAAGTTCTAATGGGGAAATCATTAAAATGTTGACAAAATATGTATATAAGCAGGAGACAAGTGGGAAACAAATCTAGAGAACTGTCTGTGGGCATACAGGACGTCCTACAAAGTGGCTAGAAATTTCACTCTGTTTGAGCTAGTCTATGGTAAGGCGGATGTATTGCCGGTGCATGCACATTAGGAGCTTTGAAAGGTATATGGAGTGTCAATGCCACTCAACAAGAGATTCTACAGTATTGGATCGCCAGTGTGTAGGCTTTTCAAATGGACAGGGAGGCATCAGCGGACTATTATGGGAAGTAGAGAGAGAAGAGGATTGCTAAGTTCAATCAAAATTTTCTAGACAAGAAAACGTATCCAAGATTGTTGAGAACTTGAGAGCCTACACCAACACTCTTCTCTATGGAATGCAAATCCAACCAAGAGCCATGCTTCAATGCTTAAGCTTGCCATCTTCTTCATCTTCATTCTATGCTATTATGCTATGCTAAGCAAGAAGAGTGATGATAAGTGAGGAAATATTTTTTTCTCCTATGAATGATTCTTCTTCCTCTTCCCTACCCTCATTCCCCGCTAGCTCTCTCCACCTTCGAAGGTGTTTGAGGCCTTGGGACTGAGGCTTGGGATAGTTAATGTTTTTTGAAAACTTTATGTTATGCTCGTGATGCATGAATCTTTCCATCTTCATTGCATCACCGTGGTCACAAGGAACACAAATATTGTATTGTACCAAGTCTCTCTTGATGGGAGAATCTATAATAAAAACTCCTATTGGAGGGGGGACCGGCTACAAGTAAATCCGGTCCTCAACTATTGTCATGTTCTCCAATACTCTCTCTTGCAAAAGTATTGTTCATTTTAAGTTAGTTAATACTATGTCTATCTTGATACCATCAATTAAGTTCACCCTCTATGTTCTCAAAGTAATCTCACAAAAATGCTCACTATAATTCTCTTAATCTGTCCTCAAAGTTCATAGGCCATTTCCATTACATTGGTATCAAAGCATTTGGTTTCTATTTTCTTGCTTAAGAAGAGAGGTCCTTAAGTAGCCTATTAATGGTTGATTTTGTTAATTATATTAGGGTAAGTGGGACTGGGATCTATTATCTGGTTTGTTGAGCCCACTATGTGGGATATGGTGCACACCTTGGGAGCTTTGGTCTTAATAATGGGGTCTTCTTAGACTTGCCTATGGCTTTACCATTATTGAGCCATAAGAAGATCAAATGGAGCTAGCCCTCAGAAATTCTGCAATATTAGACCCACTCCACTACTATCTATAGTTAACGAATTCAAGCCGTGAATGTAGATACTTAAGTGCTAATTCTCAAAGGCTAAGGAGGAGTAGCAACTAAGGTTTTGAATCGCCAAAGAATACACTAAGTAAACACATAAGTATAATTATCATGGTTGACAGTAACCAAGAGAGTAGAATGAACATTGATAACTTTGATTTGCACATGAGGGTGCTAAACATGATGGCCCCATGTTTGTCAGCTATCTTGTTACTAGGTTGCAACAAGCTATGGGCAACTCTGCTTTGCAAGCTGAAGTTACCCAACAACTTTGTGCTTATGGGATTTCCCTTCCTCTCCAAGAGGAGAGAGAGCTTAGGAGGCCTCTTGATCAAACCCCCAAAAGAAGACTCTCTCCCATACGAGAGGACTAATCCAAAGAACAAGAAATTAATGAATCCCTAAGTTCCTTTGAAGATGTGGCTCCACGAAGACGGCGATCTAGACAATCGCCAACTCCTCCCAAGAGGAAACGGTCAACACATAGTCCTTTTCCTCGTCACTCTGAAAGGGAAGAGAGGAAACAACGAAAGAAAAGGTAAAGAAAGAGTTCACCCTCTTCTCCTTCTTCTTCACCTTCCTCCTCTTCCGACAAAATCTATGGCTATTCTTCTAGAGAATACAAGAGGGAAGGACATTGCAAATCATACCCTGCATGGTGAAGGTCACAAAAGCCCAAGAAATTCAAATAGGACTGGAGTGTTCTTTGATGATATCATCATCTACTCCAAGTCCTTGGAAGAACACAAGCAACATCTCCAAGTGATTTTTCAAGCATTGAGCGAGAACAAGCTTTGTCTCAGAACCAAAAGAAAATTGAATTTTTTCTTCAAGAGATTCAAAATACTTAGGTCATATTATCTCTCAAGATGGTATCTGTATGGATCCATCGAAATTAGAGGTAATAAAAGCATGGCCTAATCCAAGGAATCTACATGAGCTAAGAAGCTTTATTGGTATGTGAGCATACTGTAGACGCTTCATAACAAAATTTTCTCAAATAGCAGGACCCTTACATGACTTAACAAAGAAGAACGTTAAGTATTCATAGGTTGCCATTAGGAAAAATTTGGACTCACAAAGGGGCCTTATAAGGAGTTTGACTTCCTCTCTCGTGTCAAAAACGGGCATGCGGTAAAATTTTTGCAAATCAACTCTAAACTTGGCGAAGATTTGACAATTAGAATCTACTCTTCAAGCTCTGTCTATTGATATATAGCACACAATGAGATTCTCCATATTTTAAAAGATTCTATTTTTTATTCTCTTGTGATGTGACAACTCCGTCTAGAATCTAGAGAATCAAAAATTGAATCTTTCAAAATATGAGGAATCTCATGGCGTGCTTTATATCAATAGAAAGAGCTTGAAGAGTAGATTCTAACTGCCAAATCTCCGCCAAGTTTAGAGTTGATTTGCAAAAAATTTACTGCACGCCCGTTTTTGACATGAGAGAGGAAGTCAAACTCCTTGCAAGGCCCCTTCGTGAGTCCAAATTTTCCCTAATGTAAGGAGCAAAATGATTTTGACAAGCTCAAAGAGAAGCTTACCGCCCAACCAGTCCTTATGCTTCCAGATCTCTCAAAGCCATTTGAGGTCCATTGTGACGCTTGTGATGATTGCCTTGGAGTAGTCTTGCTTCAAAAAGGGCATGCCATAGCATATGAGAGCCGAAGGTTCAATACCGATGAGAGAGTCTTGGGTATATACGAAAAACACCTTTTAGTTGTTCTACATGTCCTAGACACATGGAAGCACTATCTATTGGGGATTCCATTCAATTTACAAACAGACCACCAAAGTCTCAAGTACTCTATGACGCAAACCAAGCTTTCCGACGAACAAATGAGGTGGGCAAATTTCTTTCGCAATTTTATTTTCATTTTTCTCACATTGCTGGTAAGCACAACCAAGTGGCCGATGCACTTTCACTACGACCAAAAGTTAATGTGGTGTCTATAGCAACTCACAATGATCTATCTTCTATGATAGATGAGTATGCTATTGACCTTGACTTTAAAGATGTAATGGCATCCCTTGCTTTGGGGAAGAAAGAGGAACCATTCACCTTGCAGGATGGTTATCTCCTCCATGGCAATAGGCTATATGTTACCCTCTCCCTTCGTGAGAAAGTCATGTATGAATCCCATGCTCCTCCCTATGCGGGGCATACAGGAATTCAACCTACTCTTTGAGGACTAAAGACGTACTTCTATTGGCCAAAAGTTAATGTGGTGTCTATAGAAACTCATAATGATCTATCTTCTATGATATATGAGTATGCTATTGACCCTGACTTTAAAGATGTAATGGCATCCCTTGCTTTGGGGAAGAAAGAGGAACCATTCACCTTGCAGGATCGTTATCTCCTCCATGGCAATAGGCTATATGTTACCCACTCCCTTCGTGAGAAAGTCATGTATGAATCCCATGCTCCTCCCTATGCGGGGCATACAGGCATTCAACCTACTCTTTGAGGACTAAAGACGTACTTCTATTGGCCTACCATGAAAGTTGACATACAAGAGCATGTTTCAAAATGTGTTGTATTCCAAAAGACTAAGTATGATAGAGGGAAGAAACCTGGATTACTCCAGCCATTGCCAATTCCTAATTTACCATGGAAGAGTATATCCATGGATTTATCTTTGGATTACCCAAGTCTATCCATGGATATACGGGAATATGGACAATATTCAACAAGTTTAGCAAGCAAGCACACTTTATTCCTGTCAAAACGATTATTAAGGCACACCAAATGGCAACCCTCTTCATATCTCAGATTTTCAAACACCATGGATTACCAACATCCATCATGTCAGATAGAGATCCTAGAATGACCAGTAATTTTTGAAAAGGTCTCTTTGAAAATCTAGGTACAAGATTGAATTTCTCTTCGGCCTATCACCCACAAGCGGAAGGCCAAATTGAGATAGCCAATCTTACGATACTCAATCTACTAAAGACTTATGTTATAGAAGTAGATCAATGCTCACAATGGGAGAAGTACTTACCCCTTGTAGAGTATGCGTACAATAATATTGTCTATACTACTACTAGAAAAGCACCTTTTGAGATCATAGAGGAAAGACCTAAAAGTCCCTTGCTACTTAAAGTACATGGGAATATCTTTTCTGCTGATGAGTATTGTCGTGACCTACAAGAATCTTTTCAAAAGGTTAAGGAGGCTATATCCATCTCTCAACAAAGGTAAAAAACTGTTGCTGACAAGCACAAAAGGTCCTTAACGTTCAAAGAATCTGATTGGTTCTTACTTAATTTTGCCAAGGCTCGATTGAGGCAAACAACGGGCAAAAATCCTACGGGCCATCAAAAGTATTATGCTAAACTAGCAAAAAGATACTATGGTCCTTTTCACATCTTGAAGCTAATTAATGACATGGCTTATCAACTCAAGTTGCCCAACCATTGGCTCATACACAATGCTTTTCATGTGAGCCTCCTTAAGCCCTACAAAGGAGAGCCACCAAAAGAACCAATTATTGAAGACCCTCCAAAAATCAAAGACCAAGAAGAGGTGCTGCAACCCAAAGCCATCCTTCGGCATGAAGACAAGGTACTACAACATGGTAATATTATCTAACAGTATCTTATTAAGTTCAAAAATTATCCTTTTGAAGATGCTAGATGGATGCAAGGAATAAAGCTTAAGGATAGTATGAACCTTGTCAATGCTTACAATGCTACACTAGAGTAAGAAAATGTAAATGCTTTCTAATTGAACAATGTTTTTGTCTTATAAGACTAATCCTCTTTTGTGCACAAATTTAAATAGTATGCATTCTTAGAATCATGTTTGTGATGACGACGTCATTCAAACATCAAGTAGAATTTGTTACTCTGCTTTGGAAGTATGATATGGACTAAAGAGAAGACATGCTTGTGGCAGCTACGTCTCCCAAGCACCAAATGGACTAGTCATCCATTTTGGAATGATGTCGTAGGGTAAAAAGACCCGCTAAGAAACGTAGACTAATGACTAAGACTTTATCTCTTCTACCTCATAGTCAAGGACGACTATGATTTCAAGAGAGAGATAATGTCATAAAATCTAATATCTAACCAACCGAAATTAGTTTCTCATATTAAACCGATCATTTAATGTGGGAGAAGAAATGGGAACAAGGGTTAGAATATAGAAATGTTCTTATGGATCTGTTTCAACATGGGGCCAAGGTTGAAGGGGTCCAAATGAGAGATGGTCTGTTAAAGAGAAATGCTACGTAATGGAGCTTAAAGACCTTAGGGTTATATTCATTAAACACCTCCAAAAGTTAGTGTTCAAAATTCCTTTGACCTAAGGAAAGCTAGGGCTGACCTTGAGGTGGGATTGCTACCCAAGCATGAGGTGCTTGTCGTGATTGCTAACTAAGGTGCTTAAGGTGTTTGTGGGAACCTTGCCCAAGATTGAGGTGCTTCTCATGCTTAAATGACTAAGGTTCTTGAAGTGTTCAATGCAAACATGATCTCTCAAGAGACATGAATGATTTTTCTTCTTAAATGACTAATGTGCTTGAAGTGTTCAATTTAAACATGATATCTTAAGAAGCATAAAAGACACATGTCAAGATCATCCCCATTTGGCCCTCACGATGTGCTTGAATCCTATTGGTAAGGTTTTAAAGAGTTCCAATGAGAATTTAGATGCATAAAAGTAAATAATTAAGTTCTTCCTCTCAAAGAGGAAAAAGAGGACTCATGTCCAAATAATATAATTAAATAATACAAAAGAGAGAGAGAGAGAGAGAGAGAGAGAGAGGTGGACCAAGGATGAGAGGGGGTATACTCTCCCACACACACACACACACACACACACACACACTCACACTCACATAGTGTGAAGTGCAAAGTGCAAAAGCTCCATCTCCTTCTCCAAGCTTGTTGAGAAATAGAGAGCCTATACCAACACTCTTGGCTATGGAATGCAAATCCAACCAAGAGCCATGCTTCAATGCTTAAGTTTTCCATCTTCTTCATCTTCATTACGATGTTGCTATGCTATGCTAAGCAAGAAGAGTGATGATAAGGGAGGAACTATCTCTTGCTTCTATGAATGATTCTTCTTCCTCTTCCCTACCCTCATTCCCCGCTAGCTCTCTCCGCCTTCGAAGGTGTTTGAGGCCTTGGGACTGAGGCTTGGGATAGTTAATACTTTTTGCAAATTTTATGTTATGCTCGTGATTCATGAAGCTTTCCATCTTCATTGCATCACCTAGGTCACAAGGAACACAAAGATTCTATTGTACCAAGTCTCTCTTGATGGGAGAATCTGTAATACAAACTCCTTTTGGAGTGGGAACCGGATCCAAGTAAATCCGGTCCTCAACTATTGTCATGTTTTCTAATACTCTCTCTTGCAAAAGTGTTGTTTATGCCAAGTTAATTAAGTACTATGTTTATGTTGCTACCATCCATTAAGTTCACCCTCTATGTTCTCAAAGTAATCTAACAAAAATGCTTACTCTAATTCTCTTAATTCCACTATTCTCAAAGTTCATAGGCCATTTCCATTACAACTCTTGTACTTGGTAAACAAGCCATGTAACACTGGTAGGATAGTAAGATGGTTCATCATCTTGCTAGAATTGGACTTTACAGTTGTAGTCAAGAAGGGCACTACCCATCATGGAGCTTATCATATTTATAGGCTTACTAATGGGGAGGCTCCTATAAGCATTGATGATGACCTACTAGATGCATATTTATTCCATATAAATGATTCTCAAGTGTTTTGAAAGGATAATTCTTCTAACCTTTGGAACAGTAAACTCTGAGAGAAACTCCCTTGATACAGCCAAAGTATTTGAGCAAGCTTCATTCTATCAATTGATAGCCGGAAGGTTGTATAAGAGGGGAAGTGATCGATTATTGTGCATGTGCATAGAGCCCTATGAGAAAACCTCTACCTCATGGAAGCCTATGTTGGCTAATGTCGCTTGCACGTTACAAAACAAAAACCGCAGCAACATCTCAAAAGATTGGGCATTTATTGGCCAACCATGTATGGAGATGTACAACAATTTCTCTCCAATTGGACTCAATACAAGGCCAAGAAACCTTTAGCCCATTTTCAGCCTTGTTCTGCATTGCTATCGCACCTACATGGGGTAGGTACTGACTACCTATCCACAAAGAAAAATCCAAAAAACATTCCTAGAGCATGACAAAAAACCATCAAAGTAGAGGCCCAGACATACACATTTATTGGGGGACAACTCTATAAGTGAGGACCTAACAATAATACCTTCTGATACCAGAGCAAGTACACAAGGGTCTTTGGTGGCCAACTTTGTTTGGAAATATAGAGGCTTTTGTGAAGTCATGTAAAGAATGTCAAAGAACAAAACCTTCGATCATGAGAGATAACACGCCACTTAGACCTATGATGGGAGCATGTGCCTTTTGCAAATGGGGTATAGACTTTGTTGGATCAATTAACCCCCCAGCACATCACAGACATGCTCAATATATTATTGTGTCAATAGACTATCTCACTAAATGGGCTAAAGCTCAAGCCACCACAAAGGCAGATGATAGAACCACTGCCAAATTTTTCTATAAAAATGTGCACACATTTCGGTTTCCTGATAGAGATAGTGAATGAGAGGGGCACACACTTCTTGAATGAAGTCATTGAACATCTTTTGGATGAATTCATGGTCATACATAGGCAATCCGCTCCATATCACCTGCAAGCGAACGCTCAAGCAAAGAGTACAAACAAAGTCATATGCATTGTACTCATCAAGATCATTACCTCTTTAAGATCTTATTGGAACCAGAAGTTGCATTCAACTTTATCGAAATACAAAGTGTCCTATAAAATAGCCATTGGAACAACCCCACTCAACATGGTTTATGGCCCAGATGCAATTCTCCCATTAGAATTCTTGAATCCAACTCTCTAGGTAGCCCAAAAGGTAGAATGGGTTGGACATGTTCTTTCAAAGAGACTCTTACCATTGGAACACAATTTCACAATGCTCGAATCACCACAAAAAAGTTCAATGTATGTGATTTCGTTCTTGCCTACACATTAAAACAACACATGGGTAAACTCCAATAACACGGTCTAGAATCATTTGTAATTCATGACATATCCAAAAGTGGAGCAATCAAAATTGCAAACCTTGAGAGAGAGAAAATTCTCAATTGGATAAGTGGTTGTCGCGTCAAGAAATATAATGAACCACTAACCCAAGACATACTTGAGAGCTTACATGCAGCTAATGAAGGCCAGTTTTTGAATTTTGGCCCACCTCTCTCTTGGCACACTAGATGGTGTGGAGTGAAAATGACAATGAAAATGAATGCCCCTATAGCCTTGCACAGATCACACCATCGGAAAGAACAACAGCTGCACCGTCGACTTCACTTGTGTTAAACACTTGTAAAGCTTGGAGAAAAACAGCTCTAGCGGAAATCACACTTGGAATTAGAAGAATTAGAGAGCATGAGTGTATAGTTTGGCTTGCGTAGATGTCCGTAGAGCATCCATATGCTTGATTTCGATAAGGAATGAGCAAATTACAAGCATTTGAAGTTCGGGGGTTTTCAAAAAGCTCCAAAAAAGAGGTCTCTGGAAAGTGTCTGCAGGTGTGCAGAGAAATGTAGCTATTAAAGGGGTATTTTTTTGGCTCTTATTCCAAGGGATTTTCTCTCCCCTCTTAGCTGACTTCATTTCCCCCTTTAAGCACCTTTTTATTGGTCCATTTTGAGCCTTTTTTGGGTAAAAAACGGGTTGTCAACCACTTTTTGACCAAGACAAGTGGGGGGGGGACAGTGTCCGGGGACCAAAAAATGGGCCGAGCGCCTGTCCAGGCAGTGGGAACACAAATTGGGCACCCCCTCCTCTCCTCAAAGCCCACGAGCCCTCTCAAGCTAGGCCAAGAAGCTCCATTAACTCCTTTGATACACCCTTAGGGGGTACCCACTCCCCCCCTTATACCCTCTAATTTTCACATGCTCCCTCCCATGTGGGGTTATTCCATTGCCACTTGGCATGCTCTCCCCAACTTCTCCAACTTCCCCATGTCCAAACCTGAAATTTCTGTTTTGCCCCCAACCTGAGCCATTTTCTCGGAGGTGTAGCGGGTGACCCCGACCACCAAATATAGCGCCGTAAAGCATGGCTTGGAGCTTATTACCCCGGCTAACTCCAAAAATTTCTAAACATATCATTGCTAAAAAAAACCATCAAGTCGGACCACTTTCCGTCTTCCCATGTGCATCCGCCGCCACTTTTTAAGTGAAAAACCATCCACTTCGAGTGCGTGTAACTCATGATGTCGGAGTCCGATTTGCAAGCTATCAAGCACGTCTAGGAATGCTCATTAAAAACTATTTTTTTGAAAACTCGACCAACCCAAAACTCAACCAACAGCTTGACTTAAACCAAGCCTTTTTACATAAATTCTACAAGAGCACTCCAAAAACTCAAAGCATTATGTACATCTATGTACTCGGGGCTAGTGAGCAAGCTTTTTAGCATGGATTAGCAACTTCATTTCCACCCAAAAAATGCATGACATAGCTTCCCAACCCCCCCTTGCCTGCTTAGTCATTCATGACAAGCAGAGGTCACTAGGGTGAATAACTATTGCATTTCATCCCCAGAAACCTCGTCCACATTTTCAGATGTTTCCGCATTGTCTCCTTCTATTGATAGCATTTCATCAGTCACAATTGTCATCAGATGTGCTAGATACTTCTTCAATCTGTAACCATTAACACGGTATTTATGCTCTGCACCATCTAAGTTTGCCAATTGATATGTGTCATTTTCAAATTTATTTACAACAATAAAAGGACCTTCCCACTTAATCTGAAACTTTTTCTGGAAAGTATTGTCCACTTTACTATTGTACCGCAACACAAGATCACCCTTTTCAATTTCTTTATCCTTGACGCATTCATTGGCCTTCATCTGATCCTTCTTTGACACTTCTTCATAATGATTCAAGGCCAAAATTCTATCTAACTGCAAGCATTGTAAATCCAACAACCTTTTCCGCCAAGCATCTCGCTGCTCTTCACCTTCCAATGACAACCACTTAAGTGCAGGGATTTCCACTTCAATAGGCAATAAAGCTTCCTTGCCATAAATCAAGTGATAAGGAGAAAACCCTGTGCTTGTTTTGATAGCGGTTCTATAAGCCCATAGTGCACAAGGCAACTCTAAATCCCAAGTCTTCCCATGTGTCTGAGTCATTTTTGTCAAGATATTCACTAACTCTCCATTGAATCTCTCATTAAGACCATTGCATTGTGGATAATAAGGAGAACTGTACCTATGTTTTTTATTAAGCTTTCCAAAAAGGAAATCAAACAACTCTCCTCTAAATCCTGGTCCCCGATCAGAAAGTAGTTCCAAAGGCACACCAAACTTGCAGCATATATCTTCGTATACAAACTTTCCCATTTCTTTACTGGTAATCTGTTTGACAGCCTTAGCTTCTTCCCAACGTGACAAATAATCCACTCCTATCAGAATGTAAAAATTTCTTTTACCAGTCATGGGTAAGGGTCCAATAGCATCAAGACCCCAGTTTTCAAATACATCAAAAGCTAAAATCGTCTTTCGCAATTCAGCCTTCAAAATTCTCTTTCCCATCTTTTGGCAAGACAAACAAGACTTGCACCAATGGTTCACATCCCGTTGGACACTCAGCCACACATAACCTTCTTGTAAAATCGTATGTAGCATAATTTTCATGGCAAAATGTCCTCCACAGGATCCTTCATGGTTCTCTTCCAAAATCTTATAGATTTCTTCTTTCCAGGGCACACGTCGCAATATCAAATCACTTCCTTTCATGTAAAGCACATCATCAATCATTTTGTACTTTTTGACTCTTCTCATAAAAGCATACTTTTTGGATAATGGCAAATCTTCAGGTAAAACACCTGTAAGCAGAAAATCCGCTTCCTTTGATAGCACTTCTCTTCATGATATAAAGGGGCATTTGCCTTCAACACAAACACACAAGTGATCATTTCTTGGGCAGCATCATGAGCTTCTTCATTCTGAGACCTCTCAATATGTTGTAAAGGCCATGCCTCAAACTTTTAAGCAAAGATTTCACTTTGAAACACAAATTTTTCAACTTAGAGTTCTTATTCTTCCACACCCCCAATACCTACTTCACAACCAACAAGGAATCTCCTTTGACTTGCAGGCGTTTAATTCCCAACTGTAAGCAAATGTGCAGACCGCCCTCAAGGGCCAAGTACTGTGCTTCATTATTACTTTTCGCATCAAGCTTTAACCCTTGTTTCCTCACAAGATTTTCTTGCGCATCATAGACAACAATCCCTCTAGAAGCAGCTTCATGACTTCTTCGATAAGAGCCATCAAAATATAACAGGGAAGCATTGGATATAGCAAGATTTTCGACCTTCTTCCTTTGCACCACCTCTTCCTTAACCAAAATAGGAGTCTCTTTGTAAGTGAGTAAATCTGCCAGGGTAGCCCGCGTACTCTCTTCCACCAAAAAAGTGAATTGAAATTCGTGTAGTTCTATAACCCATTTCACCACTGTCTTTGATATATTTGAGCTATTAAACAACTGAGGCAGCAATGAATAGCTAGTGAGAAAAGTGAACGACTTTTGCAATAAGTAATGCTTGAATCGTCTGCAAGCATAGACCATACTGATCATCACCAACTCAATCTCTGAGTACTCTCCTTCATGAGGGGTTTCAACTCGGCTAGCATAATAAACAGGCTTCATATACTTGGACTCCTTCCCTCTTTGCAATAGCATAGCCCCAATGGCATCATCTCCAATTGACGGGTTGACATAAAATTCTTTCTCCTAGTCAGGAGCTTGCATAATAGGCAGTGTGCTCAAAACTTCTTTGACCTTATCGAAAACTTGTTCACAGTCTCGTGTCCACTCCAATGGATCATTTTTAACCACTTGTTGCAGTGGGTACAATAACTGTGATGCCAAAGGTATGAATCGAGACAGATATTTAACCTTCTGAATGAAAGTAGCCAATTGTCTTGTATACTTTGGGGATGAAAGCAATAATAAGGCATCCACTTTCTCTGGATCTACCTCAATCCCATTTTTTGAAATCACATGTCCAAGAAGCTTCACCCTTGGCTACGCCAAATGACATTTTTTGGGGTTTAACTGACCCCCGCATTCATCATACCTTGCAAACGTCATTTCAAGCTTCTGAACATGCTCTTTCCTTGAACTGTATACACAGAAATCATCTATGAACCCTTTGATAAACTTCCCAAGAAATGGGGCAAGGACCCAGTCTACTTTTCTTTCAAAGGCTCCTGGCCCATTTGTCGACCCAAAAGGAAGGCAACAAAAGTAGAAACAATCCCATGGTGTGATAAAAGTAGTCTTTTTCCTATCTTCAGGAGCAAGGATAAGCTGAAAGTATCCTGAATATCCATCACACACACTGTATCTCTCAAAACCAGCCACTGCATCTAGCAATTGATCAATAAAAGGCAAAGGGTAAGGATCTTTCTTGGTCACCGCATTTAGTGGCTTGTAATCAACACATACTCTCCAACGCCCATCTTTCTTTGGGGTTACTACTACAGGGGTTACCCATTCAGCATTATCCACTGGCACAATGAACCCTGCATCCAAAAGCTTATCCAGTTCTTCCTTTAAAGCATTTATCTGCTCCTTGCCCATCCTCCTTAACTTCTGTCTGATTGGTTTTGCCCACAGTCTGGCATGGCACCAACGGCTCTCAACCAAGGTCGTCCCAAAATGAGAGGAAAGGCTCCCACCGACTGGCATAACATGAAAGTTCACCATAACTTTCACGTTAAAGACTTCAACTTCCAAATTATTGATCATCCCCAAACACTTCACCTTGGCATGGTTTGCTAGTCGAATTTGAAACCCAGAGCTTCCGCATGTGATGAGACCCAGTCTCTCGACACATGACTATGTGATCACACAAACTTGAGCACCTCCATCAATGTAGGCTTCTCCCATGCCCACACCTTTGTGCCAAGAGTTCACCACAGGACAGATGTCGGGTAACCCTCCCACGGACAACACTCTGACTTGTCCATGCTTCGGCTCTTTTTCTGGATTCACTAATGACTTCCACTGCCTTTTAAGTTTGGGCACCATATTCATAAACTGTCCAAAAGCACAATCTACTTTCCTCCCAATCAGGTCTTCCTTTAAACTGTAAGCTGTTTGGCCTTCTCCCAAAGGCAAATCTGCCACTTCAAATCGTCTACGAGGCTTTCTCTTTCTCTTGGCTCTTGCATCTTCACCCTCCTTCTCCTTCCCTTTCTTTCGACTAGGCCCTAGTGCTGCATAGCCTTCCCTTTCTCTTTTGTCTACTGGCAACACATCTGCGTCTTTCTTTTCTACCCGCACAATACCCACATGACCACCAGAGGTTGAGGCTTGATTTTCCTATCCAGTACCTTGATCTCCCCGTATATCCAATACATAATCATTGGCCCTGTTAGGGATCTGTTGAGTAAGTGGAAACATATCACTTCCCATCCTTATTGGTCCTAGACAATGAGTGCTGATATGACCAAGTTCCCCACAATTATAACAAGTTGGAATGAACCTTCCTCATGGCTCAAAGCCACCCTGTCCACGACCTGCATTAGCATTAGGTTGAGCTTCATATGGTTGGGCCATTCCTCTACCACGGCCCGGACCGTGACCACAACCACCTCCACCTCCAAGGACATTGAGCCGTAATTCTGCATCATGTCATGCATATTACGTTGTAATTGCTCAGGGTCTACAGCCCTTTGAGTGAGTGGGACTCCAGTCTCTGCCTGATTTCCTCCACATTGGCCACCATTAGCTTGCACAGGAACCGCCTTGCCGTACTCATGGAGTCGTTGAGCCTTCCATTCTTTCTCCCTGGCAATCATGACTGCCTCTTCGAAAGTAACGGGCCTTTTCAGCTCAACTTTGAACTTCATACCTTCCTTGAGATTGGCTACAAAACGGTCCTTCTTTAACATGGCCGGCGTAATTTCATTTCCCAAAGCTCGAGCCCATTTATCCCATAAACGGGTAAACTGCATGACAAAATCATCCAAGTTTTGATTAGCCTTCTGAGTGTACCCCAAAATTTCATGCCAAACTTCATCAGGTGCTTCAATGGATAGGTATTGTGCCAGGAAATCTTGCTTCACACGATTGTAGTCCAAAACCACCCCTGGGTTTTGTGCCTGCATCAACTCCTCAAAATTGTGTAACCAAAATTTTGCCTCATCCTGTAAACTATATTGCAGTAGCCGCAACAATATAGCTTGGTCTAGTATATTGCACAATAAGCAATTGACTTCCAATCAATAAATGTCTGTGCATTTTCATTAGTCAATCCATGAAACTGTGGGAACTCGTCTTCCATGTTTGATTGCCACAAAAACACTTACATGTGACGTCGAAAACTCAAGGGATGTCGATGGATCGCTCTAGTACCTAATCCACCTCACACTGGGTAACCTGGCCCCTAGTGCTCGGCTTCACAAAACCTCACGACCCTCACCAAGGCTGCAATCCAAATTAAACAACCACCTCAAATACTATCCACAAATAGCACATACATAGGCGGTTGTCCATAAGGACCCACATCCCCTTTACATTCTCTGCCTGCATCGTGGACAAATTTTGCGAAAATTGAAGCACGTGAGGATTTCTCCTCTATGGGGGCACCAAAACAATGTGGAGTGCAAACGACAATGAAAATGAATGCCCCTATAGCCTTGCACCGATCACACTATCGGAAAGAACAACAGTCGCACTGTCGAATTCACCTGTGTTAAACACTTGTAAAGCTTAGAGAAAAACAGATCTAGCAGAAATCACACTTGGAATTAGAAGAATTAGAGAACATGAGTGTATAGATTGGCTCGTGTAGATATCCGTAGAGCATCCATATGCTTGATTCCGATAAGGAATGAGCAAATTACAAGCATGTGAAGTTCGGGGGTTTTCAAAAAGCTCCAAAAAAGAGGTCTCTGGAAAGTGTCTGCAGGTGTGCAGAGAAATGCAGCTATTAAAGGGGAATTCTTTGGCTCTTATCCAAAGGGATTTTCTCTCCCCTCTTAGCCAGATTCATTTCCCCCTTTAGGCACCTTTTTATTGGTCCATTTTGAGCCTTTTTTGGTTAAAAATGGGTTGTCGGCCACTTTTTGACCAAGACAAGTGGGGGGGGGATAGTGTTCAGGGACCATTTTCTCTACCCTCTTAGCTAGCTTCATTTCCCCCTTTAGGCACCTTTTTATTGGTCCATTTTGAGCCTTTTTTTGGTAAAAAATGGGTTGTCAGCCACTTTTTGATCAAGACAAGTGGGGGGGGGGACAGTGTTCGGGGACCAAAAAATGGGCAGGGCGCCTATCCAAGCAGTGGGAACACAAATTGGGTGCCCCCTCCTCTCCTCAAAGCCCACGAGAGCTCTCAAGCAAGGTCAAGAAGCTCCCTTTACTCCTTTGATACACCCTTAGGGGGTACCCACTCCCCCCCTTATAGCCTCCAATTTTCACATGCTCCCCCCCATGTGGGGTTATTCCATTGCCACTTGGCATGCTCTCCCCAACTTCTCCAACTTCCCCATGTCCAAACCTGAAATTTTTGTTTTGCCCCCAACCTGAGCCATTTTCTCGGACGCGTAGCGGGTGACCCCTACCACCAAAGATAGCACCGTAAAGCATGGCTTGGAGCTTATTACCCCGGCTAACTCCAGAATTTCTAAACATACCATTGCTAAAAAAAGCCATCAAGTCGGCCCACTTGCCGTCTTCCCAGGTGCATCCGCCGCCACTTTTTAAGTGAAAAACCATCCACTTCGAGTGCGTGTAACTCATGATGTCGGAGTCCGATTTGCAAGCTATCAAGCACGGCTAGGAATGCTCATTAAAAAATATTTTTTAAAAAACTCGACCAAACCAAAACTCGATCAACAGCTTGACCAAAACCAAGCCTTTGTACATAAATTCTACAAGAGCACTCCAAAAACTCAAAGCATTATGTACATCTATGTACTCGGGGCTAGTGAGCAAGCTTTTTAGCGTGGATTAGCAACTTCATTTCCACCCAAAAAATGCCTGACAACGGCAAGGCTTCAAGGTTTTGCGGACGAACGGCCACTTGGAGGACTCGAAGCTTTGCAAAAAATCTCTCACAAAATCAAGCCATGGGACGAATGGTCAAAAAAGGGTTGAATTTTTCTCAAGAATTGGTGGAGCCAAGAGAATCTCCTTTTCCTCTTTTTTCTTCCCATGGGGCTCCACCTTTGAGAGAATATTCTTTTTCTCTTTCCTCCCTTAGGGCTCCACTCTTAATTTATTAAGCATAATATATCTATATGTGTTGAAAATGTGGGTGGCCAAGAGGGCCACAACCATCACACAAGAAGTTAACAAAGGAGGGAGGAGGGGCCTCCTCACCACCTCCCCTCTTGTCCTCTCCCTCCTCATGAAATTCTCTCTCTCTCTCTCTCTCTCTCTCTCTCTCTCTTCCCTTCACACACGCACACCCACACACAGAGTACACACACACACACACACTTCTCTCTCTCTCTCATGTCTTCATCAAACTCTCCATGGCTGAAAGTTCTCTCTCTCTCTCTCTCTCTCTCTCTCTCTCTCTCTCTCTCACACACACACACACACACACAGACACATATATGCACTCGCACTTGCACACATAATACACATCTCTCTCCCTCTCTGTGTGTCTCTCCCTCAATGGAGAGCTCTCTCTCCCTCTCTCTCAAGCAGAATTACCCACTCTCTCTCTGCCCCCCAAATTTTCCCTCCGTCTTGAATCAACCATAAGCTGAAAAAAGTTGTTTTTCAAGACATACACACTCTCATATGTACATGCACACACCTCCTACACACACACACACACACACACACACACACACACACACACACACACACACACACACTTCCTCTCTCATAATTACCTCCAAAAACCTCTCGGATCAGTCCATGAGCTGGAAAAACCAATTCTTAGCCACCATCATTCATATGTTTGCACGCATTCGCATGCATACATGCTCCTCGACAAGGGTCTCGACAAGAATGACAACCACCATAATGACAACAATTAAAACACTTAACTACGGTTGTAGACAACACGACGAAGCTAGAGGCAAGCACTACATCACCAAATTGAGCATCAACGGGTATGTGGCAACCATCTTGCACGAGCATTGGGCATTGTCTTTGACGGCACAACCACTTGTAAGTTCCTCCTTTTATCCTACCTATCACCACCTCATCATTTTTTGTAAAATTCATTGTATATTCTCCTCCTCTCTCTAGCTACAGATACTCAACGGCTAGAGGTCATCTAGCCTGCATCATCATCCCTAAATGATGCCAGAGAAATGGTCTCCTTGGTGGGGTCGAGCCATGTGCCACGGCCCTCTTTGTCTAGCAATTAAAAATTGTGGAATATCCACCTATATAAGGAGGGTTAGAGGTCACTCTCAAGGGGACATCATTATGATCACAATATCACTCTCAGAGAGAGACTAGATCTCCATTTGGGGATATGCTCGCTAGTATTTTTGCATGCCACTCTGTCTGGGTTTTTTCAAGTGTCTCACGCCACAACTCCTCCACTAGCTAGCTTTTTTTTGTCAGCAATCAATGACATAAACTACTCACATGTGTCACTCATATCACCGTTCTAAGTGTGCTCCTTCTACTTTGTGTATCATAAATTTTTTCTCACTAGCTTAGCAAGACGGTGTGTCATTTCTATCGTCTTGGTCGTCTGTATCTATGTCCTAGCTATGTCCCAAGCTACGCGATTCCCCTATTGTGTATCCCCTGTGATGAGGCCATCATGCATAGTCTTGGTGTAGAGGTCACCAAGTCTGTTTTGCACATCCTTCTCTCACTAAAAAAGGAGCAAACCTCAAGTAACAACCATTAAAGATGCACAGAGAGAGTCAAACACAGAAAAGAAACAAATTAGATCTAGGATGGTAGAAGAAGAGGCAAGACGCTCAAAAGACCTTGCCAAGTTATCAACAAAGAGCCCAAAGTGCATCACAAAAAGGAGATAAAGCCATATGTCAATGACGACCTAGACGGTGAAGGGGGACTAGATTCATATATCCTTATCCATCTTTGCACCAAAACAATATCTTGGTATACTTTGCTCAATTCCGGGGCACATCACAACTCCATGTCCTATGAAACAATCAAATGCTTAGATGGAGTTCACTTTGTACCAACAAATGTCACACTAGTAGGCTTCTCCAAAGAGGAAGTCCACACTATGGTGTATGTAGACATACCAATGTCCATAAATGACATTGAGAGCAGCAACGGGTTTCATATTTTTCCTCCTCATACCTCAGTGGCAAAAATCCTACTAGGAAAGTTGTGGCAAAGACAACACAATGCTTACTTAGACTGGGAGCATGAGAGGGTTTACTTCAACAATGGATCTCAAAGGTCCTAAACAAACTTTTCTCCCAAACATGAATATCAACTGTGTTGGAAGATCAGGATGAGAATGAGAGTGAGCAAGATGAACAATAGGTAACTCTACTTCCACCCATAGACAAACCAAACAAGGAAGAAAAGGTCCAACAAGTGATTTCCAAACTAATTGTTAGGCCCTCCAAAACAACACATATATGGGTAAGGAATGTGATTACTCAAGAGTCCAATGTCATTTCTCTGATAGCCCCAACAATATAATGAACCATCACAGCCAAAAGCACTTCTAAACAGGCATGTATCTGTAAGATGGATAACACTCCAAAGATGTAATCAAGTACCATGGAACCCCAAGAGTAGAAATCTAGGCCAACACAAAAAGTATGGGTACCAAAGCAAAATCTTAAAGCCACATCCAAAAACGTATGGGTACCCAAGTCTATAGAGGACATTCTCTTCTTGCCCACAAGCTCAATCTACACAAGTCAAGTCATCTTCAAAGAGATGTTCTAACCAATGCAAAAAAAAGGCCACAAAAGGGAAATTCAAACCATAGAAAACCTCTTCTAGAAATTCCACATATCGTCAACTCTTGGTACCCAAGAAGATGGTACGAGCCCAAGAGGGACAAAGGCACATGTGGATTCCAAAAAGGAGCCAATCCATGTCTATGCAGGCTCAAAATCCATAGCCAACCAATGATCCAAAAACCAAAATGCCAATGATTAGAAGCCCATAAGTGAAGCAAGTTCAACAACCTCAGGATGCCATCTTACCATCTCCAACTATGGTGCAAAAATGGGTTACCAAGCCATTGCCAACCCAAGTGCAATTTGCATCTACAATAAAAAACAACCCATCAACTCCACACAAAACAAAGTGGTAACAACACAGGTTTGTAATCCAAAGAACGATTCTAAGCAAAAATACCCAGAGAGATTACGTATGAAACTATCTTGGAAGCACAAATGTCAGCTCCCAAAGGTGAGCTTTGAATTACTCTGGGATGAGGAGACCTCATATGCATATGAGCCTCACATTGAAGACCCGGAGCTCTTATCCTTTCTTGAACCAATGAAAATATGCCCCAACATCAATATCCCCCATGAGCACACAATGCCCATGACCCCATCCTGCACGAGCATGTTGTGTGTGAATCATGCTATAGGGCCCCATTACATGGCCATGCAGACACATTGCTATAAATCCCAGGCACATGCACTTAAACTCATATCCACCGATTATCCATGAGAGCTCATACTAGGTAGGAGGAGGCCTATCAAAAATTCACAAAGCCCCAAATGTATATCTTGTGAGAATCAAAAGGTATTAATCTCTACTCCCTTGTTTTTCTGTTCCTCTTTTGAAAAGCATGCTAAACCTTGGATGTATGCTAGAATGGATCCTTGTAAGAAGACTTGATGTATGCTAGAAGGGTTTTTTGTAAGAAGACTTGATGCCGAAAGGTGTGTTAGGCTATTTTTGACTCTCTAAACAAGAATTATTTGTGCATGCACTTGTAGAAGACTCTAGAATTAGATACACGCATTGAGAAGGTCAAATTTTCCTTTTATAACACTTGATTCTGAGTTACAATTCCAAAGTTATGGTAAAAACAGTGTGCAACTCTCATGCTTACGATAAGAGGAGATTGTAATCACGTAAATAACAAAAGTGATATTTTCTCTTGTCCTTATCCACCTTCTAAAAGATGAATGGGATTCCAAGGTTACATGCATGGGAAGGAACTAATTCAAAGATGCTCTCAAGCTAGGACAAACAAGTTGGAGTCACCCTATAAGAGCCACTTGAGGGGCATCATGCTAGGGCCCACATACATTATGCACCCCTATGGAGACTCCATGACTAAAATTCTATTTTTAATGATTAGATAATCCCTTTTATTTCCATGTTTCAACAAATGGCCGAAGGACACTTAACTAGGGTTAGTCACTTACCCTAATTAAGTGTAACATAATTTGACTCTTGCACCATTATAAATAGCTTCTCTTGGAAAGACTCAAGGACACACACACCTATCCCAACTCCATTTTCTAGTTTTGGTCTTTACCAATAATAGGAAAACCCCAACTCTCTCTCACTCACCTATGAATTCCTCCAATCTAGTCATCTTCCTACTCCAATGGAAATAGGTTTGAAACTAAATCTTCATGATGATGGTGGTCTTGTCTTGATGTCACTCTTTATTAGACTGTTGTTGACAGATTTCTATTAGATGCCTTATTTATGTATGCAATACAAGGCTAGATATTTCGTTCGCAATCTCATAGATTAGCAGATTTATGCATAGCCCAGGGTCTAAGCATTGGTTGTTAAGAGGATCTTTTACTACTTGAGTGGCACTTTACATCTTGGGTTGTTTTATCCCAAGTGGGGATCACTCCCGCTAGATTTTCATGTTTTTTTGGACTCAGATTGGGCTAGTATTTATGACATGCAAGTGCTCACAAATGGTTTTTCTTTCATGCTCGACAGTTCATGCATATTATGGTTGAGCAAGAAGCAATCTAGTATGGCCACTTCTTGTTGTGAAGCTGAGTACAGGAGGGCAATATTCATAGCTACGATTGAGTGTGTATAGATCAGATGTCTTATGATTGATGTGGGTGTTGGTCGGGACACTGCCAACACCATCTACACTGAGAGTGAGAGCACATTAATAGTTGCAAGAAACCTAGTTTTTCATGCTCGCACAAAGCACATTGAGGTGCAAAAAAACACCAAAACAAGCAGCAAATTCTAGCACTCCCTTCTTCCAAAAACAAAGCGCAAAATGGGTTGCCTACTTTATCACTATGTCAGAGAGAGACACTCTCAGCAAGAGAGATCATCTTGGCTTATGTGCCGACATAGGACAAACTTATAGATCTGTGCCGACCAAGGACAAACTTGTAGATTTGTTCACAAAGGCATTGCCTAATGAGAATTTCAAAGCTTTTTGCAAAGCTTTGGGCTTGCTTCCCTTTGTGGATTGATCATATCCTTAGGGCATGGAACTTTCCTATACATTATGTGCCAGCTCCTATTCACCGCATCATTCCTAGGGGGGATTTTTTACCATATATATGGTAGTCATGTGTGTGAACACACTTGGGACCGCCAGGGAATTTTTTCTTTCACTAGGAGATTTTTTCTCCCATGCATTGTATATACACCCATCATTCTAGGATTGACTTATCTTTTTATTGTGCACTAAGCAATACACTTTCTATTGTGTGCCTTGAGCTTCTTCATCTTCTCCAAGGTGTGTGCGCATCCCTGCAACACTAATTCCAACATTTAATCCACTTATACAGCTTTTGTATGATTATCAAACTCTTCTATCAAATTGTTGCATGCATTCAATATTCAATCCAAGTCATTTATAACAATGCTTATATCATGAACGGTGTTAATTAATATTACTTGGTTTTTGTCATTGAGACTCTCCATTTACCACATGAATGTAAACAAGTCATGGATTCTCATGAGTGATGGACACAACATCATGTTTGTCGCAAAGTACTAGTCAATTGAAAAGATAGACCTAAAGAAGGTGCCACTTGGGAAAACATTGTTTCTCTTAAGAAGAACTTTCCACCTTGTTTGTTGAGGATAAATTTTTTTCTCCAAGGGGGGTAATGTGAGGACAAGGGTCGCATGGAGCATAACTCTACGACTATTGCATAGGGGTTGAAGGGCGGTGGTGTGGCATAAAAGCATATGATGAGCATGCATGCGTGGTAAACAACACAAGCTATGTGGGTGGAGTAGAGGGATGTTGGGAGTAGAGGGGAGAACGGTTTCTTCCTCAATTTCAATTTCTCACACACTTACCTATCAACCTCTCACAATCTCTCCCAAATCCCAAGTACACACAACTAGACTATGACACCATACACACACACACACACACAAGCATAGACTTGACAGTGAGAGATTGTAAAGGAAAGATGATGTAGACAAGATTAGAGAGTACACAATATAGCATAACATAGCACAAGAGCGAGAGAGAGAGAGAGGACTCTTGCAAATCAATGACCTAAACTAAATATTGTAGCCCCAAACTCCATGGCACCTCTTGTGGAGTTTGGTATTTAATATTTAATATTGCTTATTGGTGCCAAAAATTGGAGGCCCTCTTTTACACTTAGTTCCACTTTAGTTTATATAAGTGGAGCATATCACTTATTGCATGACCCCTATAGGATGAGTTCTCACTATAATTACAAAGTAGCCACAATGGTTTATTGATAAAATATGTAAAACACTGTGCAAATATAAAATGACCAAGAATATTGTCAATGCCTTCTACTCAACTCCCAGAATTTCAATCTACACGATATCAACTCACCATTAGTAAAACTAGAAAGACAGCACAATAGTTAACCATTACACTCCAATCCCAATTGTAGTTAACCACATACAATAGGAGGGCGCCCAATCTTGTAACATCCCTCCCTCCAAGGATAGCAGTTGCTCAATAGAGAATCAACTAGACCATGAGTGATGAAATGTGTGGATCTGGAAAGTTTTGGAAAAGAAGATCAGGCATCCACTTAGCATCTTCTCTAGGGTGGCCAATGTGAAGGTAATTCTAAGGGAAATGAAGCATCATTTATCATAGCAGAGATTTTGTATAGACTATAAAAATGAGAAGCAAGCTTAACAAAAATATTTTTATCAAAACTTTTAATTCTTCTCTTTTCAACTCAAAGCATAATAATCTCCTTCTTCAAATTCATGTGCTTTGTGATGCTTATTAGCATGCTTAGTGTAAAGTTCTTGTGGATGCTTAATAGCAGACTGTACACTTTCATATATATCATGAAAATTGCAAAGTAGGGTTATAGCTTGATACAACCTAGTAACAAGATAATTGATAAACATGGGGGCATCATCATTAGCACCTTCATGTGCAAAATCAAAGTTATCAATGTTCATGCTACTCTCTTGGTTATTGTCAGCCATGCTAATTATACTTATGTGTTTACTTAGTGTATTCTTTGGCAATTCAAAACAATAGTTGCTACTCCTCTTAGCCTTTGAAAATAAGCATTTAGTATCTACACCCACGGCTCAAATTGGTTAATTATAGAGAGTAGTGGAGTGGGTCTAACATAGCAAAATTGCCGAGGGATAGCTCTTTTTGGACTTCTTATGGCTCAATAATGGTAAAGCCTTAGGCAAGTTTAAAAAGACCCCATTATTAAGACAAAATCTCCTGAGGTGTGCACCACATAGTGGGCTCAACAAAATCGATAATAGATCCCATTCCCACTTACCCTAATATAATTAACAAAATCAACCATTAATAGGCTACTTAAGGACCTCTCTTCTTATGCAAGAAAAGAGAAACCAAATGCTCTGATACCAATGTAATGGAAATGGACTATGAACTTTGAGAATAGTGGAATTAAGAGAATTAGAGTGAGCATTTTTGTGAGATCACTTTGAGAACATAGAGGGTGAACTTAATTGATGGTAGCAAGATAAACATAGTACTTAATTAACTTGGTATGAATAATACTTTTGCAAGAGAGAGTATTAGAGAACATGACAATAGTTGAGGAGCGGATTTACTTGGAGCCGGTCCCCCCTCCAAAAGGCGTTTGTATTATAGATTCTCCCATCAAGAGATACTTGGTACAATACAATCTTTGTGTTCTTTGTCACCCTGGTGATGCTATGAAGATGGAAAGCTACATGAATCACGAGCATAACATAAACTTGCAAAAAGCATTAACTACCCCAAGCATAACGTAAACTTTGCAAAAAGCATTAACTACCCCAAACCTCAGTCCCAAGGCCTCAAACACCTTCGAAGGTGGAGAGAGCTAGTGGGGAATGAGGGTAGGGAAGAGGAAGAAGAATCATTCATAGGAGAAAGAAATAGTTCCTCACTTATCATCACTCTTCTTGCTTAGCATAGCATAATAGCATAGTAATGAAGATGAAGAAGATGGAAAGATTAAGCATTGAAGCATGGCTCTTGGTTGGATTTGCATTCCATAGCCAAGATTGTTAGTGTAGGCTCTCAACTTCTTAACAACCTTGGAGAAGGAGATGGAGCTCTTGCACTTTGAACTCCACACAATGAGAGAGTGTGTGTTTTTGTGTGGGAGAGTATACCCCCCTCTCTTGCTCGGTCCACCTCTCTCTCTCTCTCTCTCTCTCTCTCTCTCTCTCTCTCTCTCTCTCTCTCTCTCTCTCTCTCTCTTGTATTTTTTAATTATATCATTTGGACACGTGTCTCTTTTTTCTCTTTGAGAGAAAGAACTTAAATATTTATTTTTATGAATCTATTTGACCCCTTTAAAGTCTATCCAATACAATTCAAGCACATCATGAGGGCCACATGTGGAGGATTTTGACATGTGTCTTTTATGTTTCTTAAGTCATTTGATTTGAATTGAATACTTCAAGCACTTAGTCAATTAAGCATGGAAACCTTTTATGCCTCTTGAGAGTTTATCTTTGAATCGAACACTTCAAGAACCTTAGTCATTTAAGCATAAAAATAACCTCAAGCTTTGGGCAAGGTTCCCACAAACACTTTAAGCACTTTAGCAAGCCGACAAGCACCTCATGCTTGGGTAGGATTTCCACCTCAAGGTCAGCCCTAGCTTGCCTAAGGTCAAAACACTTTTTAACACTAACTTTTGGAGGTCTTTAATGAAGCTAACCCTAAGGTCTTTTAAGCTCCATTATATGCACCTTGCTCTTTGATAGACTACCTCCTTTTGGACCTCTATTGGGATGTAACCATCTCTCCTCTTGGTCCCTTGCTGAGGTAAATCTAGAAGCACTTATTGCACATTGCTCTTTGGTAGACCGTCTGCTTTTGGACCCCTATTGATATGCAACCATTTCTCCTTTTGGTCCCCTGTTGAGATAAGTTTAGAAGTATATATATATATATATATATATATCCTAACTCTTGTTTCCCTTTTATCTTCGGACCATGTTAAATGATCAGTTTAATATGAGAAAATAATTTGGTAAAGTTAGATATTATATTTTATGACATGCACTATCTCTATGAGATTAATTGTGGATTTGTCAAGCACCAATAGAGTTCATGGATCGGTTTGGGTGTTTGTAGATTAGTTGAATAAAGTTAATCAAGATAGTTGTTCCTAACATTGTTGATTACTCATCAATGTTCCAAGAAGTTGTGATCCATGTTTACCAGTCATTTTGGAGGACTATCTGTAACGTTGGGAATACACATTTTAATACTACCAATCATTCAAAGAGGATAGGCAGATTACAAGTATTAATTTTGTGCTAAAGGATATGCTAAGTGCATACATTAGCACCAAGCAATCCAATTGGAAATATTTCTCTCTAGTTGGATTTTGTTTACCATGAGGCACAGAATGTTGCAACTAAGTTTAGTCCCTTCATGTTTAAGTCAATTTTTCAACCTCGAATACCAGTTATGGTGGGATTGTTTACTGATAAAAAGTGATAACAAGTCAAGGACTTAATCTTGGCTTATGAGTTGTGTCAGCTTGTTTTACTTTCATGCAGAGTGGGAAGAGGTATTCTTTTGGACACCTCTTAGCTATGGAAACTCATTCAAAATACTCTAGTGAGTTTTAAATAGCGTCTATATGCTATGTTGGATATGGACGTGAGGCCATACGCTATGTCAGATATGGACCGATTTACCAAGATGGTTGCAAAGGGGCAACAATGAATGTGGAAAATAGGATGTTCTTCTTGATTTCATTGAGACTTCTACTAGACGTGTTCCAGTCAAATGGACAGTTGGATCCATGAAGGATGCCACTGCGAAATACATTAGTGTTCTTTGAAGATATCACCACTTTTGTTTTTGAGGACAAAAAAGCTTCTCCAAGGGGGGAGTAATGTCAGGTCTATGGTAAGATCAGGCAAGCCAAGGGCCAAGACAAACATGCGGTAAAGGGGGTCCTATGAATAGCTGGGCCAAGGGCCTATATAGGGCATGGTTGGGTGGTTATTTGTATCCCTCTGTCTTAGAGATGTCCAGCTAGAGGCAAGGCACATGGTGCCTTTATCTCAACATACTCTTACTTAAAAGAGAATGTGCCGATAAATGGGTCCTACTAACTAACTACTAGTCCATACAAGAAATATAGATGAGAGACTCTCTCAATCTATATCCACTAGCTCGCTCACGCAATTTACATGTAGCCATATTGGATTGTGCTAGGCAAGTGTGCTACCCATGTTAGAGCCTACATGAAAATCTCGCAGACATTCCCGTATGGTCTGCATAGCTCCACATTGCATCATGCTACTGGAAATACCTGCAAATGCTCCCATTGTAACTACTAGGTTGTTCCTCGATACTAGTAAGTATACATGAGACACCTAAACATTGACAAAATCTACATAATCTTGTTGAACTAACCTCCTTTGTGCTATCCACATACATTGTACCATCAAGACTACTCATCACATGTGGATGTGCCATCACCGACATTGGGATGGCTATCTCCCTGTCATCCATAGGAAGAACTATATGTCCTAGAATTACCTCATCCATCTCTAGCATGAACATATTGAAGAGCTCCATATCGTCCATCTTTGTCTGTGTCTTTAGGGATGAAATCCTCACTACCTCTATCTATATAGACTCCGATGACATTTTTTGTGTCTCATTAGAGCATCATTGCTCTACCTGTGTCTCTACAGAGTCTACTAACATGTATTGCACAGCTAAAAGCTCTAACTCCTATGCATATTAGAGCTCACTCGCAACTACGACACGTCTCGTCTCTCTCTCATCACATGCCATCAACAAACTGAGACTTTGTTGTCTCATACCTTAGATACATGCATATGATATACCATGCCATTCCAGGCTTCCCTCGCAATCACTAGTAATTTGCAATGCATCTAGAAAGGTTGCTCTCTAAGCAATATTAGACATCCATTGTTTGCTACTATCTCACTCAGATCAAAGTCTATCTCAGCTGAGGAACATAATGCAAATTTCAAAGTGTATATGATGCACCATTGGGAAATGCCATGCAACTCCTACTCCTACAATGACATACATGACAAAGTTGATCCTTCAGTTCAAAACCCTCTAGTGGGGCCATCTTACAAGGTCTTGTCAAAACATGCTCGCTTCTTGGAAGAATCTCTATCTCATGTTCCATTTCTTGAGTGTAGGAGGAAGAGTGGTGAGATCTTTCGAAAAGATATCAGCATATTCATTAAGCCGTGAAGTTTTTACATCGCTTGAGTCTAGATCAACCTTATTCACTTTGGCAACAAGTATATGTTGTCTAGCTCTCATAAATGGTTTGTTTTGACTAATTGAATTCTTAGAATCACATTCTTCCCTTGTACTTCAAATTGCTTTGCCTATTTATCTCTAAAGGTCAAACTTCCTTGGTCACATTGGAATTCTCAAAAGGTGTAAAAGAAATTTGAACACATGTCTACCAACATAATAGTTCGAGACACAAACTTGAGCAGCATCACCCATTGAGTCATTTGTTGACATGAGATATGTCAACCTAACGGATATCTCGAATGTTTGAACACATGTGTCTGTGAAGGAATTTTACCTAGTCAATGGAATTATACCAAGATTGCACATTTAATGCTAAAAGTTTGGATTTTTGAAAACATAAAGGCTAGCGACCTATCCAAAAAATTCCAATGCTTCCGTCAAACTTTGTACATCTGATTGCATATTATGCCTCATGAAAAAGGAATCATCAACATAAGCTTGTGCTACGAATAATTTACTGAATGGCAATTGCAATCGATATAGAGCACCGAAAGTTAACAAATGATGCAAATATGTAAGCAAAGGATGAGTAGCCACAACATAGAGTAAGGTACTCAAATGTATGCCTTGTCTAGCAGATGTTTGTAAATCTCAACTGTTAGTAAGCTGGGAGCCAAATATCAAAGAAGCATTACTATCACAGTAAAGCCAGTACACTGCACACTGCAATCTCAATCCAAAACCTAACGGCACCACAGTCATGGCAATGTAATCCCAACCTAAGAGTATTAAAGGATTTTTCAATATCACCTTGAAGCACTAATACATCCTATTTAGTATATTTGGCATATTCCATGCCAATATATGCATTAGCCAGATTATTATTCATCTGCCTGAGAGGAATGATACCATATCAAGCAAGATGCGGTCCATCATGTACGAAACCCTTAATTCCATTAGCCAACATCTTAGTAACCAAGTTTTAAACAAATGGCATGAGAGTGATAGGGGGCCAATTCAAAAATGATTCACATAGATGCTTCTTGGGGAAAGTTCGACCGATTCTTACTTCCAAGAAAGTGGCATACATTCATCTTCCCATGCTTTATTGATCATTAAAATGAGCGGTTTATCCAACAATGGCTAGAAAGCAATAAAAAAATGCCATGGAATCACTAGGAGAGATTATGGGTTCCAAAAATTGCAAAAGTTCACACGAGCCTCCAAAACATCTAAAGAGACGTTTGAGGTAGTGGCAAAAAGAGAAGAAAAGTAGAGGTGAGCATAGTCAACCAATTCTTCTATAGAATTAGTCCATTGTCCATCCAACTTTTTGACCCTACAAATATTTTTCTTTTGCTTACTCTTGCAAATTCTTGAGAAACTATTTCAAAGAGCAACCTTTATCTAGTAAAGCCTTTTGGCGAGAACGAGTCATTCATTTTTGCAGTTTAAATTGATCATTGATCATAATAGCATTCTTTGCCTACAACAATAAACCTTGCTCACTCTCTGAAAGAAGCCTTTGTTGAGCATTGATAGCGAGAGATCCACATGCTTGTTTTGCGTGTTACACTACTTCTCGAATCTCATACATATTTGACCTCCCATAGTTGTTACTAATAGCTTGCATATGTCGAACAAGTTGGGACCATGCAATATTGATGTCCTCATAAACTTGGTGATAAAGAGTTACTACTGCATGAAGAACCATTTCCTTGAAAAGATCGTGCTTCTAATCAATATGAGTAGTCGAACCCTAGACATCTATATATTATCACAGGGCATATCAAAGTATAATCCCATCCATAAAGGAGCAAAATTTGAAAGCAGGAATGTCCGGTCTATCCACAATTTGGAGACATAGTGTCACATGCACATTAACCCTATGTGCATGTGGACAAGTTGTTCTACTTCTAGGTTTTAGGATGACCTAGGAAGTGTTATGGCACCTTTGTGAGCATGTATGCACGATGTGCATGTCTAAGCTGTAACGAGACGGGCATCAAATGCCAACTGAAGAACATGCTGAGATGGACATTTAGCACTTCAAACTAAACAGAAAGAGAGAGGAAATCCACATGAGACATGGAGTAGCAGAGTTCCATTCCCAGATTGCAATGGCCCCGAATGATAGTGCCCCTTTTGGTATTTCTTATATTCCTTCAACAAGGTACGCCTTTTGTGGCTCTGCTTTGCATCTCTTGTGAGTAGACTGCCAGAGACAGAAAGAGCGCTCAAGGCTTATTTAAAGGCCCTAGGCCCATCCAAATGTAGTTACATGAAAAACAAGGCTTTTGAAAGCATCTAGTTCAAAAGAATGCACCTAATTGGGTTGTCCGTACATGTTGGCACGTCATCAAGCTTTTTTGCAATTTGTAGGCTAGTCCGTATAGCATGCCACATCATCATGTCTTTACACAAATTGAGTTGGTGTGTGTGTCTCTTGATTTAGTTAGGGTTTAGGGCCCTCGGCCAGTTTGTGTAAGTTGGGTTGGGTCAGGATTTTTAGATCCTAACCCCTTGGTATCTTTAGGCCACTCGACAAGAATCTGTAAGTTGGTAAGGACTTCTTCTTCTTCTGCTTCTACTAGGGTTTACGCCCCTCGGCTGAGATCTGCAGGTTGGCTAGGGTTAGAGGCTCAGGGGGTCCTAAACCCCTTGGTCTTCAGTGGTTGACACATCAGTAGTTTGTGACATCCCCTCTTCTTAAAAGAAGAGTAATCACCATCGATTATATATGAAAAACAACTCAAGTTTGATCAATAATATTCGAGGGTCAATCTCGAGGGTCATGACAACGTTGATACTAGAGTCACATACCCAAGCAATCTCACTCAATCAAGATTATTTGATGGTCGACACATCACAATGCAACACAAATGTTTACTAATGCAAGTTACATGACATAAAAACAAATAGCACCGATGAACACTCTTCCTAGAAAAACGGTCTCAGGCATAAAGATTTTCAACAACTACCTCATTACTACCCTCGGAAAAAATCCTAAAAGGATCCATGCCATGAGATATAGAGGACTAATACAACCAAATACTCCCAAGAGTGCAACCTATGTTGCTTAGAGCCTCCAAGGACAACTAAATGTTCCCTAGACCACTTGTTTGCGTCCTTAAAAGGTTTTTTGCTTACAACTAAATGCTCCCAAACCATCGGTCTGCATCGTTCAGAGGTTCTATATCTAACATGGACACTCCTCTCAGACTTCATTGAAACCAACATCAAATCTCATATCGGCACCAAAACAAGTTTACAAAAAATTGAGTTGGTGTGTGTTTGTGTCTTACTTTATTTAGGGTTTACACCCTTGATCGGTTCGTGTAAGTTGGGTTGGGTCACAATTTTTGAATCCTAACCCCTTGGTATATTTAGGCTACTCGGTAAGAATTTGTAAGTTGGTGATGATTTCTTCTTCTTCTACTTTTATGCCCCTCGACTGAGATCTGTAGGTTGGGTAGGGTTAGGAAGGGAGTCTTAACCCCCTTGGTCTTCAATGGTTGACATGTCAGTAGTTTGTGACATCCCCTCTTCTTGAAAGAAGAATAATCATTCGCAATTATATCTACAAAACAACTCAATTTCGATCAAAAATATCCAAGGGTCATATCGAGGGTCAATCCTGAGGGTCATTTAGTTTTCTCATTCCATACCAAAGCTCTTACTATAATGGTGTAGCAAATATTAGCCACCCAAACATTGTTGATCTATAAAAGGGGTGTCTCGATGCACTAGATCACATACCTAGGCAATCTCACCCAATTAGGATTATTCAGTGGTTGACACATCACGATGCAACACAAATGCTTATAGATGCAGGTTATAGGACATAAAAAGAAATAGTGCCGATGAACACTCTTCCTAGACAAACGGTCTCATGCATAAAGATATTGAATCACTCCCTCATCACTCCCCCCACAAATAACCTAAAAAGGTCCAGGCCATGAGATATAAAGGAATAATAAAGCCAAATGCTCCCCAAACCACGGGTCTGCATCGTTCAAAGGTCTCCAACTTACAACTCCCATACCACCCATATCTGTCGTTCAGATGTTCTATATCTAACATGGACAATCCTCTCAAAAAAGCCCAAGCCAAAGATAGTTAATCATTGAAACCAACATCAAAACCAAAATCAAGCAATCTCAAGTAGGCACCAAAACAAGTTATAAAAAAATCAAAGCCATTCCAAACATTATTCTCAAACAATTTCTCAAGAAAAATTTCAAGCAGACGATTCTCCTTGTTGCAATAGAGTGGATGCCGAGCTCCATGCCAAATGCTTTCTGATGCATGTTCCTCGCATGCGATGAGCATGAATGTGTGTTGAAGAACAAAAGTTGTGTGGGTAGAGTAGAGGGAAATAATGTCTCACTCTTTACTCTCTATATATACTAAAGAATAAGGGCAAGCAACAGGTAGTTGGACATGGGATGTCAAGCTAGAGACACCCCAACATACTCTTGCCTAAAAGTGAATGTGGCAACAAGTGGATCCTACTAACTAACTACTAGTCCATACAAGAAATATAGATGAGAGACTCTCTCAGTTTATATCCACTGGCTCGCTCATGCAATATACATGTAGCCATATTGGCTCTAGTGCTCGACGAGTGTGCGTATCCATGTTAAAGCCTACATGCAGACCCCACAGACATTCCCGTAGTATGGTCTGCAGAGCTCCACATTGCATCATGCTAGTGTCACTCATCATATGACTAGGAATAACTACTACAAATGCTCTCATTGTAGATGCTAGGTTTCCCCAAACATTGATAAAATCTCCACGATCTTGGTTGAACTAACCTCTTCTGTGCTATTAGCATACATTGCACCATCAAGACTACTCATCACATGTGGATTTTTCATCATTGACATTGGGATACCTATCTCCTTGTCATCCATAGGTGGAAACTATATGTCTTGGCGCTCATCAATCTCTAGCATGAACATATCAAAGAGCTCCATATCATCCATCTTTGTCTATGTCTCTAGGGAGAGAATCCGCTCTATCTCTGTCTATATAGACTCCGATGACATCTGTTGTGTCTCACTAGAGCATTGCCGCTCTACCTGTGTTTCTACAAAGTCTATTACTATGTCTTGCATAGCTAACAGCTCTATATTTTGAGCATATTGGAGCTCATTTGCAAATGAGACACGTCTCGTCTCTCTCTCATCACATGCCAACAACAAAATCAAGACTTTGTCATCTCATACCTCAAATACATGCATATGACATACCAAGCCATTCCATGCTTCTCTCGTAATCAATAGCAATCTGCAATGCATCTAGAAAGGTTGCTCTCTAAGCAGTATCCGGCATCCATTGTTTGCTAATTATCTCATTGAGATCAAACTCTATCTCAACTGAGGAACATAACACACATTTCAAAGTGTATATAATGCACCATTGGGCAATGAAATACATCTCTTGCTCCTAAAATGACATACATGCTGAAGGTGCTGCGGGAAGCATGTGCGAGTGCAAGTGCGAGAGCAGAGAGAGAGAGAGACCTGCTTTGGGTGGAGCGGACAGCAATGTTATCCTGTTTGCAGCTCCTTATTCTGTTGTATTAAAGAATAAGTGTATACATGGTTAAGTTAGTAGACGGGTTGTAAGTGGGATGTCCGGCCATTTGGCCTGAATCCCAACAAACTCCCACTTGAAGGCCAACGCAGCCCAAGTGACCTGGTATGTACAACCGTGAAGCAATCTAGTGGCTTCAACCTATACCCATTAAATCACTGCAATGTGGAAACCGATCCAAAGCTAAGCCTTTTGTCAAAGCATCTGCTAGGTTGTTGTCACTGTGTACCTTGACCAAATCAATGAGCTCTTTGGCCAAGAAATCTCTCACGAGATGATACATGACTTCAATGTGTTTCGATTTGGAGTGAAACACGGGATTCCTTGCCAATGCAAGAGCACTCTGACTATCACAATATATCACTGGAGTCTCATCAATGCCAAGATTTTTGACCAAGCGAGAAAACCATACAGCCTTTTTACTTGCATCCGACAATGCAACGTACTCTGCTTCCATAGTGGAAGGTGGCGTACAATCTTGAAGACATGACCTCCAAGATACTGCTGCTCCAGCAAATATAAAGACATAGCCAGATGTCGATCTTCTATTGTCGACACAACCCGCATAGTCTGCATCCGCATAACCCACGATGGATGCATCACTGTTCGCGAAGCGTAAACACCTGCCGACCGTACCTTTGAGGTACCTAAGAATGTGCTTCACTGCTTCCCAATGCTTGCTGCAAGGATTTGCCATATATCGGCTCACCACTCCCTCTACAAAAGCAATGTCTGGTCTTGTGGCCACCATAGCATACATGAGACTGCCCACTGCCGAAGAATATGGTACCTTAGCCATTTGAGCTCGCTCAACATCAAATTTGGGTGCATCTTCCTCACTGAGTTTCAAGAATGCCTACATTGGGGTACTCAATGCTTCCCCCGGTGCATATTGAAACGCTGCAAAACTTTCTCAATGTATGTTTCCTGAGATAACTCAAGAATACGACGTTTGCGATATCTTCTGATTCGCATGCCAAGAAAGTGTGTAGCATCCTTCATTGCAAAATTATTGCTAAGTGTTTTCTTCAAGTTGGCAATTTTCGCAATGGATTTCCTAGCTATAAGCATCTCATCAACATACAAAACTAGAATGATCATCGAGCCATCATCTAGTTTTCTCCTTTTATATCCTTGAGACCTCATACATGCATCAAATTTATGATACCACTGCCTTGAACTCTGCTTTAAGCCATAAAGTTCCTTTTTGAGCTTACATACTAGCTCCTCATGAGATGCGTTCTTCTGAACAAACTCTTCAGGCTACTGCATGTAAACATCCTCATCGAGATCCTCATGAAGAAATGTTGTCTTCACATCCATTTGGACAAGTTCCATGTCCTCAATCGCTACAAGACCAAGTATGGTTCTAAGCGTTGTCATCTTGACCACAGACGAGAAGATTTCATCAAATCGACTCCCTTTTGCTGTTTGAACCCCTTGGCTACAAGTCTAGCCTTGTACTTTGGATTTGGATCACATGAGGTAAATTTCTTCTTGTAAACCCATTTGCAAGGTAAAGCTTTCGCATCATTTGGCAGTTCTACCAAGTCCCAAGTGTCATTAGCCTGAATCAAGTTATACTCAGATTGCATAGCCTGCTCCCACTTCACCACATCATCCGCCATCATGGCTTCTTGGTAGCAGCTTGGCTCATCGCAATCAGTCAACATGATGTAATCAAGACCTGGTTCGAAACGTGCAGGTGGACAAGAGACTCTAGTAGACCGTCTCACTCCTTGACCATTGTTATCTGCTCCCTCTAGAGCATTGCTAGTGGAAGGTACATCACTAGCCCGCTGAGTTGATTTCATTGTCTCTCAGGCAACATCCTCAAAAGTGACTCTCCGAATTTCTATTTCCTTGATAGTTTGTTTATGCATCTTCGATTGAAGATCACATCTGAACTATGGATGACTCGACGAGATTCCGGGTGCCAGAGACGATATCCCATCTCTCCATCTGCACCATATCCAATGAAAATACATTTGTGTGACTTTGGCTCTAACTTCTGTCGAAGTTGTTTAGGCACGTGAGCATAAGCTTCACAACCAAGAACACGTAGATGGTCATAGTGGGGCTTACGTTTAGACCATAACTCTTCTAGAATCTCATAATTCAATGGCGTACTAGGCAAACGATTTATAATGTGCACTGCGGTCAAGACGGCTTCTGCCCAAAAGCCTTGTGTGAGATTTGTCCTAAAAAGCATGGCTGTGACTCTTTCTTGAATTGTACGATTTATGCGCTCAGCAACTCCATTCTGAGCTGGTGTGTATGGTGCAGTAAACTGCCTTTTAATCCCCCTTTTAGCACAAAAATTTGTCAAACTCTTTCGAGACATACTCTCCACGGTTGTCAGTCCACAACCTCTTGAGTTTCTTGCCAGACTGATTCTCAACGAGTGCTAAAAATTTCTGGAACATAGGAAGAACTTGATCCTTATGTTTCAAAGGATATGCCCACACCTTTCGAGTAGAGTCATCTATGAATGTCACAAAATAGCTGGCCCCCCCTAGAGGTTTGGTTGACATAGGACCGAAAACATCACTATGCACTAAATCTAGAGGTTTAGCTCGCTTTTGACCCAATGGTAAGTGCACGGACCTAGTCTGTTTGCCATAGATACAGTGCTCACAAACAAGAAAGTCAACATAAGACAAGACAGGTAAGTAGCCAAAACGAGTCAGAGTTCTCATTCCTTTTTGGCTAATATGACCTAGTCGGCAATGCCACAACTCAGTAGACGACAGCTCGACTATAGATATGTAATCATGACCAACATCTGACACATGCATGGATTACAAGGTACCATGCTTCTGACCTCTGAGTACAACAAGATTACCTTTGCGTACTATCCACGAACCATTGCCAAATGTGGTGTTGTAGCCCAAATCATCAAGCTGACCAACAAAAATCAAGCTTTTAGTCAACTTGAGCACATGTCTGACATTACATAAAGTAAAGTGCATGCCATTCCTTAGATGCAATTTGACGTTTCTAACACCCTCAATGTCTAGTTCATAAGCATCACCAAGTCTCACTTTGCCACAAGAGTGAGAATAAGTAGAGAACCACTCTCTATGTGGTGTCACATGGAAACTTGCATCAGAATCTACTATCCAATCGACAGGTAGATCTGCTGTGAAGATCAATATGTCAGAGGTAAGTGGCATAACAACCGCTGGAAGAGTCTCTACAATAGGAGCATTTGAAGACTCTAGCACATTGATCTCCTCTAACTTTGCTTTGCCCTTGTTTGAATCATCAGACTTAGAAGTTTCACCAGATTGTTTATCCTTCTTGCTTTGCTGCCATTTCGTGCAATCCTTCTTCACATGCCCTTTTTTATGGCAGTGATAGCACTTGACATTACGCATAGAACCTCGAGACTTATTCGTGAGCCCCCACGTTCCTTGCTTTTGGCATGACTTTGAGTGTGACCCCTCTATCTATCACTAGCAACATACGCATCACCATCCTTCTTTCCTTCAAGAGATTTCCTACGAATCTCCTCGGTAAACAGACTCCCAAGGATGTCATTGTACACTAGACCGGTACCAGATACTGAGTTGCTAATCGCAGTACAGAACGTATCTCAAGACGAGGGTAAACTGCATAGTAAGTAGATACATTTGATTTCCTCATCGAAGACCAGACCCTAAGTGGTCAACTGAGTGAAAATGATATTGAACTCATTAATGTGAGTAGAAATAGTGCCCTCTTCCTTCATACGAAGGTCAAACAGCTTCTTCATCTCTAGTAGTTCTTTCTCCAACTATAGTAAAGTACACAGATTCGGCCAAATGCAAACGGAGGGTAGATTTGGCCTTAGCATCAAGTTTCTCCCACTCAACATCTGTATACTCGCCCTCTGGGCGCTCCATGATAGGATGCAGCTGGTCTTTTTGTATAAGAACATCTTGAATATGCTCTTTCCAGATAGCAAAATTCGTCCCATCAAATTTCTGGATAGTGTAAAGATCCTTTTCACCACTACATGACATGGTTGCAAGCTAAAGATAATATGGCGATAAACATTGGTAATTTTGGGAAAAATTTCGACAGAGTTTTCCCAAAAAAATTGACAGAATCTCAATCCAAAATTGTCACAAGAGATCAGTAACGCATCAAAAGTGATGCTGTCAAAGCATAAGACAGGCGCATCAACCACTAACTGTGCATAAAAAGTCAAAAGCTGACCAAGACTGCCAACACGACGTCAAATGCACCTAGCCCTCTCTATACATGTCCTATGGCGAGGCCACAAAATAGGGGTACTCCAGTAACCTGTATCACTGAAAGAATCTCAACATTCGAGAATCCCCCAACTCAAGAAAACCTCACGCTATCGACCCTCACAAAAGGTTATGTAAACAAGAAACCAGCCCAGTCTCAGAAAGGGCCTCCGAACCGAGTCTCAGAAACGGTCGGGACTGCCAGAAACAAGCCAAATCGGCTCCACAAAAGGTATATATGGCAGTTTCCGCAACTCAACGTACATCCACTGTCAACAATACTACAAGGTGCAGTATACGCGCTCAAACAAGCACCAACAAAATGTGCAAGCAGTAAACAAATCCCTATGGGGAGTAAAACCGCTCTCAAAAGAGCTCGAGCACTATCAAAAGTGCCAAAACAATGCATATGTGCATCAAATACTCCCACTGAAATCTGTGTTGATGCTAAACACTGCAACCTGTAAGAAACTTGGATGTCCTGTATGTATGCAAGAACCTGTGAGGAGATGGATGCCTGAAAAACCCGAGTCAATGTCGATGCCGAAAAGTGCTCCTAATCAGCCCATAAACACCATCTCAATAGCACATAATAGCCATAAAGCGGCTATATACCATCTAAAATAGTCTCTGAACAACTTGCACCTGTGTCCTGTACTTGTATCTGTAGCAAAAGTGGAGTTGAAAAAATACAATTCCTGAAGCGTATCTCTAATGAAGCTTTAGACTGCACGAACAGCTTCGAAAGGGGGATAAAACTCCAGGACACCTATTGGAAACGCTCTCGAAATGCTGAATTTGCCGATGCCAAAATCGGAAACCTGTTTGCACTTTTGAAAGTGCGCGCCCACGCAGATGCGAAAACGGCAAGCACAAACTGTGCTCTGATACTAGTTGAAGGTGCCGCGGGAAGCGTGTGCGAGAGAGAGAGAGAGAGAGAGAGAGAGAGAGAGAGAGAGAGAGAGAGAGAGAGAGCTGCTTTGGGTGGAGTGCACAACAACGTTATTCTATTGCAGCTCCTTATTCTGTTGTATTAAAGAATAAGTGTATACATGGTTAAGTTAGTAGATGGGTTAGTAGTAAGTAGGATGTCCGGCCAGTTGGCCTGAATCCCAACACATACATCCGAGATGCATCCCTTGCTCTAAAAGTTGACAAAGTTTAATGCCCTCTGGTGGGGCCATCTTATAAGGTCCCTTTGATACATGCTTGCTTTCTAGAAGAATCTCTATCTCATGTTCAATTTCTTGAGTAGGAGGAAGAGTGGTGAGATCTTTGGAAAAGCTGTCAACATATTCATGAAGCCGTGAAGTTTTTGTATCGCTTGAGTCTAGATCAACCTTATTCACTTTGGCAACAAATACATGTTGTCTAGCTCTCATACCCTTGAATAAATGGTTTGTTTTAACTAATTGAATCCTTGAAATCCCATTCTTCCCTTGCACTTTAATTTGCTTTGCATATTTATCTCTCAAGATCAAACTTCCTTGGCCACGATGGATGCTAAGTTGATTCCTCGATAACCAATCTATCTCAAGAATCCCATTGTACACCCCAAAATGGACGAGCTCTAAAGAAAGCTAAGGTAGAGTGTTCCCCTAGTTTAAAATCAAGAGTCCCCATAGAATGTCGAGATACCACAGTTTGTCCATTAGCCAAGTCTACTATCATAAGTTTATATTGTTCTTGATTCAAGCTCAACTTTCATAAGCATTTAGTACTACCACAGTCCATGAGGAGTGTAAAACATTTACCTCAATGTGTGGCTAGCATTTGAATAATACCAAATTGTCATTGTGTTGTAGTGTTGTCAATAGCCCCATAAATAGTTGCTCTCTCTTCTTCTTCACCAAGAGTAGGCTCTCCTATGACTGCATGTGCATGGGTGTTCCTTCCTTGACCTCTTTCAAAGGCCCTAGATACTCTTCCTCATCCTCTACCACGTCCATTAGCGTGGTGTCTTTGATCTACTTCAATTGTTGTTGCTTCTTATTATTAAACGGATTGAGATAATGAATTGGATTTAGCATTATGGTCTTCCAAGGCAGCTTACAAGGTAGCCACATGATTGACCCACGTTCAAGTTGTAGAGATTGGAGACCATAGTGCCTATGGCATTTGTTGCTCTAGGTCTATGGATTTCTACAGACCATAAATTGTCTCTTATGAAATTTGTGGAGCATATGAGGAATCAACTATTGGAATTAAATGGGGAGAGGATGAAAAATCTTTAGTACAAAAAAGGAGATCTGCTTAGGTGGATATGCAAGTGAATTGAAGTTTTTAATGTGGGAGACTGGGTGATGATTTATAAGTAAGAGCTAGGCCACACCGGAAAGCTAAAGCTGAGATACATTTATGTGCCCAATCCCGTGAATGGGTTTCATTTGGAGAGCTATGTGGGGGCAGTTCCGCAAGGGATCGTTGACTCCATCAGAAATTAAACTTTGAGTGGGAACCCACAACCGAAGCAGGGGTTAATGGAGATTTAATTTTAAATTACCCATCTTATTGCATGAGCATTTGGTGGGGGGAAAGGCCCCGCAAATTCATGGATTTGTTGCCACAGACTACTCGTGATCCCAAAATCATAGATAGCTTGCATATGCGAGAGGTCCGAAGCTTGGCCCTCCTATTTGGTGTGAAATGGTACTACATGATGAGGCACCAAGATGTGCTCCGAGGCACACAGGTATAGTGGTATTTGGCAAGGGAGTGTGTTTTAGCCAAGAATGACTACATGAGTAAAGAGGTATTTCAGCCTATGTACATAGCCGAGAAGGGCATGCTAATGGAACGGGCATCACGGCTTTTCACCAAGCGTCCAGTCACAAAGGATACTCGAGATAAGAGGAGGCATGTCAGTACATTTTCTCTCACTCCATATGTTGCAGGATTGTTTGTACCCAGAAGTAAGAAGTATGGGAGCCACCATATGACAGCCCCAAAGGGAGCACAAAGGCCAAGCAATCTCCAAGTGGAAAGGATGATAGGAAGAGGAAGCTGCAGTTGGAAGAGGAGGAACTCCCTGGGAATGGATTTGAAAGATCAGGATCTGCTAAGGCCAGTAGAACAAACAAGGTAACAAGTACAGGTTCATAGCTAGCTTTGAAGGAGGAAACACCAGCGCTTTGGAAATGATGGAGAAGCAATTGCTTGAAGATGATATGCAAATGTAGGGATTGGGGTAATGGTCTCCGAGGATGATATTGGGGTTATGAAGACTGAAGTAGAGGGACATGCATAGTAACTTTGGATGGACTAACTAGCTGGATGAACAAGCTATGTGAGAGGTTGAAGGGGATGCTTTGATCCGAGGCGGATAATGATCTGTTGCTTCGGATTTGGGAGCTGGAAATGGAAAAGGAGCAGCTCGAGAGCACCTTGAGGATCAAGAAATACTAAGGATGTTCAACACGTTAGAGAAGAAGTATTGGCTTTTCTCTTTACTCCCAAACCAGTGATTTTAACCACCAAGTTTGAAACAGGTGATTAATGGCAGTGAGGTATTATTTGTCCAAGATCATATGAAGCCTATCAAAGAGGTTTTGCCCAGTCCAATGGAGAGAGATCTTTGGGCTTTCTATCTTTTGTGGAATGATCTTAGTCCACAAGGCATGGTACTTTTTAATCACTCCAAAGGGGAATTTATTATGATATTTAGGTAGGCATGCTTGTAGGCACTTAGGTCGTTGTAGGAGGTTCTTTTTTGACATACATTCTATGCACAAGAAGGTTTGGATAAATTCTCACATTCTGACTTACCCCAACATCATGAGATTCTGTGAGGGAGGCACTGCATACCTAGCTAGGTACGATTGGGGGCATAGGACCACCGACCGATTGGGGGCATAGGACCACCTACCGATTGGGTGCATAGGACCGCCGGCCCGGTTGGGGGGGGGGTCCCTTGCCCCCAATCGTATCTAGCTAGGTATGCGGTGCCTCTCGAGCAGAAGCTCATGATGTTATGCATTCTATGAAAAACACCGAAAAAGACTCCCTTTTCTTACATGAGAAAATTTTAAAATCTTCTTGTGATGTATGCACCCATCATTCTAGTGCTAACTCATTGCTTTCAATGTACACTAAGTAATGCAACTTCTTGTGACAACCCCTCGACCTTCTTCTAATTCGCAAATGTTTGTGTGTATTCAAGTAGCAACTGGGTGGCGAGCACTCAATTACAAGGCTCATTTTTGAAGGATGGCCCCTTTTTTTTCATTCAAAGGACCAAAAATTGCTCACTCTTCTGAGTTGCATTATAGCAGGAAGAAAATATGACAGTCACACTAGTGTTCTTAAACAAGTAGGATAAAATAATTTGGTTGGAATCAAGATGAATTGGTCATTTTTATGAAAGGAATGTCCATATGTTTGACATCAAATTAACTTTCGCTGGTTGATGGAGTAGTGGCATTTTCTCTGCATGTGCATGAGTGACTTTTCTTAGCCTAGCCTGTCTTGTATGAAGCAATGCTCGCATACACAAGAAGATTTAGAAATTTTCTCATGTAGGAAAACGGAGTCTTTTCCAGTGTTTTTCATACAATGAATAACATCACGAGATTTTGCTCGAGAGGCTCCGCATACCTAGCTAGGTACGATTGGGGGACAGGGGACCACCAGCCCCCTCATCAGGCCAGCGGTCCCTGCCCCCAATCGTACGTAGCTAGGTATGTGGTGCCTCTCTCGCAGAAGCTCATGATGTTGAATTTGTCCAAAACTTTTTGTGATAAGTAGTGTAGATTTCTTGGTTGAAAGTGAAAAACCCCAATGGCAATTTCATTGACACTTACTGTCAAGGTTAAAACTTGGGCATTTTAGTTATTAATTCCGATTTGACATAAATCCTGGTTGAAAATCAATGCCAAGAAAATGGTTTTTTTTTCAAGGGGTGGCGCTAGCGGCGGTGGAGTTAATGAAGTGAGCGTATAAAGCCGTGGCACAGTCCCTTCTCTGCCTTACTGACGAGACTCCTCCATGCATCCTCATCGCTTGTCTCCATCCGACAGTTCCCACATTTAAGGTCTTGCCTAGCTCTTCTGTGCTCCTTCAACGCTCTCCAGTTGCAGATTGGCCATAGTTAACGGTAAGCATGCAATGTGTGTGTGTGTGAGAGAGAGAGAGAGAGAGAGAGAGAGAGAGAGTCCATTTCTGCACACGTTTGCCTTAACTGCAATTTACGCAATTAGAAATGTTGATAGACATGAATGTGAAATTCTGATTTTGATGGAAGAAAAGGGGGGTTTCTCCAGTCCAAGTAATTTTTTTAGTACGAGAGTTTTGCAACAATGCTGTATTGAAAAACTTTCCACCAGTTGTAGAGGCGAGCTGCAATCAGGATGACACAATCCTTTGACTTCTCTATGAGGCTGCAGCTCTGCACATCATCACTTTGGACACAGCCGAGCTGCGCTCACAATTGATTAATAAAACTGTGAGCTGTATAATAGAAAGCTTTTACACCCATGTAGATAATTCTCTTTGACCTGTTGAACTTGAGTGAGATGCAAGCTTTGTTAATACAGTAGAGGCTCCAACCTTTGTTAAAACTTTAAGTCAATGGTAAATTTGACGACTAACAGGAATATTGAAAATAAGGATAGAATATGTCCAAAAAAAACTTCCCCATGACTGTTGAGTGAAAAAGCCCTATTGCTCGCTTTGGCGATATGTTTCTGCATCATGTGCAGCTTTATGCAGCCATTCTGCGTTAGTTGGGCCAGTTTGCCTAACCATTTCTGCAAAGATCCCTGCAACAAAACAGGAAATCTCCTCGCTCTCTCTCTCTCTCTCTCTCTCTCTCTCACACACACACACACACACACACACACACACACACACATACACTTTTTGTAAATCTATTTGATTAATTTACTAGTGGGAAACCTCAAAGCGAGGAAAACCCACCGAAAGGGTAATGTACAAGGGGAAGAACACAGAACTACTCAGCGGTAGAGAGTAGCTAGAAACATTCATAGGAAAGCCGATGTATCTCTGAGGTGATATCACCAACTTCCAAAGCAAACCGTAACGATTGCCTAAGGGAAAGCTTGAAGAGTGGAAACGGGTCTGCATGAGTACGACGAAACATGTAAGCATTACGTTGACTCCACAGGGTCCAATAAGCCCAGTATCTGACCCACAAACAAGACCTCAAAACGCTGTAGGGCCGAAGAGAAAATGCCAAATACCCAGAACCTTTTGTGAAAAACAACCCTAGGAAAGAGAGCCGCATACAGGCCGATACACGGCGAAGGAAGTCTCTAGTAATGCAACAATCCCACAACAGGTGGCAAATATCCTCTTCTGCAATGGAGCAATGGACGCAAGAGGAGGGGCGAATATGACGCGCCCTACGAAAAGTGCCAATAGAAGCACTCCAAGCAAAGAGCGCCAAAGAAACAGTCGCTCCTTCAAAGGCACACGGCTTTTCCACAAGGCAGAGAGAAGCTCCCTCCACCAGAGATCAGATTTATGCATGTGCCAAAGGGCATTTCAATGATCAGCAAGCCATGATTGTGGTAGAAGAAGAGCATAAATTCGAGCCGCAGAAATATCTCGAAAAGGCATTCCCGAAGATCCCAATTAGACATGCGATCACCATCAGGTAAAGGCGAAATTGGCAAAAAGTCAAGCAACATACTTTGAAGTTCTCTCCAAAACTGACGGTAATGCATGCCCAATCCAAAACGGCGAGCGGCGAATGGAAACTCAAAGGTATATCCAGCCTCATCGACTACATCCTCAACCACACGAATACCACGGCCAAAGAGAAAGTAAGCCTTGCGAGGGGAGCGGTCGACCAAAGTAAGAGAAAATGCTCGGCTCCAATGGAGACTCTCCAAACGAATCGAATCGCCTTCCTGTTGAGGATTCCATGAAAGATGAATCGTGACCTCTTTCCAGGCAAACACTAAAGTGGAAGCAAGAGGACAACCATAAATGTACCCTTCCATCTTGCCGAAAACCACCTCCTCGATAGATGGTTGCCAATGGCCAAAAGAGGAAGTAACAACATGCTGACCAAGGTATGCAAACATAAGTGTCCAAGGCTGAATTTTTTGTGCAAGTGTAGGCAACAACATAGCTTTCTGAGCAAGAACATCCCTGTGCAAATCCAAGATGTTAAGGCCGCCTAGGCGTTTAGGAGTGCAAAGCTTCTCCATAGACATCAAGCGCAAGCCTTTTTTCTGAGCATGGGTCCCCCATAGATGGGATATGATGTCCGACATAAGAGAATCAATAGAACGACGAGGCCAATGCATCAGTGGAAAAAAGAAATGCCAACAAGATGCTCTGAACAATTCGCAGGCGAACATGTAACGGCCAAGTGGATACCTTCCAGTAGTGTAATTTGACATTCAAACGTTGCATAACCCAATCCAATTTCTGAGAATGAGTGACATTCCATCCAATTGGGTAACCCAAATGCCTAGTAATCACGTTTGGAGAAACAATCTCACCTGGCCACAATAGACTGTGCCAATCAAAAGAACAAAGAGACAGAAGCTTCGATTTACAAAAGTTGACTTTAAGCCCAGCTGCAATGCCAAAAAGTTCCAAAGCTTCCATAATCACTCCAACATCAGTCTTCTGATTACGAGGCATAAACAACGAATCATCTGCGTAAGCTTGGCCAACGAAGGTACGACCCGAAGGTAATTGCAAACCATGAAGACGCTCAACAGAAGTCAAGTGATCAAGATAAACCAACAGTGGGTGAGTAGCTATAGCATACAATAGAGCACTAAGGGGGCAACCCTGCCTGACCGAACAACCAAAGAGGCCAAGATTCTGTTACTTCCCTTACAAGATCCCCGAAGAGGTGCTACATGCATAAAAGAAATAAATCACATTGGCAAATTTAGAACCAAACCCTAGGCACCTCATCGTGGCAACAATGAAATCCCACCGCATAGTGTCAAAGGCCTTTTCAATATCAACTTGCATAACTAGCACATCCTGATGAGTGTACTTAGCATACTCCATTCCAATCATAACATTAGTTAGATTGCTCATGATCTGGCGGCGTGGAATAAAACCATATTGAGCCTGATGGAGTCTTGCAAAAAGATGGTCCTTAATGCTGTGCACCAGTGTAACAAACTGCTGACGTGTTGAAACCCTAATTCTACTGAAACCCTAACCCTAAAATCAAAAACCCTAATTCTGTCTGAAACCCAAATTCTACTGGAACCCTAACCCTAAAATTAGAAACCCTAATTTTGCCCAAAACCCTAATTCTGATGAAACCCTAAAATCAAAAACCCTAATTTTGCCCGAAACCCTAATCCTAAAATCAGAAACCCTAACCTAACCCTAACCCTGATTTGCTGGCGTGGCACGCTGACACGTGTCCTACTGTACGGACACCACTACGATTTACGAAAAGGTGGCAGCTTTTGGCATTTCTTTTCTGGACCAGGAGCTTTTGAGTTTTGAAGGCTTTTCACTGTAATTGCTTTTTAGCCAAGGGTCTTTATATATGAGGTTAGGACTCATTCTCTAGTATGCTTCCTGGAGAAGGTGCAGAGTCTGGAGTACCGGCCTGTACTATGTTGATGCAATATAAAGAAATATTGAAAGGGGCGCCAAGGTTTGGGGCCAATACTCTCTGTATGGCTAACCCATATGTAGTCGTCATCTCCATGAGGTATCTCCCATACTCTGTCTGCTCTCTGTCATGTGAGCGTTTGTCAAGCCCCAACTCACCCACATCCAGCTCTCTAAGCATCTCATCTAAAGTGTCGTAGAAGACTGTCTGAGAGTTGCCCGTTCGGGCATTGAAGTCCCCTAGGAGAATGATATCACCATCCCTAGAAAACTCCCATATGTCATCGTCTAGTGTAGAGAAAGGCGATTGCCCTCTGGATGCAGCATAAACTGACGTACTGGGAGGAAAGTAACATATGGCAATGTATAGAAATCGACCTGTGTCAGCTCTTTGTCTCACCCAAAGAAATGAAATGTTATATTAACGTCTTCAAGAGGCCAAAGTGACCTATGAGAGAGAGAGAGAGAGAGAGAGAGAGAGAGAGAGAGAGAGAGAGAGAGAGATTCCAACCTTGCTTATTGCAATTGAGTAGCTTGTGTGGAGAGTCAAACTCTGCAATGTGGCCGCCTGCTGCCAGAACCAAGACACGACCGCAATCAATTATAGTGTCGATTCTATGAGCAATTGTGAGAATGGTACAATCTTGGAAGGCTATGCGTATGGTTGTCTGTATTTGTGTGTCTGTTTCTCCGTCAACTGCAGCAGTGGCTTCATCCATCACTACAATCTGAGATCTTTCAAACCAGTCGCAAGTTTAGCTAGCACATTTGCTTGAGATTGGAATGTGTAGCAGATTCCAATAAACTTACTGCCGAAGAAGAGACCTTGCAAGGCATAACAGTTGCCGTTGGCCAACACTAAAATTTTCGCCATTTCGGACTATCAAACTGTCAAGACCTCTTTCCAGACTTTGAATTTTTCCTAGTAGATGCACTCTTTCTAATGCCTCATAAATTTCTGCGTCTTTATATGCATTGAAGGGATCGAGATTGGATCTGACAGATCCTTGAAACAAGATTGGGTCCTGTGTAACAACAGTGATGGCATTTAAGGCTTAAACACGTCAGAAAACAAGAACTTTCAATAATTAAGAATGAAAGTTTTCTGTGGACTTTTATGTTTTGTGTTTCTGCTGGAAGAACTAATTAGCATGATAGAGCCAAATTTTGACAACAGTAACCATACCTATAGAGTCACCTGGACGCTTTACTGCTAGTCTGCCTTGCCCCCATTAGCCCCCCCCTTTCACACCGTGCATGTGCACCATGGCCCTTTTGATGGAGAAGCAGAATACCAAGTAGATGCCACCTTACAATGGTACCTTCCCTGCTCTGTAACCTTTTTTTGCTGAGCCTTTTTGTATTGATTGCAGAAGCTTGCATTGTAGGCTATGGGAGCATGTTTGATGGAATGAATCACCTTGCACAAGTGCTCGTTCACATCACTTGAATGCCAACGTATCGATGTAAAACTGCCTTCTCGTTTTCACTGTGCAAGCCTATTGAGGTGCAAAGGTCAATCGTACTCCTAATTGTCTTCCAGTATCAAATGGCCCGATTCTCGAGTTGCCTTATACTGGAATGAATGATTGTTCCAGTATAAGGTGATCATTTAGGTGATCGTTCACATCACCTGAATGACAAAGTATTGATGTAAGACGGCCTTCTCATCCCACTATGCAAGCCTATTGAAGTGCAAAGGTCAGTGCATTCATAATTGTCTTCAAGTAACAAATGGCCAGATGCTCGAGTTGCCTTTTACTGCTCCAACTATAATCCGTTCTATGATGGAGAGGGGAAGCCAAACTAGCTTTGGCATGCAATGCAACATATAGCACCAGCTTATGTATCCTGAAGGGTAAGTTACCGAACTTTGCTTTGAGCCACAAGAGTTGCTCGTGATTTTCTGCAGTAGACAATGCACTTGGTACAGTCCGACAAAGGACTGCAATCCACCATCCAAACTTTGGATGAGGATCTCAAATCAACTTTTGTACGATTCAGAAATGGTGAAATATCACACAAGAGAAAGAGGTGATTTAACTTCAAGAACACAAGCACCTGGAGTGCATCCTGAGCCAAATAGTCAGCTTGACTATCCCAATTTTCAAGCCTTGCCCAGGTTATGTTAGAAGTATCTCTTTTGCTGCAACAAAAACCTCAAAACGAGTGAAAAAGACTTGAAATGTTCTCCTTCACAAGTATGTTAATGGAAAAGCAAGAGCCTAAAACGTTTTCATGCCCATTGGAAAAACAAAATCTTGGCAAGTCGCCTTGTCATTGCAGTTGCGCCATGGCTGCTACCCTCTACCCTGGCTTCTCTACACCCTCCACACAGATACAAGTAGACATGCAGGAATTTAATATGGTTTTGGAGTTGCCTGTCATAAACAGACAATAAACAAATAGAGCTTTATCAAGAGACTCGAGGGGAGAGGGCACTAAACACAAGATTTCCCCACAGAAAAAAATGTTGACTTAAAGTGATCTGTTATTGCTCTCGTAAGTTCAAGCACATAAACAGGGCATGGAGGGGCAAGATCCCACTCTTGAATGGAGATTCTCAGGCTTGTCCCTTTTCCTCAAGGAAATTGTACTTCTTTATCCAATGTCCATTGTGAAGCTCCCACTAGAGAGACATCTAAGAGATACTCTCTGAGTCTGTCCTTCTAATTTACATTCGATTAAAGAGAACCAAAAATCTAATACATCACCCCTCAGCTCATACTTGAAAAAAACGTCAAGTCGTGCATTTGAAATATAATGTGCTGTATAGCTACTACACCTATAATTTATCTCTACGAAGTGTGCATTTGAGTCATTTTTGTTAAGACTGCACTGGTTACTCCACTGGTTCTCTCTATCACACCCAAAACATCTTAGACAAGGTCATAGGCAGCTGAGCCTGTTTGCCATTTCGTCAAAAGGACATTGATATTTTTGACTGTTTCAGACAGGGCTATGAAGAGCATTGCTAGCTGTAGCAAGGCTACAGTGTCACAGGCACTGGACGAACTTTTGCCTGGGCAGTGACACGTGGCAGGCAAACAGGTGGTGGTCTAGCCGACCACCACGACCACAGTTTGGAGATAGTCTTAGGTGGATTGGATATTTGTGAGCCGTTGGTGGCTCTTTATGATGGTATATATCCGTAGCCGTTTTTGGGTTGCGGGAGGATTACTCTGTGTGGTCACTAGTCTGGAGTCTATTATCTTGAGTTCATGCACAATACTTGTTCACGATTCCTGCACAGTTGAGCCTCGACACCCCAATGTACCTAGGAGTTCTTGGCTGGAGCTGAGTGTGTTGCCATTGCTAGAGTCTGTACTGGTTTTTATGAGTTAGTCAAGTCCCATATGTTCAGGTTCTACTGTTGAGTCGCTGTGTTTGTTTGCTCTATTATCCATTACTTCTGTGTTTTCGTTTTGTTGGAATGAGATGTCACGCACATTGCACTGAGGAGCACCCACTGTAGAGAGCACGACACATTGTCTCTGCTACAGGTGCTCTCATTTTTGGCACGCTCGGTGGGACCTCAACTGAAATCTCACTCCGTGGAAAGTCTAGTCGAGGAGCTATTGGGTTTAACTTCTTTGTCTTGGTTTGTTGCTTTCGACTGGGTTGGGCTGCTTCAGCTTGGTCCAGTCTAGTTTCACCTTGTCCTGCTTAGTCTAGGCCTGCTGGTCTAGTCTTGGTCTATTAGTCTCTCGGTTTGGTCTAGTCCTCTCTCGTCCAGCTCTAGCCACGTGGTCCAGTCACTACTCGCCTTGGTCTAGTGGCGTTTGGGCCAGTGTCCACTAAGTTACAGGTCTTCGTGCCCAAGGCTTGGTCGGCTTTTGGTTACTGTATGACACATACAAGGCACTCAAGAGAGCGACAAAGCCCACTACTAAATCCTCTGAAGTACTACCATAGAAGCATCAACCCTTCGTGCCAAGCAGAAGTCCACCAGCCCCATTACCCCTACCTTCCCCCTCAACCAGTTCTGCACCTCCCCCCATCAATAAACTTCTCATCCCCTGTGTTACAGCAAGCTCCGGTGCAACAAGCTCTTGCAGAGACAGCTATGGAGGAGCTCACAAGCATTCTAGCTAAGGTGAATATTAAGTTTCCGACTTTCAAGGGTCTCTCCACAGAGGATGCCGACGACCATGCCCGGAGGTTTGTTTCTCTCTGCATAGGTCGTGGCCTCAACTGAGAAGATGCCTACTTAGTACTCTTCCCATCTACCTTGGATGGCTTAGCAGACAAGTGGTACACAGTCAGTTTGCTGAAAACCACTTCACTACTTGGGCCACATTATTGTTGTTAAGACAACAATTCTGTGAAGCTTTTAGACCAGGGGACTTCCAAGAAAAGCTTCTGGATGAGTTGGCCAACCTGATGCTTCAGCCCAAAGAGACTTTTGCAGAACTCATGACTAGAACCAAGTCTCTGGTCGCTAAGCTTCCTCAGCAACCAGGTAAATTTATGGTTAAGAAGTGGATGGAGAAGGCTCTTCCCAAAACCTCTCAGCAAAAACTCTGAAAGAGTCTCCGACCTGATGCCACTTTGGAGGAATTTGTCACAGCTGCTACTCGGATAGAAGGAGCTAGGAACCTGTTCACCAACTCTCCTCAGGTAGAGACTACCCCAGTCTTTTTAGAAAGTTCCTCTGATTCTTTAACCTCTTTACGCAGGGAACTGGAAGCCCTAAAGTTACAGCGAGCTCTTCAAGAGGAGAGGTCCGTCTCTCTTGAACAGGAGAAGCCTCCACATCACGAGGCTTTGGAACAGATTAAGCGCGAGCTAGAAGAGCTCAGGTCTCAGCAGGAGACTAAGGCTATGATTTGGTGTAGCTCATGCCGCTCTCTAGAGCACCCTCCACATGAATGCCCCCTTCGGGTTTACTGCCACTTCTGTGAAAAGTCTGGACATGAGGACAAGGATTGCTACTACCTCAAGGGATTGCGACAAATACAGCAAAGTCTTGGTCCTACTCTTCAACAAAGGCCACCACCTGCATCCAACATGGTTCTCCCTACGACCATCCAAACCACATGCCACCTTTGTTGACAATCCCTCCTATGCAAGGTATGCAGAGCACTTTTCCCTCTCAGAGCTTTTATCATACCCATGCTCCCTCATCTTCTCAAAGCTTCTACGCCTCCACCTCAACTTGATACAACAGGAGCAACGAACACCTCACCCTTCGACTCACCCATTGAATCGACCTATTTTATGCTAAAGATGCAGAGACTTTAGACATTACCAAAGCAAATGCCCTCTGCCAAAAGGGTCCCCTCCTTCCCGTCATTGCCCTGAAGGTAAGGATCACTACAGTAAGGATTGTCCCAAACTTCATGCATCTACGTCTTCAAACCTGAGTCAAAGCCAAAATAAATTTACCTATCCCAAGATCAATCTAATAGTAGTTGGCACCATCCCTTAGCTGCCACCTTCGCCCATGTGGTTGTCCCTCAAGATAAGCTGCAGGTAGAGGAGCCAACCGGCGTCCTCACTCGGGCCCAAAGAGCCGCTCTCGGTCTTAGCATTCCAGCAAGTTCAACTGCCCCACACATTCTCACACCAGCGGATACACTGCCTTCAACTGTTGACAAGCCATCGCCAGTGCCAAGCAAGAATCCAAATCTTTCCTCTCCGATATTGATGAAGCTTTCTTGGAAGCAGTTGCCGATCTACAGAAGATCAAGGTACCAGAGAAACCACTGGTAGAAAAAGAAAAGCTTACAACAGAGACAATCTTGAAGAACACCTTCCAACAAGTGCTCTATGACATGCTGCGACTAGATGCGAGTTTTAGAAGTGACACCCTTGTAGTTAGTCAGTCACTTTACCTCGGAGCAAGTCCTAGTGGCGGGCACCTCCCAGTGCAACCATCAGAGTCCTATATGATATCCCATCCTGCTGCTCCCCTCATTGATTATAGAAGCCCTCGTCTCACCGTGTCCGTCTTGGGGCGGCAATTCTCAGGAGTGATAGTGAATGGTGGATCTGGCATCAACCTCATGCCCGAGTTCACTATGTTGGCTTTAAGTCTATAGCCTATACCCGCCGTGCCCCCTTCATAGTTACATTGGCCGACCAAAGGACAGTCTACCCATTGGGCATAGTGGACAAGGTGCCTTTGTAGGTACAAAACTTCACCTTTAACTTGGATTTTGTTGTGGTTCGTCTTCCCCAAGTTGAGGGCAGATTTCCTTTGCTCATCGGTAGACCATGGCTGTGCCACACTAAAGCGCTTCATGATTGGGGAAATGACGCCATATGGATACATAGTCCTGGCTCAATGCAACCCATTCGCCTAGCAGGAGGCATGGATCCCGTAGTGCAGCAAAGCTCTTTGTCAATGGAAACCAACCCTGAACAAGAACAACCTACTCCACCTCACGGGCTAGACAAAGATCTGCTGGAGTGGTTGGACGCTACCAAGCCTATGCCTTGTTATGGGGTCTCTATTCAATCCTTGCCTAAAGATACATTCTCCTCCAACGTTTCTACTGTCACTAAACCCAGTATGCCACTTGAGCCAACAGCAAGTGTCAAAGATCTACAGGAGTTCTCAACACCTCAACCTTAGCACCATTTGTGTCAGAATGTTCGACCCAGCTTAAGTTCTTTGTGCCCGGTGTACTACCCTTCACCAAGATTCTTCAAGGCCGGTTACAACAAAAAGAAGTTGATTTCAAGGTGGAGGACCTGGCTCAGTATGTCTCTGTACTCCGAGACGACGCAAAAACTTCTTCACCTACGGTGCCATCTTTGCGGCAGAGCCATCTAGAGACCCAATAAAGGGAGCGAATTGCAGTGTTTTTGATACCCACCCCGCTCTGATGGACCGTATGCAGAGTAGACAATCCAATCTGCTGAAGATCAGATTAACCCCTTGTGAAGGAACAAAAGAGTCAAGCTTTGATGAATTTGCAAGAGGTCACCTACACTACGTGATAGAGGTACCCTTCAGCTTTCTCCACATCCTTTCCATCCTTTTGTGCATCTCTTTGTTAGCTTCATTGATAATCAGTGCCCCTACCCACCCCCTCTCCTCTCGCCCCTCACCACCCTGCCTCACCCACTCACCCCTACCTATTACCTTCTCGCCCCTCACTACCCCCTCTCGCCCCCTACCCACTCCCTCCCTCCCCCCCCCTCACCCCTACCTACCCTAACTCGCCCCTACCCACCCCTCTCTCTCATATTGAATAATGACATATGGGAGTTCTCTAGAGATGGAGACATCGTTCTCTTAGGAGACTTTAATGCCAGAACGGCCAACTCTCAAGCAGTATTCTATGATACTCCTCAGGAAATGCTCAGAGAAGTGATTTATCACAGAGGGGGCTTACTAGAAACTCACAAGATAAAGAACACACTGAATATGTGAGACATCTCATGGAGATGGCAACTATACATGGTTTGGCCATACTTAATGGTCTAGAGAATTTCCCTTTATCTGGGGGATTCACATGCTTCCCGCAAAGGCATGGGGCCAGTACAGTGGATTATGTCATGACTTCACCAAGCTTTATTTCTAGTATCGAGGACTTTAAGGTGGGACCCAGACCGGTTGGGATTGCAGTGGATCATGCTCTCTTGACCTTATCAATCTCCTTCCAATACAATGCCTCTCAAGTACAAAGGAAGAAGACACACACAAGATATACTTTCACGCCAGAGACCGATTCAGTCTATGTGGAAAAGATCTATAATAGGATGTGGGCAGCCGAGCCAGTATATACTGTAGAGGAGATTACTTCTCAGTCAACAGAGATACTACATGGAGCAGCACAAGAGGCATACCCACATACTCAACCTGATCAAAAGAGAGGATTTGGGAACATGCCTCAAAACAGTTGGTATGACGAGGAATGCAGAGAGACGAGAACCCAGGTCCAGAAAGAGCTTACACTTGGGATCATCACATATAAGCAATCTCGGATTGCTCTTCGGCGTGTAGTACTTTGCAAGAAAAGGGCATTTTTAGCCAAACTGGAGAAGGATTTATATCAGCTCTTCTTGAGTCACGACTCACATGAGGTCTAGCGTTTATTTCACGAGCACTCACCGCCTTCGACAATTACTTCTCCTGAGATTTGGGGTCAATATGTAACATCATTATATATGGTATTTGACAGCCTCCATTACCAGATCCGCTAGAGCCATGCCCTTCTACTAGTACTTTCTTTACTACGGAAATGGTGAAAAAAGCCATTGATAAGATGAAGACAAGAAGAGCATATGATCATGATGATTTAGTAGCAGATGATCTGATCCATGCCAGGGATCTACTTTCAGAAGTCCTTGCTCGTCTGTTTAATCGGGTCATGTGTGAAGGATTACCTGAATCTTGGAAATTATCTACTATCGTACCTATTTTCAAGTCAGGGGATCCTATGATACCCGGGAACTACCGTACCATTATGGTAGGTCACACATTGACCCGACTGTACGCATCCATTCTTGAACAAAAATTGAGTAGATGGACAGAGAATGAGGGCATAAGGGCAACAGGACAAGATGGATTCAGGAGGGGTTATTCCACTTTAGATCATATTCTTACGCTCAGAGCCATTATTGAGGAAGGAATAGCAAGCGGGAGAAGGATGTATTGTTGCTTTGTGGATTTTCGGAAAGCTTTTGATACAGTACCAAGGGCCAGATTGATGCGCAGGATGCAAGAGTTAGGGGTCCCCAAAGAGATTATTTGGGGGATCATGGCCTTATACGGGTCAGTAACTGGTTATGTACGTACTCCAGAAGGGGATTCCGACATTGTTTATTCCACCGTTGGAGTAAAGCAGGGATACCCACTGTCCCCTACTTTATTTGGTATGTACATAGATGAGGTATCAGATTACATTGATAGAGAGGGTGACAGAGGTGCTCAACTTGCAGGGTCATGGATCCCTTTGTTGTTGTATGCAGATGATATTGTATTGATAGCAGAATCACCAGATGGAATGCAGAGGCAGCTAGATGCATTACATAAATTCGCGGAGGACAGTGGACTATCGGTAAACTTGGGTAAAACCAAAGTTATGGTGTTTAACACCACACCGCAGAGGGTTAGGAGATCGGCACCTACATTTGCATATGGCCAGGATACAGTAGAGTACACAAATACATACACATACCTTGGTGTGGTATTTGCAGGACCGAAGTTTACTCTTAAGAAAGCAGCGGATGCTAGATTGTCCAGAGCCTCTGCAGCCTTGGGGGGGTTGGAGAGGATGTGTTCACAATTGCAGTTTCAGAACCACGAACAAAACTTTGGCTCTTTGATACTGTGGTGGCTTCGGCTATGCTTTATGGGGTCCATATTTGGGGACCATTTGTGGATCAGGATCATTGGAAGTCAATGGAGAGACCTTTGGTATCTATGATTTCCCGAATGATTAGAGCCAAGGCCTCCGTACCACACGCGATTACCCGAGAAGAACTAGCTGCCCCTCCGATAGAAATTGAAGCTCTTACCAGATCAGTGTCCTTTATACATAGTTTGTGGGATACAAATAATTGCCGATATACTAGACTGGCCCTCGAATCCTCTCGACAATTAGCAATGAAAGGGGATACATCATGCTGTTATTCGCAACTATCCTCGTGGTTTCAAAGACACGGGTTCAGTATGGAAAGATTACCCCCCTTCCAATACTCTCTTGAGGCTCCATCACTGGCAATTACACGAACGGAGATTAATAAAATCATCCGTCAGGATCTTATATAGTTGGATACTAAGAGGACATGGGTACACCCTACACAAGAATTGGGCACGAAGATGGCCGACTACAGAGAAAACTTCCTACAGCTATCTGAAGATGGATTTGTGATTCGCCCGAGCTACATGAATACCCACCTGTCTCATGGTTTGAGATGTGCTATTGGTCAGATTCGCACATCCTCACACTAGTTGGAAATTGAATTTGGCAGATTTAGGGGAATCCCACCTGAGAGCAGAATTTGCAAGTTATGTGGAATGGAGCCGGAGACAGAATTACACTACATATGCCATTGCACCGTATACTATGAGATACGTGGGCGTTTCCATTGCCTATTTAAAGAAGGCTTTGGACCTCTAGATAGAGTCATGCAATACCAAGATCAAAGATGCTTAGGCTTGTACCTATTGGAACTACATCGGCACAGGGATAATCTAATGAGAAGACAAATAGCACTTATAACCGGCCTGTACAACGTAGAGGGCGGTACTATTTCAATTACCTGTTAACTTTACACAGAGCACTGAGAAGGGAAGAGAACACAGTTGCGTCTAGCGACTAGAATGTCACTGCGCACACGAGACCGACACCCTATAGGCCCCAAAGACTGGCGCCCCTTTCGGTATTTCTTTATTCAAATTAAGGTAGACGATCCGACCACTTTGCACAAGCTTTCACAAAGCTGTCCAAACCTGGCGAGGGCTGAAAACGCAGGTTTTCGACCTAATTTTGGAAGCATAACGACGCAAAAACCCCTGTAGGTCAAAAGCACTTGTCTAGGACGGATTCCCTCGCTATCTGGAATCTTTTTGGCGAGCTGTCACAGAAATTCAGCGGGCTGTAATTCCCTGTTTTTCACTGCCGGGTGCCCAAAAGCTTGTACACGCATCCCAAGGCTCTCACGAGACTCGCCCGGTGTTCCCTTGCAGTTTAGGTGCAAAACCCTAAACCTGCAGGAAAACACAGCAGGCTGTAATTCGCTGTTTCGGATCGTTTTTAGCGGAGCGAACACGCCTACGCGTGTCCCAAGGGCTCCCGCACACAATGGGACAATTCCCCTGTGAATTGGACGAGTTTTCACGCGAGAAAACTCTCCAAACTCGCAATCTTTCGCGATGGAACTGTGCGTACCTGTGGGGGATTAGCAATTAGCTAATCCGGTTCCTGTTCAGAAGGCTCTTGCCTTGGCAAACGCGCATAAACCCCCAGAACTGTACATGTTCATCTGAGTAGCCCAACTAGAGGGGCATTACCATCTGTGCCAAAGGGGAGAGAGAGATGCACGAGAGCAAGTCATCGCCCTACATGAGACAGAGGAGAAGGCAAGCTTTCCATTAAAGCTGTAGACCTGCACCCACTACTCACACACACACACTGTAGCTCACTTATGAGTCAAATCAGCCTCCTCTCTCAAATTGGGCGCCCCCTCTTGCTGATGGAAGTGGAAAACTGCACTAGGAGCCGCCATGTGTCCAGTTTGCCCCTTTTGAGTTAATTCTCTAGTTTCCATTGACTTATAAAGTTGTGACTTTCCGAGTGGCCCAGATTTCATTTGGCGCACACAAGCTTCCATACTCATCAGAATTCAGTGCTAGCTGGCCCGACCAGTCCCAGACTGACCAGCCCAGACTCCTGCTGTGAGAAACCTATTCGGCCACAACCGTTTCACAGTGGCCATGCAATGTCCACTTGCACCTTTTCAAGGGTTCCGGGGAAAACAAGTAAAAATAAAAATAAATAAAAATATATAGTACTTATTTACTGAAAGGCAACAGGAAAAATACACCTCTTGGTGACACACCCCACCCTTGAAATACTGCAAGCGACCTCGCTTGCATGCCAATAATACATGCAGTATCTCCTGATATCACATATATTCTATGATGGGAATCCAAGATATACATGCTTCCGGAAATGTAGCGTTGGACGATTAAACAATCCCACCAACCTGGCTACGACACATATATCAAGCATAGAAGTCTTCTAGTGTACTCTTAAGAAGAAACTTCTCTAGATAAATTCTGTATGGAAAGAGTAGATACAATTGCTTAACTACTCTCTTGAGCATCATGAACCATGCTCTTGCCTTGCTCCAAAAAAGGCTACATCAAGTCACTGTGGGTTCCATCTGAAAGGCTTCAAGATACAATTGCAATAGCTGAGGTGAATCAACCAATTCAGACTCTTCCATCCATTTGGCATCCAACGATGGATAGTTCTTGAACTTCAGCAAATAGCGTCTTGCAATCTTTCCTCTAACCTTTCTTTCTTTATGTGCCAATATCTGTTCAGGAACAAGGATTTCATCCAATTCTTCCACTTCGGGTTGTTCCTCATCAAGCATATTCTCTGGCACATCACCAACAAAGGGTCTTAGAAGGCTGACATGAAAAGCATTATGTATTTTCCAGCCTTCTGGTAGCTTTAACCTGTAAGCTACATCGCTGATCTTTTCTGAAATCTGAAAAGGACGATAATATCGCATACTGAGCTTAGGAAACAAGCGTTCCTTGCCTTTCCTTTTCCTTAACCTAGTCTTTTCAAAGCGCAAAAGCACCCAATCACCAAGTGAAAATACAATTTCGCGACGGTGACGATCAGCAGCTTTCTTTTGCTTAGCCTGAGTCTTCTCAAGAGCAATCTTTATCTTCCTGTATGTTTCATCCATATCTTGCACATACTTGTCTGCCTCAAAAATCTTGTCCTTAGTCTGCAAAATGGGCGGGACTTTCTTCCCTCCTTCCACTATCTCAAATGGTGCCTTACCTATTGACGTCTGCACATTGTTATTGTAAGCATATTCAACCAATGGAAGATGGTGTTCCCAAGTTGCCTTGTGCTCTGACACATAACATTTGAGTAGGTCCAGAAGAGTAGAATTTGCCTCTTCTGACTGTCCATCAGTTTGCGGATGAAACGAAGAAGAGAACTTTAGCGTAGTGCCCATGTTCTCAAACAATGCCTTCCAGAAAAGACTTGTCATACGTGGATCCCTGTCACTGACAATTGACTGAGGCATCCCGTGATATTTAAAGATATTGCTCATGAATATCTTGACCATGTGTTCTGGCTTTATCTTCTTCCTCACAGGAATGAAATGGGCCTGCTTACTGAACCTACAAATGATAGTCCAAATCCCATCATTGCCTGTTTGCGTCCTTGGAAGATCAAAGATAAAGTCCATTGCTATGCTTTCCCATGGCCTATCTAGGATCGGCAATGACTGCAATAATCCCGGTTGCTTTTGTCTGTCAAATTTGACTTTTTGGCATACTAAGCATGATCTTACAAATGTGTCAACATCTTTACGCAAAGTTGGCCAATAGAAGAATGCCTCAACCCCTTTCACTGTCGCATCAATTCCACGATGCCCAGCATAAGGTGGAGTGTGACTTTCCATCAAAATCTTTGGCCGTAACTGTTTAAAAACGCATAACTTTCCATGCATCATGAGAAAGTCATTCTTAAGCATATAGTGCTCATGATGTTGCCCATCAACAAGCTGGTCATAGATCCTTGCAAAATCTGAATCTTCAGCATATTGTGTTTTCATTTCGTCTAGTTCACAATGGTACGGAATTGACACTGCTGAACTTTGGGACTTTCGTGACAACGCATCAGCCACCACATTCTTTTTCCCTTGCACATGCACAATCTGAAAATGGAACATTGACAAGATGTTTGCCCATCGCATGTGCTTCTCAGACAACTTCGTCTGTGTGAAAAATATTGCAAGGTTTGATGATCCATTTGGACAACAAAATCAGCCCCTAGTAGATAGTGTTTCCAACTAGTGAGAGCATGAATTACTGCCAGCAATTCTTTCTCATAGACTTGCAAGTTCCTTTCAGTCTTCAAAAGAATTCTGCTCTCATATGCGACTACTCGGCCATTCTGCATTAGAATTGCACCAAGACTATGGCCACACGCATCACACTGAACCACAAAAGGTTTTGAACGATCTGGCAAAATGATTACCGGATCTGAAGTCAGCTTCTCTTTCAAGTGTTTGAACGCTAAAATTTCCTTGGCTGTCCACTTGAAAGTAACTTCTTTTCCTTGTAGTGCATGGAGTGGAGAAGCTATCTCAGCAAAATTTCGGATGAACCTCCTGTAGTAGGAACATAAGCCTAGAAAGCTTCGAATGTCATGTACGGACTTCAAGTCTGGCCATGACCTAATTGCTTCCACTTTAGCGAGATCCATGCGTACTCCATCCTTTGAAACAATGTACCCAAGGAAGTGAATCTCTTGCAAAAAGAATTCACTCTTCTTCGCATTAATGAGTAGCCTGTTCTTACTTAACTCATTAAAAACTGCAATCAAGTGATCCCTATGCTCCTCTTCAGACTTCGAATAGACAATCATGTCATCAAAGAAGGTACCCACGAAGTTTCTATGTGGTCTAAAAATTCTGTCCATCATTCTATTAAACGTGGCAGGAGCATTTGTGAGACCAGATGGCATGACAAGAAACTCATAGAGACCAAATGTTGTCCTAAACGCAGTCTTATGGACATCTTCTGGCCTAATGCGTATCTGATGGTAGCCACTCTTTAGGTTTATCCTTGTAAACAATGACGCTCCCTCAAGCCGATCAAGAATGTCATCTATCCTCGGTATGGGGAACCTGTTCTTGATGGTATTCTTATTCAAGGCGCGATAGTCAATGCACATGCGCCATGAACCATCCTTCTTCTGCACTAAGAGTGCAGGCGAACAAAAAGGGGATGAACTGGGCTGAATTAGCCCCTTCTCTAAAAGCTCGTTGACCTGACTCATAATCTCTTTTTGTTGGGCTGCACTAACCCTGTATGGTGGTCTATTCGGTGGACTAGAACCTGGCACAAGATCTATAGTATGATCCTCAGGTCTCTCAGGAGGTAACTCCCCTGGCAAAGAATCCGAAAAACAATCACTGAAACCACTCAAAAAAGTTGACCTGTCTTTATCTAAGGTAGACAAATTAGATACAACTTCAAGTACTTCTTTTGCAAAGATCAAGTACGCAGAAAGATGATTCTTTATTACAGATGAAGTAGCAGAAGCAGAAACAATTGGAACAGACTCGCCTTTAAGCTTTACATCAAGGACATGAGTCTTTCCTCTATGTACAAGGGTAATCTTTTTGTTGTAAGTATCCACCATAGCATGCAACCTGTAACACCATGGGATACCCAGTAACACATCACAGCCCTCAAGTGGCATAATATGAAACTCTTCCGCATCCACATAACTCTGAATGTGCAGACGAAGCTTTCCCAAAATGGGAGTAATGGGCTCTGAATGACCTGGGCATGCCAAACCTGCTTCCCCTGTCATACCCATCTCCTCTGCACGAATGCCCAACTTTGATGCCAATTCTGGTGATATGAAATTTGCACGGGCTCCTGGATCAAAGAAAACCAGCACTGTCTGGTCTCTAACTTTGCCCCAAGCTGTGCACAGCTCCGTGGCATCTGTGTTTGGCTGGTCTCCAATCAAATCTAGAACAAGTCCTGCACTTGGCTTTGGCTTCTTCCCTTATGGTCTGACTTGTCATCCTTATCCTGTGACTTCTTCTGTGGGCATTCATTTGCAAAATGTCCTTCCTGTTCACAAATGTAGCATTTCTTGGCCTCCCTAAGAGCTTTCCGTTCTTCAAAAGTTTTGCCAGAAAAATGCCTCTTTTGTCCTTATCCTCGTCCCGAAGAAGACTTAGACTGCTTCTTGGACGTATCACCTTCTTCAGTGGAGGGCTTCTTGGTGGGAGGCTCAGAAGGCTTTGCTGCAACATTGGCCTTGGCTGAAAACTGTTTGCCCTCGGACCCTTTCTTGTGGCTATTAAATCCATCGGAATCTCCCTTCGACAGATTGCTGGCCACTCTTGCATTCTCTATCAACTGAAACATATTCATGACAGTAGTCTTTGTGCAGTAGTCCCTGATTTTCTTGGGCAATCTGCAACAGTACTTCTCAATTTGTTGTGACAATGGCACAAACCTGTAAGAGGTGACTGGCAACGGTGCGGCCCAAAACTGTTTTTTGTACTCTTCCAGATTCGCACACTGTTTAGCATTCAACTCGTGCCATTCTGTCATCACATCCACTTCAAAAGTGTTTGTCAACCATGCAGGCGCAAAAAGCTGTTTGAATTGGACCCACGTTGTTGGGGCTTGACCCTGGTTCAACAATGCGGTCCACCATTGAAGCGCATTCCCTTTCAAGAAAGTGGCAGCCTTCCGTATCTTTGAAGATTCCGTGAAGTTTCCTCCAGCATAAGCTGCATCGAACTGCTGTATGAAGGTCAAAGCCTTCAATTGATCCTTAGTTCCTCTGAAAGTTTCAAACTTCACTCCCTGCCCACCTTCCTTGTAATCCTTCAGCTGACTCAAAGGAGCCACATTATCATAAACTCGTGCTTGTAACAGTGGCGCTCCATGATTGTTCATTCCAACACTCGCATCAACTGTTTTGCCTGTCATATCTGCATTTTGTACGTATGGCCGCGAAAAACCAGCCATACCAAATTGTGTTCCAGGCACTCCATAGGCACCCTGAAAACTTGGTTGGACACCCATGTTCGCGTACATAGGGTTACCCATGCCTGTTTGCATTGTCCCGAACACATTCCCTGGCATATAACCTGTGGAAGGTCCAACCATAGCTTGAAACACTGAACCACCTCCAAAATAACCAGGATAAGTATTAGGTAATGGAAGGGTCTGACGCATAGCGTGTTCATTACTCCCTTGACCATTCACAAACGGTTCTTGTCCAACTAAAGCAAGTTGCTTTGGATCATTGGACACTGCTAGTTGCTCAACCACATGGGCTTTCCCTCGAGCATCATGAGTCCTGTGCGCATTGGAAATCTCCTTTTCCTGCAACGGCTCAGTCGTGTCTTGTGTAGGAGGCTGAAAACCCTGTGTCGGAGCCTGTAAGAACTCCTGCATCCTTGGGTTGTTAGCCAATTGCTGAAACATGTCCATGCAGCAATGCAGTTGAGTTCTAAACAACCTGTCCTCTTCTTGAAGAGTTGAAGGAACTTTCTCCGTGCCATGTGAGGAAGATCCCTCTTCAGGTACTTGGTCTCTCTTCTCTGCCATAACGACAAGCTCTGTGTTGCTTTCACCCACAACAATCCATGCTGCACTTTTTGAAGAAAAAGTGACTATCCCGTCGATGGAACCATATAACCGGCCTGTACAACGTGAAGGGCGGTACTATTTCAATTACCTGTTAACTTTACACAGAGAAGGGAAGAGAACACAGTTGCGTCCAGCGACTAGAATGTCACTGCGCACACGAGACCGACACCCTGTAGGCCCCAAAGACTGGCGTCCCTTTCGGTATTTCTTCATTCAAATTAAGGTAGACGATCCGACCACTTCGCACAAGCTTTCACAAAGCTGTCCAAACCTGGCGAGGGCTGAAAACGCAGGTTTTCGACCTGATTTGGCAGCATAACGGCGCAAAAACCCCTGTAGGTCAAAAGCACCTGTCTAGGACGGATTCCCTCGCTATCTGGAAGCTTTCTGGTGAGCTGTCACAGAAATTCAGCGGGCTGTAATTCCCTGTTTTTTTACTGCCGGGTGCCCAAAAGCCTGTACACGCATCCCAAGGCTCTCACGAGGCTCCCCCGGTGTTCCCTTGCAGTTTAGGTGCGAAACCCTAAACCTGCAGAAAAACACATTAGGCTGTAATTCTCTGTTTCGGATCGTTTTTAGCGGAGCGAACACACCTACGCGTGTCCCAAGGGCTCCCGCACACAATGGGACAGTTCCCCTGTGAATTGGACGAGTTTTCACGCGAGAAAACTCTCCAAACTCGCAATCTTTCGCGATGGAACTGTGCGTACCTGTGGGGGATTAGCAATTAGCTAATCCGGTTCCTGTTCAGAAGGCTCTTGCCTTGGCAAACGCGCATAAACCCTCAGAACTGTACATGTTCATTTGAGTAGCCCAACCAGTGGGGCATTACCATCTGTGCCAAAGGGGAGAGAGAGATGCACGAGAGCAAGTCATCGCGCTACATGAGACAGAGGAGAAGGCAAGCTTTCCATTAAAGCTGTGGACCTGCACCCACTACTCACACACACTGTAGCTCACTTATGAGTCAAATTAGCCTCCTCTCTCAAATTGGGCGCCCCCTCTTGCTGATGGAAGTGGAAAACTGCACCAGGAGCCGCCATGTGTCCAGTTTGCCCCTTTCGAGTTAATTCTCTAGTTCCCACTGACTTATAAAGTTGTAAGTGACTTTCCGAGTGGCCAAGATTTCATTTGGCGCACATAGGCTTCCATACTCATCAGAATTCAGTGCTAGCTGGCCCGACCAGTCCTAGACTGACCGACCCAGACTCCCGCTGTGAGAAACCTATTCGGCCACAACCGTTTCACACTGGCCATGCAATGTTAACTTGCACCTTTTCAAGGGTTTCGGGGAAAACAAGTAAAAATAAAAATAAATAAAAATATCTAGTACTTATTTACGGAAGGCAACAGGAAAAATACACCTCTTGGTGACAACACTACAGCCTCAGAGGCAGATCACAGATTTCTTCGGATCGAGAGAAGCAAGAGTGGAAGGAGAAGCAAGAGGCCAGCAGCCAGCACAAAGGAGTACCCACATTCATACCACTCATTGACAGGATGAGCTTAGGAAATCGGGGTGACCACGAACGAGATGCAGAAGCACACTTCACCGGAGGAGACTACAACAAAGGATTAGAAGCATTCTAGCCGGACACCCAGAATGCTCCTAAGAAGTTTATTTAATACTTTGTATTTAGTTTTTCACATTTATTTTCACACTCACACTTTTCACACTTAGTACTTTAGTACTAAGGTACCCAGACATTGTAACAGATTCACCACTTTTGTATCAGTTTGGTCTCATAGGTCATTCTGGCCTTTTGAAGACGTTAATATAACATTTCATTTCTTTTCATTTCTCACTCGCCCTACCCGCTCCCTCTCCCCCCCTCGCCCCTACCTGCTCGCCCCTACCCACCCTTCTCTCTCATCACCCCTACCCAACCCATCCTTGCCCCTACCCTCCCTAGCCTCGCCCCTACCCTCCCTAGCCTAGCCCCTAACCACCCGCTCTCTCTCCCCCTAACCCTCATTGCAACCCCTCAACCCTACCCCTTCCCTCTGTTCTTGTTCTTGAGTGTAGCTATGTAGGTTTTTGAATTTTTTGTTAGCAAATGTGGCCGCCTGACAATTCTAGCACTATTGCTTCACAGCATGAAGATTTTTGAATGTGCCAGCTCTAGTGTTCCGCTTTCTCCTGCAGACAGATTCGCATTGTTGCCTTCGCCTCTGTGACAAACACTCTTGGTAGTCATGGGACCCTCCTCCTCGTCTTTTCACTGCAATTACCCTAGCTTTTGTGACTTCCTGGGATTTTGTTTAGGCTTGGACCTTCTTCAGTTTCTTGCCTTCTGTACAATTTATCTCATGGTGGTAGAGTCCATCATATTCGGCATTGGTCTCTTCCTCCTTGAACTTCAGTATCTTCGTTCAACCTCAACCTCTTCAATCGGATTGAGTTGCATTTTTTCCTGCTAGTTTTGATGTTCGATCTAGTTTTAGTGTTTGTCTCACCGAGACGGTGCGTGATTTTGTGGCGGGCAACCTGTAGTAGCAGGGTTACAATGTCACATGCACTGTTGTAGTTGGGTTGGGTTCGCATTGGACGAACTTTTGTCTAGGCAATGACATGTGGCAAGCATACGGGTGGTGGCCTAGGCGACCACCACGACCAAAGATTGGAGAGTCTTAGCTGCATTGGATATTTGTGAGCCGTTGGTGGCTCTCTATCGTGGTATATATCCGTAGCCGTTTTTGGGTTACGGGAGGATCTACTTTGTGTGGCTAGTAGTCTGGAGTCTTATTATCTTGAGTTCACGCACAACACGTCTTCACGATCCCTGCATAGTTCAGCCTCGACACCCCATTGTACTTATGAGTTATTGGCTAGAGCTGAGTGTGCTGCCATTGCCAAAGTCTGTACTGGTTTCTATGAGTTAGTCAAGTCCCATATGTTCAGGTTCTACTATTGAGTCGCTATGATTGTTTGCTCTATTATCCATTGTTTCTGTGTTTTCATTCTGTTGTAGTGAGATGTTATGCACATGCACTGAGGAGCACCCACTGTAGAGAGCACAACACATTATCTCCGCTAGACTACCTCTCCAAAGTCTCTTAATCTCTAGCGGTGGCAATATATAAGGTTTTTTATGCAACAAACTCTAGCATGAAGCTATTGATAAAAATATGTATGTTTTTCGAACCTTGGAAAGTTTGTACTAAAATGTTACAAACAACACACAAGGTCAGCTTTCAAGGACAACCAGCGTGTCTGTATGTGGTTGAGGGCATGAAGGCAGCTGGCTATGTGGCAGTCTAGGCATTAAGCAGAGATGAGAGAAGCCAGAGAGGAGGGATATAGGGCATATCAGGAAGTGAGGTGAGTGATGAGCAGCAGAGATAGGGACATCCAACAGGCCCATGATGAGGCTCCCATTGTTGGAGGAGGTTGCAGTAGAGGATTAGATCTATATTGACGAGACATGGGAGACGCCCTGTGCAGACTCTCACCTTGGAGGACATCGACACGATCATGCACAGACCGACTCAAAGGCTAAGAGGAGTAGCACTAAGGTTTTGAATTGCCAAAGAATACACTAAGCAAGCACACAAATTCTGTTAACATGGTTGACAATAACCAAGAGAGTAGAGTGAACATTGATAAATTTGATTTTGCACATGAAGGTGCTAATGATGATGCCCCCATGTTTGTCAATTATCTTGTTACTAGGTTGCAACAAGCTATGGGCAACTCTGCTTTGCAGGCCGAAGTTACTCAACAACTTCGTGCTTATGGGATTTCCCTTCCTCTCCAAGATGAGAGAGAGCTTAGGAGGCCTCTTGATGAGATCCCCAAAAGAAGACTCTCTCCCATACAAGAGGCCATCTCCGGATTCTTATACACACATATCTACACACCACCTTTTGTATATGTATCCCTTAGGCTCTTGATACCCACCTTTTACCTTGTAGTAGTGTTTCTGTTTAGTTAGTTTCTTTTCTTTTTATCCAAACCTTGTATCAGATTCACCATGATGTAACTCTCTCGTCTCATATGACCATGGAGGAGATTGATGAGATCCGCCAACGACCGATGATGGATCTCCTATGATTCAGCTCTTTTGAGGATTGTACATCCTGCTCATCTTGTATCAGCTCTCACCCATTATATTCCCACACGCACACCCACATTGTGTTGTATTAGCCTCCCCCTACTCATATCCTACACAGTTCCAGCTAGCTGCTTAGTTCACATCTAGTAGTTAAGATTTTAGTTTTTCACTTTACTTCATTTTATTTTTGTACCCAGACATTGTATTAGATCCACCAAGATTGTATCAGTCTGGTCTGATAGGTCATTTTTGGCCTTTTGAAGACGTTTAATATAATATTTCATTTCATTTCATCTCTCTCTCTCTCTCTAAAATTGTACCCTTGATATTACATTGAAGGCAATGTGCAAAATTACAAAACATGGTTTGAGCCGGATTAAGAGATACAACCATAGATGAAAAAACCCTCAAGATCTTGAAGGAATACATGACCTCATAAAGATGGTGAGCATACACATATGAGAGGACATGGGTGAAATATATGGTGGTGTGAGGTGTACATGTATATGATCTATGTGTGGATGGCATGCTATCAAATGAGAGTGCGGGTACATGCGATCAGCACTAACGAGAAGTGGTGCGATGGTGAGAGGTGTGATCAAGCAAGTACGGAATGCTCTTTGTTGTCTCCCTTGGAGATCAATGGCACGGTGCACGTCAATCCTTTAGATTAGGGCCATTGAACCATCATGTCGTAAATAAAGAGATGGTGTTGTGATCCTAGCCATAGTAGGCGGCATCCATATGCAATGGGTGCGCAATCATCCACAAGGGATACTGTGTACTCAAAAAATGAAAGAGGGGCCCCACCAGCCTCTAAAGAAGGCCACTGCCACTCACTAGGATCTCAATCCAACTCAACTAGGGGCCGTCCCTGCCATATCCACAACCTCCAAAGTGGTCCTGTCACAAGATGGGCACCACGTGCCAATAGAAAAGAATAGATTGAACAGACTTTTAGCACTTCAACTGAGAGAGAGAGAGAGAGAGAGAGAGAGAGAGAGAGAGAGAGAGAGAGAGAGAGAGAGAGGGGCGGAATTCCACCCCAGAGAGTATTGGCCCCAAATCTTGGCGCTCCTTTCGGTATTTCTTTATATTGCATCAACACAGTACAAGCCGATACTCCAGAGTCTGCACCTTCGCCAGGAAGCATGCCAGAGAATGAGCCCATGGCCTCATATTTAAAGGCCCTAGGCCCCAAAAGTAGTTTACGTGAAAAGCCTTCAAACTCAAAAGCTTCTCGTCCAAAAGCAATGCCAAAAAGCTGCCAGCGTAAATCAAGGAATTCCGTACAATTGCCACGTCAGCACTGTCAGCACGTTTTGTGTAAATCTGCCATCTCAGCATTGTCGGCGCAAAAATCTGGAAATTGCCCGTACAGCTGCCACGTCATCAATTTTTGGCGCAAGTCTTTCTTTGTTGGTCCTGCTTTATTTTAATCCTTTATGTCACTTGAGGCCCCGTTGGACGGGGTCCCCATAAGTTGGTAGGACTTCTTCTTCTGTTACTTGTTCTTCTTAGGGTTTATGCCCCTCGGCCAGCATCTGTAAGTTGGCTCCATTCTTTAGGGCTTTGACACGTCAGTAGTTTGTGACAGGTGCCTTCTCTGCAGTGAAAAGGGAGTCAACACAAGAGCACCTCCTCAGAGAGCCCACCACTCGAACAGGCTGCCAAAAAGCATCCAACCGTTGATCAAGAGCAACCTCATCTTGAGAAGTCAATTTGATGTAATAGCCATGATGGTGAGTGTCTGCAATGCCAAACACCCGTGTCCCATGCTGCACAACAATTGGGTGTCCAAAGTGAGGCTAAAAAAACGCCCACCAACCTTGACAAGAATGTAAAATTCCTGTGGCGTGATTACCACTAATAGTATTGCACTCTTGATAGTTCCCTTTTGAGGCTCCTTTGTGAGGCACCATTATTTCTCTCATCCATCACCTCCTCCACTGGGTGTGCCCATAACGACCCATTGCACCTCCACACCACCATGTGTAACTTTGAAAAGGGCCGTGACTTGTCTGAACCTTCAAGAGTATTATGTCACATACACCTCATGTGCAATGACTACCACTAATAGTCCTGCACTCTTGATATTACCCTCTCTAGGATCTCTTGTGTCTTTGTAAGGTGCAGCGGAATGAATGTTGTATTTTCTCAAGATTAGTGATCTATATTGCTCAAGGTTCCTTTTAGTTCTTAGGGAAGGAGAGAGCCTTCCGTCTTTATGGAGAGTGCTATGATCACGAACATAGTGAGTGGATATTGTGCATGCAAGTGTATGAGACTGAGAAAGAGAGAAGAGAGATACGACACCCGAAAGTTTGTAAAACCCTCCTCTGAAAGCCCCACTCTCGTCGGCGAGAGTGGTCTACTTTTGATTGCACAAAGGTGTACAATGATGATGCATGGGCTGATGCAAACGGGGACTATGTCGATAACGACGATGAAGACTTTAGGGCTGAATTTCGATGCTCTTCTATCTGCTGTCCACAAAGGGGTAAAGGCTGAGAATCTGGACCACTTTGGGGGCTGAAAATGACTGGTTTTTGATGCTGATTTATGGCTGAAAATGACCGCCTGCCGAGGTTCATACGAGGATAAAAAAACACTGAATTCTTCCCTTATCTGGCTGCGTTTTTTATGTCACTGTCGTAGGCTGAAAACGCTGGTCTTGCAGGTATCTCCCATGCTGAAAAACGCTGGAATAACAGGTTTTCCAATGCTGAAAAAAACGCTGGAAAGGCTGGTTGGCTAGCGTTAGTAAATTTGCTGAAATGGCTGCCTTTGGTGGTAGGGGAAAACGCCAGGCAAGGAGGCTCGATGGCGATGCTGCAGGTGGTGGAAACGCCAAGGGGAGAGAGAAGCTAGCTGGCGATCCAAAACGCTGATGGCTGAATACGGAATGGCCTCACCAAGTTGGCTTGGGGAGGGTCTTGTTGAGAGAGGGAGGGAACACCTGTTGCTTGGTAGCCTGCTGTGCTCCTTGCTCATCTGCCCTATTGTGCTAACTTGGGTTTGCTTATATATTAACTTACCCAATTTGCCCAACTGAGTACCCAACAAAAGTCACTTAATAAATAAGTGAAAAATGTTAAAAATAGGATAAAGTCACTTGAAAAATCCCCAAACTGACTCTGATGGAATCTGATGGAAATGCTTATGCTTATGCAATGTGCAACCAGAGGATATGCATCTACACTGAGTGACTGGGCATGCACGGTCTACGAATAGACTCACAAAAGTGCGAGATCACTTCTAATCTAAACTGACTGGATTGACGGGAACCCTGCTATGGTGTAGCTTGTCCACAGGGTTGGATGTGTTACGTGACATCCCCTCCTTTTTAAAGTGAGGTACTGGTACCGAGCTGCATGGCTTCCTTTTAGTCTGTCAACAAACTCTGGATAATCCTTGAAGAACTCTTCGTCTACCCAGACCGCTTCGTGGGTTCCTCGATCTTTGAACTTCAAAAAATATTGTCGTACTTGTTTCTTCGAACCATGGCGAAACCGATGCAACAAGACTTGCTCAGGCTCCATGACTTCAGCTTCATTGATGATCTCCGGTTCTTCTTCTTCCGAAACGTCCTTTGGAGGTGTTCCCTAAAACACTTTCAACCAAGAAACATGGAAAATGTTGTGCATTGACCATGAGTTACGCAACTTCAATTTCATTGAAACCTCATTAATCTTTTTGATGACTGCAAATGGACCATACATACGAAAAGATAACTTAGGACATTTCTTTCCAACTTGCTTAAGACGCTGTTTCATGATTCGTAGATACACCCAATCTCCTTCCTTGATCGAGACCTCTTGACGATGCTTGTTAGCCAGTCGAGAATAAGATTCTTGAGCCTTGCTTAGCCGAAGCTTCACACTCTCAGAAATCTCATCCAATGACTGACTCTCAGCATTGGAATCAGGCATTTGACTGACCGATCGAGTCAAAAGTGATTGGAACGGACGGCCAAAAGTTGCCTCATTCGGAGTTCGACCAATAGCAAAAGAAAAGGAATCATTTAAAATCGCCTGAACCAATGGGAGATAGAGCTCCCATTGAGACTGTTGATCATGAACATAAGATTTTAACACATCAAAAGCCAACTAATTATAAATTTCGGTTTGACCATCTGACTGTGGATGAAAAGCGGATGAAACATTCAACTTTGTGCCAAAATTTTCAAAGAGTGCACACCAAAAGTTGGGACGTAAACTTAACATCCCTATCTGAAACAATGGACTTTGGCAAACCACAGAGGGGATACATATGCTTTATGAACAATCGTGCAACATCTTGTGTAGTAACTGTGGCCTTATAAGGAATCAACATGCAAAATTTGCTGAAACGATCAACAATTGTTAAACATTGAGTGTTCCTTGACTGCAGACTTGGTGGTAAGTTGGTCACAAAATCCATAGAGATATCCTGAAAAGGTTCCTCGGGAATAGGCAGCGAAAGCAAGAGGCCTTGCTGCTTACCCCGAGGAGCTTTTACTTTTTGACATATAGTGCAATGTGTGACATAACTAAACACATCTTTTCGCATTTTAGGCCAATAGAAAAATCGTTCAATCTTTTCCAATGTGGTGTTCATACCCTTGTGCCCACCCGTGAGAGAATCATGTGCATCATGCAATATGGTTGGCCTGAGAGAGGGCAACACACATAAACGTTGACGAAAATATAACAATCCATCATGAATGAGATAATTGTTGGGCCCTTGGGAAGTAAGAGCTTGCAACTAATACTTACCAAACTCCGAATCTGCATACTGATTCTTCATGCTATCAAAAGACTCACCCTGTATAGAAAATGTGGTTCTTGACTCAAGAGCCAAAATCTGTCCTTTGCAACTCAACGCATCTGCAACAGGGTTAGCTTTTTCAGGCACATACTCAATCAAACCTCCAAATTGCTCAAAAAATTGTGACCACCGCGCTTGGCAATCACTCCAATGTGCACTAGGCATAGATTGGAGCCACTTAAGGGCTTGATGATCTGTGCGCACTGTAAACTCTCTACCATACAAAACATGCTTCCAATGCTGAAGAGAGTGAATGAGAGACAAAAGTTCTTTATCATAAACTGAATAATTCTGTTCCGCACTATTAAGCTTCCGGCTAAGGAAAGCTATTGGGCGACATTGCTCGCATCCGTCCATACCTCAAAGGGATCATCCCAAGAGGCAAGGATAAGACACGGTGTTTCTGTCACCGCAACCTCGAGAGTTGCGATAGCCTCAATGGCTGCTTCGGGCAAGTCTACGCGCTGACGGCGAGTCTTTACCCCTCTCAAAACATCAGTCATAGGTGCAGCAATGCGTGCAAAATTCTCTATGTGCGAACTATATACTTGACATAAACTCAGAAAAGAACGCACATCATATGTAGTTTTGGGCAAATCCCAATTACTAACCTATTCCACCTTCGCGGGGTCTAGCTTGACTCTTTCTGCAGAAATGATCTAACCCAGATAAGTGACTTCAGTAAGAAAAAATTCAAACTTCTTAGCTGCATTGTATAACTGACACTCATCCAAACGAGTTAGTACCCTTTCAACATCTAATTCATGTTGCTCCCACGATGTAGAAAAAATGAGAATATCATCTAAAAAGATGAACACACATACACCTACCATATGACTGAAACGACCTACCATGAGACGATTGAACGTACCCACGGCTCTTGTCAATCCAAAAGGCATAACAATATACTCCCATTGCCCTCGCTCGGTGCGAAAGGCGGTCTTGAAATGTCGCCTTTGAATACCCGTACCTGATGGTATCTACTTTTGAGATCGACCTTGCTGAAAACCTTTGGCCCATTGAGCCTATCGAGGATATACTCAATGCGAGGCATCGGAAACTTGTTCTTGACGGTCATCTTGTTTAATGCCTTGTAATCAATACACAAACGAGACGAACCATCCTTCTTGTGAACAAACAAAATAGGGGCAGCAAAAGGACTTACACTAGGACGTATAAATCCTCTAGTCACCAACTCCGTGAGTTGTCGCTCTAACTCTTCCTCTTGTGACTTGTTCAAATGGTAGGGAGCCTTACTGACAGGTTGTGCTCCCTCCATAAGCTCGATGCGATGATCCTCCGGCCGCTCGGGTGGGAGACGAGGTAGAAGATCATCTTGCAAAAAGAGATGTTTAAATTTCGTAAACAACTCCGAATACCTACCTGGAGCCTGAATGCTCTGGGAAACTGAGGCAGCATAGATGAATGCTGCTTGTGCTCCTCGTCGTAATTCACGCTTTACCTGTACATGCGAGATGAGAGGCAAAGAATGCAAGCCCTCCTCAGCATAAATGATGAGGGGGGAATCAGTGTCGGAATGTAAAGTGATCGTGTTAGTACGAAATTTAATGTGAGCGTCAAGTTCACGAAACCATTTAATGCCCAAAAATCATATCACATCCTGAGAGAGGAGATACAAGAAATTTCCTACGAAAAGAAGTTTGTTGAACGGTAAACATCACATCAAGGCACTCCTTCGTGATGAGAGAGTCCATACCAGGAGCGAAGCCAGAAACCTCGAGAGGAGCTTTCTGACTAACCTCTAGGCGGGCTCTCTCAACGAGAAGGGGACTAATCACATCATGCATACTGCTTGGATCAAACAATATGATAAAACGCTGCTATTTTACATGACCATAAAACTTCAAGAGAGATTCATCAATGTGTGTGTTAGAGTCGGGAGAAGATGCAGGTTGTGTTGTGACAGTGCTTGTGGTAGCTGTGGGTGTCTTTGCTTCTTTAGGTGGGAATGTCTTAGGACAGGCCTTCTTAATGTGTCCCTTGACGTGACATTGAAAACATCTACCTTCTTTAGCATAAATCACTTGTTCTTCAGCCGTGATGTATCCTCCTATAATTCCTTGTGAAGCTTTTTCATCAAGGGTTAGCAGGTGCTTTAGCTTTACCCTTAGATTCATTGTTAGAGTTCTTTTCCGAGGAATTAGAGGAAGAAGGGCTAGAAGAATTACCATTCTGTGTGTTCTGAGAATTCTGAGATGTCCCTTGAGAAGATTTGTTCTCCTTAGGCTTTCCCTTGTGCTTCATCTCTTGGGCGAGAGCGATTGCTACCGCCTTGTTGAGATCCGCGGGGTCAAAGACTTCACCATCAAACTTGATGTATTCGTCTAACCCAAAGAGAAAGGCCTCTTTGCGCTCATCATCCGATTTGCGTAATTGAGTGCCTAGCTGCAAAACACGGTTAGAAAAAGACATGACTGGCATACCATGTTGCTTGAGATTGTGCCAATCCTCTTTCAATCGTGCGAGGTACTGAGGTGGCATAAACCGCACCTTGAGCTTGTCTTGGAAATCAGCCCAACTAAAAGAGAGGAGCGTGAAATCGTCGGCTGCCTCTAGGTGCGCGGCTAGCTGTGCCTCTTGCCATGCGTGGTACCAATTGATGGCATCACCGGCAAGGTACATAGCTGCCGTCAAAACTTTGCTATTGCCTGTTTTCTTAGTTGTCGCAAAATAAGCATTAAATTGATGCAACTAAGAATGAATAATTGTAGCATCCATCTTACCGTCATACTTACTGAAAGTCAACTTTTCAGTGACTGGGTTGTTGGAATCCGCATCGTGGCTTGCACCACTTGAGGAACTCCCACGATCTTTGGGTGGTTTGGTTTTCGAGGCTAGTGTTTGTCGAAGCAATTCTTGAGTACGTAGCTCGCGTTGAGCTTCACGCTCGGTCTCCAAGCCGCGTTTCTTGTTGCCTCTTCTGCCTTTCTTAGTTGTTTCCGTTCTTTGCGTTCGTTGCGCTTGCGTTCTAAAGCAAGGTAATTGTCTTCTTGTTTTGCGGCAAGTTTTGCGTTTCTTTCGTCGCGCTCACGGTCTTGAGCAAGGCGATTTGCTTCTTGTCTATCCATCATGGCCATCATCTGCTTGACCATTGTCTCCATAGGGTTTGGTGCACTTGGTGGCGTAGATGGCGAAGGGGGAGGGTTGAAGAAATCATCTCCGGGTGGGGACGAGTCTTCGTCGCATCTCTCATGCTCATCACCTGTATGCGAAGTATCCATTCCGCTTCGGGTGACAACCATGCACTAAGATCTTGGGTTCTTAAGTTCGCGAGGAACTTGGGTTCTTGAGGGTCTTGAGGTTCTTGAGGTCCTTGATTCGTGAGAATCTTGGGCTCTTGAGGTTTTCTTTCGCTTGCAAATCGCGTTGGAGAAGGATCTTCTCATCACTCGAGTTCTACTCCTTTCTGTGGGCGCACCCCTTGGCGGCCTTGCGCTCACACCAAGGTTGCTTTTTCCCACCTCACGTCGATTGGCCGGCCGCTGAGTGCATGGTCCGCTCTCAATGAGTGAAAAGAGACACAAGGGGATGCTGGACAAGCCCTTCTTTCTTGGGATTCTTGTCACTCTTCAACAAAACACGATTAGGAATCGACATGCCCAAGCGAACTTGGGTTTGTGCGACCGCAACAAGCAAAAAAAATTCTTGTGGTTCCTCCCTTGAGTAGTATAGAACACTTCCAAAGCTCTAATACCAATGTAAGGTGCAACGGAATGAATGTTGTATTTTCTCAAGATTAGTGATCTATATTGCTCAAGGTTCCTTTTAGTTCTTAGGGAAGGAGAGAGCCTTCCGTCTTTATGCAGAGTGCTATGATCACGAACAAAGTGAGTGGATATTGTGTGTGCAAGTGTATGAGACTGAGAGAAAGAGAGAAGAGAGATACGACACCCAAGAGTTTGTAAAACCCTCCTCCGAAGGCCCCACTCTCGTCGGCGAGAGTGGTTTACTTTTGATTGCACAAAGGTGTACAATGATGATGCATGGGCTGATCCAAACGGGGACTATGTCGATGACGACGATGAAGACTTTAGGGCTGAATTCGATGCTCTTCTATCTGCTGTCCTCAAAGGGGTAAAGGCTGAGAATCTGGACCACTTTGGGGGCTGAAAATGACTGGTTTTTGCTGATGATTTATGGCTGAAAATGACCGCCTGCTGAGGTTCGTATGAGGATAAAAGAACACTGAATTCTTCCCTTATCTGGCTGCGTTTTTTATGTCACTGTCGTAGGCTGAAAACGCTGGTCTTGCAGGTATCTCCCATGCTGAAAAACGCTGGAATGACAGGTTTTCCAATGCTGAAAAAAACGCTGGAAAGGCTGGTTGGCTAGAGTTAGTTTTGCTGAAATGGCTGCCTTTGGTGGTAGGGGAAAACGCCAGGCAAGGAGGCTCAATGGCGATGCTGCAGGTAGTGGAAACGCCAAGGGGAGAGAGAGGCTAGCTGGCGATCCAAAACGCTGATGGCTGAATATGGAATGGCCTCACCAAGTTGGCTTGGGGAGGGTCTTGCTGAGAGAGGGAGGGAACACCTGCTGCTTGGTAGCCTGCTGTGCTCCTTGCTCATCTGCCCTATTGTGCTAACTTGGGTTTGCTTATATATTAACTTACCCAATTTGCCCAACTGAGTACCCAACAAAAGTCACTTAATAAATAAGTGAAAAATGTTAAAAATAGGATAAAGTCACTTGAAAAATCCCCAAACTGACTCTGATGGAATCTGATGGAAATGCTTATGCTTATGCAGTGTGCAACCAGAGGATATGTATCTACACTGAGTGACTAGGCATGCACGGTCTACGAATAGACTCACAAAAGTGCCAGATCACTTCTAATCTAAACTGACTGGAGTGATGGGAACCCTGCTATGGTGTAGCTTGTCCACGGACACATAGGGTTGGATGTGTTACGTGACAGTCTTTGTGAGGCACCCATATCTCTCATTTATCACCACCTCCAATCTCCTTGGGTGTGTCCATAGTGACCCGTTGCACTACCACACCGCTTTGTGTGTGGTGGGGTGTCTCATAGGCCGCCTTGCCATCAATGATATGGCTGTTGTGATATATAGTGCTCCTGCCTTCTTTGCGGACCTATAGGACGCAAGGCATGTTCACCTTCATTCGTGTGAGATCATCATCCTAGAAGAGTGGAGATTGTGGGAAGGGCGCAACAACACCCTCTTTCTCATGATGGCGGTTCTATTGGTTTCATTTGGGAATTGGAGGATGAACAACTCTCTTCTTAGCAGTGTCTTTCCCTACCCTGGATTAAATCTAGGTATATCTTTCCTCACCCTCCACGCCTTTGTGGGAGGCAGATAAATGGTGATCCAAGGTCATACTCCAAGTGCAGGAAGTGCTCTATTTCAAGACCATGTGCATTGATTCATTGGATCATGTGTGCATACCAAGATCAGCTCTCCCTAGCCTCTCCTAGATAGTGACCTCCTCATTTGAAGTGCAGTTTTTGGCAAAATGGGGTAACTTGAAAATGTTGGCCATGAAAACTATGGAAGACTACAATCATAAGTTTTTAGACCTCTATGTTTGAGTGTTTTTCTTCAAGTTGATAACCTTGGAGGACCATTTTGAGCGCGATACCATAGGACTGCCATCACCACTACAAGAATACTGTTCGTCCAAGCAAGTTCTGACAATCCAAGAGCTCGCTGCAATTGGCTATAAATTAATGAAGAAAGACTCGAATTCACATATGATGAACAACCGGCAAATACACAGAATCCTCGACAACAACGCACATATCCTCAAGATTCTCGCGACACATCGACATAGCCTGCACGACCTCGATTGACCACCCGCTAACAAGAAACTTTGCAACACAAAGGTAGGTGCTTTGAATGTTTCCAACGGGACACACTACTTATTTGCCTCCACAAAGGTGATAAACCTCCTAAGCAACCTCCTGCCAAGAAAGCTAGAACCGGGACTTGTTCCATATATTTATGGATTTTCTGTACCCGATGCTTCCAAGGAATTATGTAGAGCCTATGGAAAGAGATACATGGCCACAAAGCACTTATCATGTTCGATCCGGGAGACACCGAAAACTTGATCCACCAAGACTTCCTCAAGCAGATGGACTTTGAGTATGACCAGCTTGCTGGAGGCATTGAGGTCGAGCTAACTACAAAGATACCGGTACAGTTATACCACTTATTGGTGTCCTTCTTGTCACCATTCAAGGGTACCATGACAAGGCATATTTCCACATCCTGAAGTTAGGGCATTGCGATGCTTCGTTGAGCATGCCTTGACATGACAAAAACGATGCTACCATTCAGATCCGCTACAGAACCATCACCTTGATCCCGAATGGCAAGCTAGTCATCCTTGTGTTTATTGAACAGAAACTATCCCCAAATGATATTAGTTTTCTTTGTATTTAGATAATTTTTGAAACACCGTTTGAAAATTGTTTGGAATAGATTTTATATGTTTTAAACTTGTCTTGGTGCTGATTGAAATTGTTTGATTTTGGTTTTAATGCTATTTGAAGATTTTGGTTTTAATGCTATTTGAAAACCTATGGATGACCCTTACCGTGGTTTGGGGAGCATCTAGTTTTACTTGGGACCTCTACACGACGAAGGTTGCGGTCTGGGGAGTGTTTATCTGTAGCTGGAAACCTCTAAGCAACATAGGTTGCCGTCTGAGGAGCGTTTGGTTGAATCTTGATGTGTTTATGCTATGTGTTTGCATATGTGAACTTGTGTCATCTGTAAAGCATATGAATTTGGTGCATCAATAGTCCCAATTAGGATGAGATTGTTGGGGTATTGATCTTAGCGTATCGAGACACTCCTTGACAGGACCAGCGTGGTCTTGGAGTGATGGCTAAGATTGCTATACCGCCGGAATACCAAGAACTCCAATGCCGATCTGATGACTAAATGCAAATCTGATTGTGGAACTGCATGCTAGAAAATGTGTCGTTTGGCAATGATGGGCATTGACATGTATGCATAAAGCCAATGTCTGCTAAAGAATCGGATTAAGTTTTGCAGCTCTAATCGCTGACGATTAGTCTTCTTTTCAGAGGGGAGTATGTCTCAAGTTGGTGATGTAGCCCAACCCCAAGAGGGTTATAACATTAAAGCCCAACATTGGACAACTGACTGAAGGATAAAAGACCCTAAAAACTGCTGATATGGCATGTGTACGGATCTTCTAGTGCAATTCGTGAAAATTTTGTTGACGTGACATACTGTACTGACAGGTCGGTGTTTTGAGGAAGCTGAGTTTAGGTCCTAGCTTTTGGATGTGAGTGCTTTTGGGGAGCACAACTTTTCATGTACAATGCTTTTGGGACAAGGGCCTTTAAATAAGAGCCTTGGGTCCTCACTTTGGCATTTTGGCATGTGCGGAAGCGGAGATCAAGTCCCGTAGTTGTTCCTTTGTGAAGCAATATAAAAAGAAATACCAAAAGGGGCACGGGGGTTTTAGGGCCAATGCTCTGAGAGTGGAACTCCGCCACTTCACGTCTACCCTGTGGATCTTCTCTCTCTTTTTCTGTTCAGTTGTTTGAAGTGCTAAAAGTATGTTCTAGTTTGTGCTTTTCAGCTAGCATGTGGTGCCCTCCCGTTACATGCTTCAAAAGCTTTGTATGAGAGTCTGTCTTGTGGTAGTTTTCTAGTCCTCTCGATGAATGTTAATGTCTGGAAAGAGCCTTCCTCGTTCCAAACTAGGGTTTGCTATGGTTCATGTGTGATAACGTCATAATCAATAATCTCTGAATCTGTGTCCACCAAGAGGCCGTGAGTCTTGGTGCCCACACAGGTGCTACATACCTCACAATAGGGGTGACTAAGGTGTTGAAAATCCATCCCTTTGTGTGCAAGGATCCTCAAAGTGTGCATGGTCATGACGATGTTCTAATATTGCGAGTGCTGCGTACCCTCTCGGAAGTTTGTCTCTCATTGCACTTACCAAGCAACGTGTACTTTTTCTCTTGATCTCTTGAATGGTGTAAAAAGTTAGAATTCATGTTTTCCCAAGGTTCCATTGTGAGGCCTCTCTACGTGCAAAACTTATCTGAGCTCTTGAGATAGTACCTCATACCAAACCAAATCTTTATCATACCGTGAAAATATGTACAGTGGTATTTGCTAGATCCAAGCCCTCGCCCTTAGCATGAAGGACATACTCTATTATGTCGTCAATGTAGAGACCACATGATGTCCGGGAGAGTGGGCACCCTTGCTTGATACCAATGGGCTCTGAGGACACAAATCCCAGCTTGTCGCTTGCACTTGTAAAAAGTAAATACCCAAAATCATGTTTGATGGATCACGATACACCAAGTGTCTGAAGGCGCTTGAAGAGTTTGTCTCGTGGGTGGAGACTTGAAAGTGTTTGAAGCCTCTCTCCACCCATAACAATGAAAGTGGCCTGGTATCTCATAATATGCTGTACAATGGCATATATAGTGAAGCTCTGTCTTTGATTTTCTCTGATACAACAAGCACAACTTGGCCTCGGCTGAGATGCTTCAAAATCTACCAGTCTCAATCTGCAACTATTGTGATGATGTCTGAATCTGTCCAATAGCACATCGTAAGCCGTGGGACAAGCAAGTCTCCATGTAGGCAAGCCTAGATAAGAAACCATCCTGTTTGAGCTGGAGAAAATGCTCTTTGTATGTAGTCATTCTTGTGTCCAGCCCCTGTATTGGTTGTACCCATGTCCTCTGGGTATGCAACTAAACGAGATCTTGTCGTATAAGTCTAGTGACCTCCCTTTGTGTCAAAGAGAGAGAGGGTGCATCTAGAGAATACTGAAAGGGGAGGAGTCTGTCCCATTACCAAGGAACGGCTAAATCCATGCTTGGAACGCCGGAACGGCGTTCCGGCCGGCTGGCAAAGCCTGGAACGTCTCGGAACGGACTGCCATTCCGACATGTGGGCTCAAACCGGAACAGACGATTGGAACGCCACCGGAACGGAGTCGGAATGCCGGAACGCCCGGAACGGAAAAAAATGGGCAGATTTGGCCAACGTTCAAAAACGGGCAGAAACTTCAAAATCAAAAACAGCAAGCCCTCAAAAACTATATAATATGCCAAGCCCTCACCCCTTTCCTTCACAAGCTACCAAGCTCTCAAGCTCTCTTGCTCTCAAGTTGAACAAACTTCTAAGTTCTCAAGACTCAAGGCTCTCTCTCTTGCTCTCTCGCTCTCAAGGCTCAAGCTCTCAACTTCTCTCTTGCTCTCAAGCTTTCAAGCATCAAGCCTTCAAAGTTCAAGGCTCTCAACTTTCAAGCTCTCTCTTGCTCTCGAGTCTCAAGGATTTAAGCCTCAAGCTCTCTCGAGTCTCATTCCAATTTCCATCATCTAGATTCCATGGCCTCTTCTTCTCATACAACCCCCTCCGTTCATGCGGGCAACACTCAAAAGGCGAAGGAATGCTCGTGGTGGGATGAAGTGACCTCGGAGGGCACCTTGTCGGCGGCGGGAGGTTCTCGTGCATGGACATGCAAGCTATGCTCTTACACGCGGAAAGGGGGGGATGACAAAGTGAGGGCACACTTTCTTCGAGTGCCGGGACATGAGGTGAGATTTTGCACCAACGTAACCATCGAGAAGAGGAAGGAGCTCGAGGAAAAGGATCGGCAATTCAACCACAAAGCCAAGCCCGCACGCAAAGGTATTGATCCAAAGACCCTCATTTTCCCTCCTTCCTCTCTACCCGGTGTAGGTGTTGGTGCATCTTCACAAGGTCCAATTCGTCGCCAAAGGACCCTTGCCACCTCTTGAGACCCAAAGAAGAAGAGGTGGATGCGGCCGTGGTACGATTCTTCTATCACGACCATATCCCATTTGTTGCGGCGAGGTATGTTCATTGTTTTATGATTTATCAATCTTCTCTCTCATTTCTTTTGTTATCGTCGGTTCCACCTTTTTGATACTAACCTCTTCTACGTTTGATCGAAATAGGTCGGAGTATTGGAAAGTCATGGTGCAACGGATAGGAGAGTATGGCATCGGCTATGTGCCGCCATCTTCAGAGGCTCTCCGAACCACTTTGCTCGATCGAGAGAAGGCTATCGTGGAGCAAGCAACCCTCAATATTCAACGTCTTTGGGCAAAACATGGTGTTTCCCTCATTGCCGACGGGTGGATCGATACAAGGAAGAGATCTATCCATGGTCTCGTCGCATACTCGAGTGGAGAGATGTACTTTGTGCACTCTCATGATGCCACTGAGAGTGGCAAGTCCGCCGATGTTCTCTCCACAGAGTGGACAGCGGCCATAAAAACCATCGGTGAGCAACACGTGGTGGCCTTTGTCACAGATGGGGAGGCATCAAATAGGGCAGCAACAGCTATTATAGAGGGCCACTATCCGCACGTGACAGTGTGCTTTTGCATGGCACACTGCTTGAACAACCTTCTAAAAGACATCGGAAAGCTAGACTGGATAGCTCTAGTCATTGCTGATGCAGTGAAGATTGTTACTTTCATCAACAATCGCAACTTGGTTCGGAGTGAGTACCTCAAGAGGTCGGGTGGCAAAGTGCTTCTAAAGTATTCAGACAACTGCTTCGCATTCAACTTTCTTCTTGTGTGCAGGCTGTCTGAATGTCAAAATGCAGTCCGACAGGTCTTCATCAGTGATGAGTTCACCATCTCTCCCTATGCAAAGATAGTTGCAGGGATTTTGTGCAAGGATAAGGCAGAGAATCTTGAGTTCTTGAAGGAGTTCAAAAGTCTAGACGCACAGGTAAAACCGGTGGTTCATTTGCTTCGAGTTCTGGATGGCATGGATCCTTGCATTGGTAAGATTTATGAGGCAATGGACCGCATGATTGAGCAGCTTGCACAACTCGAGCCAAAAGTGGAGCGATATGAGGAGATCCATGCGCTTTGCAGCTCGAGGTGGAATTCATGTCTCTCCTTTATACGGGACAGCATACATCGTGGATCTAGAGTTCCAAGGTGCAGGGCAAGAGACAGATAGAGAAGTCATGAACCAATTTACAGAGATCTTAAACAAGATGGTTCTAGACAGAGATGGGCGACGCATTGTCAGAGATCAGATGAGACAGTACAGAGAGATGTGGGGGTCATTTGGCAATCCAGATGCTCAGATTGATCGCAGGAAGATAGGTTCAGTGCTATGGTGGGAGGACTATGGCTATGATGGCCCTGAGCTTCAAAGATTGGCGATCCGTATTCTTAGCCAGTCAGTTAGTACCTCGTGCTTGGAGCAATTGTGGAGTACCTTTAGCCACATTGCTTCCAAGAAGAGGAATCGGCTTGGAGTGGAGAAGGCTAATGATCTTGTCTTTGTCAGCGCAAATTTGAAAATGCTTTGCAAGAGTACAGACAAATAGACAGATCCTTTTACACAGTGGGAGATGGAGCAAGAGGCTCCTCAAGCAGGTGGAGATGCACATCCACCGACACCAGGTACTTCATCCGTGGCTGAGATCGAGCCGGGCCTAGAGCTCGATGATGAGGAATGGGAGGATGTGCATGATTTACAGCCGGCTACTACGGATTGGGAGGCCTCTCAGGCTAGTGGTTCTTGAGTCTCGAGTCTTTGCCATTTATCCTTACCTTTTTGTATGGCTGCTTGAGCCTTGCCCTCTTTGCCATTTGTAGCTACTAGCATCTTTATGGTATTTCCCACCTTCAGTCTTTTGGTATTGTGGTCACTGGTTTTCCCCCCTTTGGTTTTTTTGTAGCACCTTGGCGGCCCTTGAGGCTTGTTAGCCATAATTAATTCCAAAGTGTTATCTCTGACTACTCTCTTGCAATTATTTGAGAGCATTGTGTATGGGCATTGTGTTTGCTCAATGTTGTATATGTGCTATGTACTCTGCGCACCGCACATCCCAATCAAGTCATAATAAGGTTAAATGGTCTTTGAATCGTGTTTTTTGTGGGTATCATAGTCTAGTACTACTTGTATTCAAACACATAACGCTAAAAAAATCAATATTTGGGTGTTTTTTAGCCTCCTCTGCGCCGTTCCCGTTCCGGGCCCATTCCCGTTCCCCCGTTCCGTAGGGAGGCCCGTCGCCGTTCCCGTGTAACTCTGGTCCGACTCTGTCCATCGAGAAACCATGTAGCTGAAACCATGCTGCCATCCGTGCATATCAACATGATGTATCTCCCTGTGCTGTCAAGTGCCGTGCGGACTCCAGAGCCAGCGGAGCATAACGATCTTGTGGGAGCTCCCATGAGCTGTGTATGAATGCCACTGATCTTGTAAGCGTCTCCACCACCAGAGGAGGGGCAGCCAACTCCGCATGGATGATCACATGGGGAACTGAGGCCTTAGCCTTGATCATCCTGGAGATCATGGGGATGTCTCGCCACCCATCTGTATGTCCATGCTGACGACTATGATGATCTCTCCATAAAGCATAGCTGAGGCAACCAGAGTATCAAAAAGCCATAGCTTGGTGCGAGGCTCCTGGAACTGAGCCTGTTAACACGTCTCTCCAAGCCTCCCAAAGCTGCGTATGCTCTAGTCAGTCTAGTCTCTACTGCTTTCCTCATGGAGAAAATTGGGCCACTACAAACCACCCCAAGGTAAGTGTACATATCTGTATACTCCACTCGATCTTGTCCATAAGTAAAATTGGGTGCTGGTCGTCCAACTCCTTGTGTTGTAGTATTGAATACGATAACCCATTGTGTTGATCGTCTAACCCATTGCGTTGCAGTATTGAATACAATTACCCATTTTGTTGATCATCTAACCCATTTCGTTGTAGTATTGAATACGATAACACATTGTGCGGAGCGTCTAACCCATTACGCTGTATTATTGAATACGATAACCTCGGTCTTCTCAAGGTTAATAGAGATACCAATATCTTGCGCAAATGTTTGTAAAGCATCAAGATAGCGTTGCATGCCCTCGGGTGAATCTAAGATAAGCACAATATCATCCGCATACAGCAATAGGGGTATCCATGTCCTTGCCAATTATGCTCTCCTATCACCCTCCCTCTCTATGTTGTTTGAAGCCTCATCCACATACATGCCAAAAAAAGTGGGGGATAGTGGGCAACCTTGTTTCACCCCAATGGTGGAGTGAATAATCTTTGACATCCCCTGGGGCGTACGCACTTGTCCTGTACAAGGCCATGATCCCCCATATGAGCTCTACATGCACTCCCAGCTCCTACAGTCTACGCATCAATCTGCCCCTCGGAAATTTATCAAAAGCTTGGCGGAAATCCACGAAGCTACAATAAATCCTCCTCCCATAAAATCTTCCCTCAATGATAGCTCGTAGTGTGAGAATGTGATTTAGGGTAGGAAAACCCCTTCTAAAATCCGCCTAGCATGGTGCTTGGATGCTCTCTCTCTACCCTTCTGCTCAGCTCATGCTCAATGATGGATCCATATAATCTGGCGAGTGTTTGTCCAATCATGATAGCGTGGTAATTTTCAGGCAAACTAGGATCTCCAAATTCGAAAATAGGTACAATCGTGGACATGCTCCAAGTATCAGGGAAACCCTCACACATAGCTCTATTAAACATCAATGCAAGAAGATCAGTCAAAAGATCCTTCGCACATATAAAATGCTCAGCTAACAAGCCATCGTGATCATATGCTCTCCCAATCTTCATCCTATCAATAGCCTTGTTTACCATCTCCTTAGTAAAGAAAGCGCAAGTGAGGAGCATGCCTCTGGTGGATCTGGCAACGACTGCTAGTCTAGGGCCATGTAGAGAGGAGTAGCATACTCACTCCGTATGTCTATAGATGTAAAGAATAACTGATATAAATCTCTCTAGCTGACTTAGGTAAGCTCTCTTTTTTCGCCGCACAAGGCACCAAAAGGTAACCTGTGACAGTCTGTTAGTGATGACGCCCATGAGCACCTCCCTCTGTAGTCCGACTCTGGTCTCTTTACACTCGTCATCATACCAATTGTTCTGGGGCATCTTCGCAGGGCGAGGTCTCTCCGAAGGGTGGCTATGTGGGAAGGCCTCTGCTGTTGCATTATGTAGTGTCTCTGCCAGAACCTGAGTGAGCTCGTGAAGAGGGCGCCATTGGTCCTCCACGTAGAGGCGCATGTATATCTCATCAATATAGACAGAATCCGTCTCCCTCTCAAATGTATAGCGAGTGGGCGTGGGTGCCTGCCATGGTGCAACTACAGCATGGTCAACTACCACCCCACCTGGCATAGGGCCCACCACAAAATCATCAATACATGGAATGAAACTGGGTGTAGTCATGACATAATCCACTTTCTAGCTCCATGACGATGGGGGAAACAAGTGAAACCGCTCCACTCAGGGAATCTCTCGATACCATTCAGATGGCTGAACCATATGCATGATATCACCATCTATGGAAAACTCCCATATATCCTCATCCAAATAGTATATGGTGATTGCATGATATTACCATCTATGGAAAACTCCCATATATCCTCATCCAAAATAGTATATGGTGATTTCCCTCTGGGCGTTGCATAAGCTGACGTACTAGGTGCAAAATAGCATATAGCAATAGTATGGGTATCTGCCAGTTTCTAGCTTCAGTCTCGCCCACGTATACCTTGCATGATCATCTCTACAAGCAATATGTATGATCGCCTGTAACTCCTCCCTGTAAAGTAAAACCACTCCGCGAGATCCTCGGCCCTTGAGCTCTGATCTCGTTTCCTGTCTACTGGCCGACTCCATCTATATCCACTAACATGTGGTAAACTCTGTCCAGGTGGTTAATGCGTCTCCAAGTAAAATACAATGTCCCTCCTAGTGAAACTTTCCTCAAAGGCTCCTACATCCAGTCTCAGAGACCCATTACAGTTCCAAGCAGCAATGTTGAGTCTGGTCCCATAGGCCTCACACCCTCATGTGGTACTCCTCTCCATAATCACGACATGGCCGTCTCGTAGAAGCCACCTTCGCCTTCTCCCTTATCGCTCTGATCTCTGGCATGACCTCCCTCATTTGTGCTAGCTGTGCCAAGGTAAGATCTTCTCCCAAGAAGACACTAAAAATGCTTTTGAGTCTCACCCTTGAGAGCATATTTCCGCTACTGTAGTTGCAGTCACCTTGTGGATGATTTGGAAGGCTTGATTCTTGCATGTTATTGGTGGCCAGCTTTCCACTTCCGTTGGTATCTGGAATGAGTTCGCCCGGTTACACTTAGTGGTATCTGGAGTGAGTTGGTTCACACTCTTTGTAGTCAGTGAGATACTTCAGCCAGCTCCTCCAGAGCAGCGGAGGAGCGCCGCCACGAGGATAGAGATCAGAATGGTCAAAGTCAACAGCAGTTTAGCCAGAGTAGTGAGTATGGTTAACAATAGTACAAGTTGTTGTTGATAACTCCTCGTGGTATATATAATGGGATACCACCCCACCCTTCAAGAGAGTATACTAATCAGATCCATGTGCAAAGGTGCAATGTAGCTTGGAAGTCGGCAACCTTTGTTAATTAAATAGCATGTGACTGTTGATGGTATCATGGTTGAAGGTGGCCAAGCCTGCATTTTGTACAATTGTGTATGTGGCTGTGCTGTTCTTGTGGTTAGGAGATGTAGTTTTGGGCCAAGGGCATAGAGAGTCCATCTCATAACTTGATGTTCAAGACTGTTTTAGTAACTTATTAAACAATCCTTTTCCTTTTGCTTTTGTATGGCCTTGCTTACTCAAACTTTGATGAGCAACTGTTAAAAGAGAACTGTGTAAAAACTCACACGTTCAAATGTAACTTGAATCCAACATGACATAGAATGTCAAGTTTTAGTAACCACAGAGAAGTGGAATTTACTGAAAATTGGCTTCGGAGAAAAAGCAGGTATTCCCATTGGCAAAACGCACGGGGTCAACGCAGGGGGCTAGAAAAAGACGTCCCGATTGGGTTTGATCTATGCCGTCAAATGGAAAATGAACTAGGGGCCACTGAACTAAGGAAACATTTTCCTGCCCAATTATCAAGATTTAAGAAGAAAACTGCTTCCCTCAACTTGTCAAAGATCACAGCGTAATGGTTAGGTATTTCATGTTTAAACGGATGGTTTAGGGTTCAAGTCTCCCTTTTGCATGAAGCTTCAGCCCCAAAAAGTTTGATTCAAGGTTTTTTGACACACCTAGTTTGCTAGTCCTGAGTTTCACTCTCAGTTCACCGCGAGTTCTCTCCTTGATTTTTCTTAGTTCACCCCTAGCTCATTGGATCTGATGGCTTAGATCAAACCCGATCCCGACGCCTCTTTCTAGCCATATATGCTCCCTGCCTAGACCCTTTGCCACATAGAGAGGAGGGTATGCATTGACCGGGTGGCTCCCATCTTACATTCACAGTACTTATTTCTCTATGTTTAGATTATTGCATTTTTACATTTGTGTTTTAATATGTATATATCTGTTAAACATGAACATTGAGGCCTTACAACTGTGGTAATGATATGTTTGATGACCTATTTTTGGCAGGCTTGAAAAGAGTCATAAAGCACTTCTTAACTTACTTGCGGAATAATGGAGAGGCGCTGGCGTAAGTCATCAAGTCCAACAGACTTTATATTTACACCATCAATAACAATGTCTCCAGCGCAGCGCTCATTCTCAACCATTCTGAATAATGCTGCAGCCAAGCTTGATTTTCCTGCACCAGTCCGACCTGCAATACCTATTTTCTCCCTTGCATTGATCTGCTAAAGCTGTCCACCAAGTTAATGCATGTTCCAAACAATGTCATACAGTGATTGTGCGAAAGGAAAAAGCTACCTTGAATGAGATGTTGTTTAAGACAGGCGGTAAATCTACTCTATAAGTCATAGTATACTTCACAAATTCTATTTCTCCTCTAGAGGGCCAACCTTCTTCAATGATCCCTGGCGAAGTATTGGGATCAGCTTCAGTGGTTAAATTGGCATAAGCATTGATTCTTTCTACACTTGTAAAGTAATTCTCCACTTCTGCTGCTTGTCGAATAGCATACTGGACAGATCCAGTCACCTGCATGCTCTGCACTAGAACGACACCTGAGAGAAAAAAATATGATTTAATTCAAAACACAAACAGAAGAATGTCATTGCGGTTCCATTTACAATGTGCACTTTCAGACGCCAGATATATTCCACTCTAGCCAACAAGGCTTGATCCATGTTCAAGTGTAAGACAAGAGCGAAGTTGATTCCTGAAAAGGTTCGGACTTAGAGTCACCATTTCAGACTGCAATTACAAAGGATACAACGCATAGTAATTGGATTTAAAAATATAGGGTAGCATCTCACAGATGCGAAAACCTAGGAAGACCTTGCTGTGGCATTAGTAAATACATGGCCTGTTATTGGAATGTACATGCAACAACCAAAGAATCTTTATTTGAGAAGCATAAGTTCAAAACAAGTTTACAAGTAGAGCTTAACTCTCAAAAAAAATCAAACAATTGAAAAGGTACCTGCTAGCCCTGGGGTCATCGAGTGCCTCAACACTATGATGAGTAGGGAAGCTAATGTTACACATATGCATGTTGCGCAATCCAACCTAAGCCCTATCCAGCGAGACATATGTATAAACAATATGTACGATTGATGATTTGCATCAACTAACGAAAGGAATATATCGTGCATTTTGCTTTGACAGGCATATGCGCAGACTGAAGCAATTCCCTGGTTTGAACTACAAAAGTTATAATCACGAGAAAAAGGATGAATTTAAATTCACATACACAAACACATAGACGTAAAGTTATTAATTCTACATGGAATAAACATACATATATTCATAAAATGAATAATTTTACAGAGTAAAATAATGCTAAAGACTTGAAAAAATACCCAGACCAGCAAGATAAACATCCGGATAGTGCATGGAGATCAGGTGGTGTCGTCATTTTTTTCTGATCCCACATCCTCACCTTTGGCTGGGCTACCCAGTATAGCTGTTTTTGTTTATTTTTGGGAGGAAAGACGGTTATATGAGTGCTGTGGTTTCTGAGGATCAGCCTGTCCTCAGTAATCCGTACGAGCAGAGAAAAATATGTAGAAGTGCTCCTCCTAGCTCAAGGTGGCCCATAGGAGTCATAGAAAATGAACCAGGGCCGTGGAGGATAATGCCATGCAATCCTAACTTGTCATATTTTAAGGAACGTAGTGGTAGGAGCTCACCTCCTCTAGAAATTGTGATGCCGCACCTCTGCTGCCCTGGAAGAAATGTATCCCTGCATCGAGTATGAACTACTCTATCTAGATATTACTGAATGTATCCGCTAGTGTGGAAGGCAAGCATCTTGCCTTCCATATCATCCATAAAGCAACTTCAAGAAAAGTGGAGAAAACATTCTCACATGGATGCATCTTAAAAGCATGTATAGTCTTGGGCAACATTTTCAAAGTGCCTCATTTATATCCGAGCTTGGTCAACATGAAAACAGGGTCCTCCCCTCCCCTCACGTAGGTAAGGTGAGAGCCCGGAACGCGTAATAACCAGCATCCTGCACCACAAGACACAAAGCCTAAGTGAACACCCACAACACATAGCACTACACAATCTCCATACCAAACCATATAAACATGAGGGTAGACCCAAGGACAATGGCCAAGAGTCTCATCCGCATGTAATGCACATCTTGAGCAGGTCCAATCATGTCCAGCAATAGCGGCCCATGTCTCTACCGGCAAACGAGCATGAGCAATCATCCACATGAAGTACAGTATCGACGGCTGATCCGCATGTCTTAAAGGAAAGACCACAATTTAGACATAAAAGCATGAGATTGACCACCATCCAATCAAGACTGCAGCCGCGTGCGCTGGTAATCCAAACTCTGTTGGATAGATGCCATCCCATGCTAACAACATGATAACATAAAGACAGTCTGACGCCGGTCTGCAGCTGAAGGTCTATACCACTCCCTCGGATCCCATGATAATTGTAACAAAGGTCTGCTCTTCCATACCCATAAACGCCAACAGTGTACATTATTTAATGAGAATGCTGGATCCACAACATGGCATTTTCCCAAGGATCCCGCACACGAATAGGGTCTCAATCATCCGATGAACAAGATGTCTCGAAAAAGAATGGAGATTAACACCAACTGAGCTTGAGTACCATCTGTGACTTGATCCAAGCTCACTGCAAACAATATGCAACCAAAGCAACCACAAGTGGGGGTGCAAGTGACGGTAAAAGCCCCCACCAGCAATCATGGGAAGGGAGATCGCTTGTGCCGTGTATCACATCTCGCCAAGGAGAGGAAATTGCATCCTCATTCTCTACAATCCAAGCATGAATCCCTCTACATAGAGAAAACTCATTAGCAAGGAGCAGTGCATTCAAAAACACATGCCCATCTTCATGCCCTGCAGACAGCTGGAAACCTGCACCTCCTCTGACAAACCTGTGAACTCTAGCCAGTCACCTAGAGAGCGCGCTGGACCTGCTGCCATGGGACCCCAGGAAACATGAGGCCGACTACCAACCAAGTGGCCTCTCTGAGTGCTAACCATGGGGTTCCAGACGAGGGGCTGCCGTAGGCGCTCCTCCGTGCACATCGGCTGTCGCTGCTCCAGGCCACGCCGTAAGAGCTCCAAAGAACGAACCAAACTCACAGCGAAGCGGTCTTCCAGTCTCTTGCTCAAACCAACTCGGCGCATCTCTGTAAAGATCCATCTGGTCGAAGGTTGCCAAGGGCCTCCTGACTGAGGCACCCTGGCACGAAGCCTCTGCAACAAGAACTCCTTCAAGGGCTCCTCACCTGGAAGAAGTCCTCTGACTATGAACTTCCCTAGAAGGGCTCTGCTTTGCTGTGCTGGATCAATGATCCCAAGCCCTCCCTGAGAACAAGGAAGCGTGATGACCGACCAAGCCACCTTGGCTCGGGCCATCTGAGTGTCACGTCCTGACCAAAGGAAGTTCCTGATCAGCCTCTCTACCTGGTTGAAACAAGAACTCGAGAAGATCCAGCAGGAAGTGATGTACCACATAGTCGCCAACAGCACCTGGTTGGCAACTACTACTCTACCAGCCAGCGATAGACGTGCTGGGCTCCAATGTAACAGCTTTCTCCTGATGGACAGGAGAAGAGGAGCAATCTGCTGCTTGGGAGACAAGTCCAAACCAACCTGACAACCCAAGTACCGAGCTGCAGTCCCTGGGGGAATCCACCTGAAACCCTCTCCTGGCATCCAATCTGGCACACGAGCACTACCAACCGAGAAAGCCACTGTCTTTCTCCAGTTGATCAGTGCGCCCGATGCACAACAGAAGGTCTCCAGAGCCTGCTCACATCTGTGAAGATTGGCCTTCTGGCCATCTAAGTACAAGGCTGAGTCATCGGCAAACTCAGTGTCCAGTAGCTCCTCTCCCCGAATAGGGAGTGCTAAGCCCCGAAGACCAACCTGCTGTGACACCAAAAATCTGCTCATCGCCTCCGCATAGAATAGAAAGAGAAAGGGGGCAAGAGGACAACCCTGTCTGACCGAGCGTGTGAGCATGAAGCGCTCACCTCTCCCCCCTGCCAAAAGCACCTGACTGTGAGCCTGTCTTTACAAAGATGACGACCCTCTGATCCAAGCATCTGAGAAGCCCATCCTGCGGAGAGTGCCCTCTAGAAAGTCCCAGTCAACTCGGTCGTTTTCCTTCTCAAAATCGAGAAGAAGAATCACAAGGTCCTCACCACGGAGCCCTGCCAAGGCAGAAGCCTCCCAGAAAGTAAAGATGTTGTCAAGGATACTGCGTTCCTTGACAAAAACTGTCTGAGTCCCATGTATAAGGCTCTCTAACAGTGGCTGAATCCTCAAACTCAGAGCCTTGGCAAGAATTTTGTAGGTTGAGTTGAGGATGGTGATGAGGCGCCACTGTCGAATCTCATCCAAGGAGCCACCCTCCTTGGGAATGAGGTAGATCAGGCCCTCACTCATGCTGTCAGGCATCACTCCTGTGTGCAAAATGTACTGAAAAGCACTACAAAGATCTAGGCCAAGCAGGTCCCAGTACTCCAAGAAAAAGCTGGGAGTCAACCCATCCTCACTTGGACAACTACCACGAGGGAGGGCCCTAAGAGCTGTGTGCAGCTCCTCAAGCTGAAGTGGCATCTCTAGCCTCTGGCGCATCTCCTTTGTCACAAGACATGGAATCTGTGCCCAAACCTGCTCCCTGCATGCATCCTGTCGCTATGATTGAGGCTCAGCCGACAGCAACTCACGATAAAAGTCAGTAGCAACTGCACGCATATCCTCGGGCTCACAAGCAACTAACCCATCGGGCCTCCTCAACTGAATGACCTTGGCATGCGAGTGCCGAGGTCCCACTGTCTCAAAAAAAGCACCAGTCACTCTGTCAGCCACCTAAGTCCACCGAGATGCCTGTCGGTGAAAGGCAAACTCATGACGCCTCTCCCTCTGTGCTAGCAAGCTCCCGTCGAGCCTGCTGTAACTGCTCCTCTAACCATGGACTGTCTAGATGCTGCTCCTGCATCCTCTGTAGTGAAGCAATGCCTCGTCTGAGACGCTACTCCGCCTCCCTCGCTGCAGCCCGGCGAGCCAGAGACTCCTGAAGAAAAAAGTGGCTAATCTGAGCTACGCATGAGGCCACTCTGTCTGCAGGTGAGACTTGGCTGTCCATGCCCTCTGTCCAGAGAGCCTCTACCCTCTCTCTGAGTGCTGAGTCCAACAAGACCCTCTCTGGGATGCGAAGCATCGTGCTCCCAATCCTGTGCTTGTCTGCCACCGTGAGGATCACTGGTGCATGGTCCGAGAAGGAAGTCCCTGCCAGGATGCCCACTGAACCCCCCAAGTCACTGAAGTGGTCACTAGTGTAGAAGCGATCTATCCGCGATAGATTCACTCCTGCCACTCTGCGGTCCGATCTAGAGAAGGCAAGACTGTCTGGGGGCCTCACAAAACCAGAGTGCTGCCATGTATCCGAGACCCTCAAAGTCATACAAAACCTCTCCCAAGCTGGCAACTCGACTCCATGCACAGTAGCATGGCTGTCACCAATCCTATCAGAAGGGTCCTCCAACATGTTGAAGTCCCCTCCTATACACCAATGATCCGCCTGCGGCAAAGACTCAACAATCTGTGACCAAAACTCTGCACAAGCACTCGCCACATTGGGCGCATAGATGTTCAGGAAGCCCACAAGGCCACCATGAACTTGCATAGTAATCCACTGAGCCCTGCCTGGCACAATAATCCCTCTGCCCACAATGGCCTGCTGTAATGAGTCCGCAATAGTCATACATACCCCACCCTGGATGCCTCCAGGTCCAAAAGCAGCTGACCAAAAGGTATCATAACGTCCACGCAAAATCTGACCACATCCCCGAATGCGGCTCTCACACAGATGGTGCTCCTGAAGCATAAGGAGAACAATCTCTCCTCCCACAAGGCAACGTTGAAGCTCCTGACGCAATCGGCCCCGTTGTCACTGAAACTGGGGCCCACCTAGTCCCTGCACGTTCCATGAGACGATCCTCATGGGGAGCAAGAGACAACAGATGCTGCCGCAGCAGCAAGACGGGCTATCTTCGAGGCAGGCTTGGATGGGGAGTAATCCGCATCCAAGCGTCTTCTAGATAGGCGTGACTGCAGTGAGTGCCTAGCCCAAGCCCAAGCAGAGCGAGCCGTGCGTAAAGCAACCTCCTCTGTCCAGGAGTCCTCATGAATGTATACATAGCAAGGCAAACATTGCGTATCAGCAAAGAAGTACACCACAATGTGCCTACATCCTGCTGAGTCTGGGGGTGTCACCGCAAACTTGGCCAATGGCCACAAAGTCTGCAGCATATCTGTAACTCCAAGTTCTCCCATGTGGTGAGAGAACTCTAAGACCTGTGCATGCAACCATCCCACCACTGAGTCAAGGGACCACTCTGTCTCGGCCCTACCACAGAGGGGGAAGGAGAAACCAACTGCCGAGTCCAGGGCCTCTGTCCCCCTAGCGGCGAGGAGGAACAAAACATGGACCCTGAAACAGGCTGCCTCATGGTCTGCTACGAAATCGCTGAGAAAACGAGTGAACTGGTAGTCGAAGAAGTCCCAGCGGCGTCGGATGTCAATGCTCGTCAGCCCACGAGGGATGGCTGCAAGGGAGGATGTCTGAATCTGCAGAGGGGGCGGCAAGAAGGGCTGACCCTCTCCTGCTAGGCGACTCGCGGTAAAGGCGCTGCCAAGAGATCTCCTAGCCACTGGAGAGGGACCAGTCTCCTGAGCCGACTCAGGAACTGGAGCAGGAGAGGGGGGGGGGAGAAGGAGCTGGGGAGAGTGGAGGAGAAGAGGGGCGGGATGGGGCGACTGAGGTAGAGGGGTGAGGTGGAGAGGCGACGGGAGCAAAAGGCGGGGAGGATGAGGCAAAGGGGGGGAACTCTAGGGGGGGAGCAACTGTCAAGGGAGAGGACCAAAACGGTTCCCCATGGGAACCCACTACTGCTGAGTAGGCACCTGAGGGCCACTTTGAGTGCCAAGCTGATGCTGTGGCCCCTGGCGTCGGCGGCCACGGGCCTGCTGCCACCCCTCCCCCGCTGGAGCCCCAGCCTCGAAGGGTGGCTCTGCATCTGTACGCTGTGCCGCTGGATGTGGCTGCAGGCCATCCATGGCAGGCTGGGACTGAGGCTGTGGTGCAGGTCGCGGCCTCCTCCGTGGATAGGCCTTCGCTAAATGGCCCATCTGTCGGCAAATGAAGCACTGGTTCGGGAGGCCCGAGTACTCCACACTCTGTCGAAACCAACCCCCACTCACCCGAGGTAAAAGGATAACCTTCAGGAGAGTGTGGGTATCTCTGACCAAAACTCGAACTGAGGGAATGCCAGCCGCCTTGGCAGCTACTGATGCTGCCGTGCGAGGTGTCTCCAGGACAGTCCCAATGGCGAAACCAATCCTGGAAAGAAGTGGTAGGTACTCCCTCTGTAAACCCGTCAAGCAGACCGAGATGGGGATGTCTGCCTCCTCTACTAGAATATCCGAAGCTGGGTCAAAACCATGTCGCCACTGTCGAAAGTGGGCACGTGATGCTCGGATGGCCAGTGGACTCATAGCTATGACCTTGGACGCCATCTCGAAGGACTCAAACTCGATCTGATAGTAACCCCTCCGAGAATCTGGACATCCGAAATCTTTCCCACCTCTGCGAGAAGGCGGGACTGGAGAAGGTCTCGCAGCTCTCCTCTACTAGGTCGGGTGCCGAGAATCTTGCAGATGACCGAGGTCGCCTGCAATCGCTCTACCTCTGCAGAAAGGCTCGCTTGCTCTGTAGGCGAGAGAGCAAGTCGAATGGTGGGCTTAGCGGGGTCGGGCGAGGGGGCTTCTGGCGAGTCCCTCTGTGGCGAAGTTGGAGTCTCCATCTGTGTCTACTGCTGTGGCATAAGAAGGGGACGACGGGAGGGTGCTGCAATTGGGCGTGCCAACACTGCTCCAAGGAGTTGAAACAAATGCCGAAAGTGCCGAACTGCAGGGAGTAACCGAGGAGAAGGACCCCAAACAGGCGGGCGAACGGGCAGAGGCAGGGGGATATAGCGGGCTGCGGCAAGCGGGCAGGCAACGAAAAAAGCTGGGGCCGAGGGCGGTCGGACGGGCTGGGACAGGGGCAGCGCGAGGGGGGGCAACGGGGGCTGAGGGTAGGCGGGAGGGGAGAGGCAGCCAGCGGGAGGGCAAGGCAGCGCTGGGGGGGGGGGGGGGGGGGGGGGGGGGTGCAACGAGGAGTTCATAGCAACAGCGAGCGCGCGTTGTTTTATGGCTCCTGGTTCCGCTTTGTTATGCGTGCTCAATGTGTTATCCCAGGATTATGGCAGGGATTATTTGTCACACTTAAGGGAACGGGTTACTCAGGCAAAGGATGCTTGTAGCAGACTCATGCACTTGGCTAATCATTCTTCTCTTACTGACACTCAAATCACTTCATTCTTCTCTTACTGACACTCAAATCACTGAGTTGTTTTCTGCTCGCGCTATGTTACAGCACAATGATGAGAGGAAATCGGCCAAATGGTAGACTCGAGCTCGTCAACAGGCTTTTGCAGATAAAGGATATGCTTCTAAACAATTTTTCCAGCATTTTCATCATTCCAGGCGGTCTCAAGCTACATGGAGAGTTAAATTACCGTCAGGGGAGTGGACCTCCACTTTCCGTGAGCTAGCACTAGCCTTACACTCTCATTATGGCAAGATTTTTGAGGCCCCTTCTTCTCCCATGCGAGAAGTTTGCCAAGCGCGTCACAAGTTTCTATCGCATGTTACTCCCATTCTTTCAATGCGGCACGCTCAAGACTTGGAAGCTGTTTTCACTGAGTCGGAATTGTATGCCAGCTTGCTTGATTTGGGTTGATGGAGATCTCCAGGTTGGGATGGTCTCTCTGTGGAACTTTTCTTGTCTTTCAGGGATTATTTGAAGTTGCCTCTGTTGTTCATGATGAATACAACTTGGGAACAGCAGGAACTACCCTCCTCTTGGAAAGAAGGTTTGATCAAGCTGATACCTAAGCATGCATTGTGTGAAGAATCCTCTCATTGGCGGCCTATTACACTCATGCCTATGGTATATAAATTAATGGCAAAAATGCTGGCTAACCCACTGAAGTGCTTTCTGCGTGAAGGCTTGCATCAATCTCAATACAGCTTCATTCCACGACGTCAAATTATTGATAACCTCGCAAATGTCATCATTGGTATGCAATATGCAAAATATACTCGACAGGATGTCTTGATCATGCAGGTTGACATTGAAAAGGCATTTGATACTGTTCTTTGGGATTATATTGCAGATACCATGCAACACTTGGAATTTGGGCCTAGGCTATGTCGTGTAGTGTTTTTCTTGTATGCACACAGTACTTCTGCAAGCTTGCTGGATGGATCTCTTACAGAATCTTGGCCTTTGGGACAGTCGGTAAGGCAGGGCTGCCCTCTGAGTGCTTCGCTTTATGCAATCGCTACTGTGGATACAGACAGCGCAGGAGCTGGACACGAAGATGGCTTTCTACAGAGAGCATCTCTTCCAGCTTACGGAGGATGGTTTTGTGACGAGGCCCAAATACATGGACACCCACTTGTCTCATGGGATACGATGTGCTATTGGCCAAATACGCACATCCTCACACCAGCTGCGGATTGAGACTGGGAGATACAGCGGAGTACCACCAGAGGCCAGGACATTCCTCCTATGTGACATCGATTCTGAGACAGAGTTGCACTACACATGCCACTGCCCCGTCTAGTATGAGATACGAGGCCGCTTCCATTGCTTGTTCAGAGAGGGCTTTGGACCATTCTCTAGAGTCATGCGATACGAGGATCAGAGATACCTGGGTTTGTTTTTGCTCGAGCTGCGCAGACACAGAGAGAGCCTGATGAGAGGAGAGGCTAGCCAGTTTCAGAGACAGATCACACACTTCTTTAGAGCTGTCACTGGACACTCGGAGGAGTCACTACCACAGCAGAGCTTGTCGCCTCACACCAAAGGCACACTGATCGACTGAGCGATTGAGCTCGGGAGATCCAGACCCCCACGATTGCGGAGGACTACACAGCATCGACAGAGGCTGCATCAGAGGATTCGGATCACTTTGGCTCAACATGCACGACGCACGGTCAGACTACAGACCGTGGAGGAGATTGATGAGATCCGCTAGCGATCGATGCTGGATCTCCTGTGATCTAGCTATCCCAGCTAGCTGTTTAGCTGCTTAGTTCACACCTAGCAGTTCAGGATTCCATAGTATTTTATTTTGTCATTTTGTCATCTTGTTACTCTGACTTTGTATCAAATCCACCACATTGTAACTTTCTGGTCTCATAGGTCACTCTGGCCTTTTGAAGACGTTAATATAACATTTCACTTCATTTCATTTCTCTCTCTCTCTCTCTCTCTCTCTCTCTCTCTCTCTCTCTCTCTCTCTCTCTCTCTCTCTCTCTCTCCTAGAGATAGAGCTCCATCCCTCCTCAGATACTCCACTACCTACATTCAGTTCAGTTTTGTATCAGTTTTGTTTCATTTGTCTTTCCGATAGACGGATGACATACACACCATGTACATTTGATTTGTCTCATAGGCCGATTTCGGCCTGACATAGACGTTAAAAATCTTTCTTTCTCTCTTTCTCTCTCTCTCTCTCTCTCTCTCTCTCTCTCTCTCTCTCTCTCTCGTCTTGTGCATTGATGTATATGATAGTCTCTAGCTCTCATCTCCCATATCATGTTCACCATGTTTACTCTGTCACCCCTCCCACCTACTCATCAATGTATGACAGACCTAGATTTTAGACTTTGTGTTCATTTTCTATTTTCACAGCTTTCCAGACAGAGGATCAAATGCTATTGGGGTGTAGCTGGTCTCATAGGTCATTTTGGCCTTTCGAAGATGTTTAATATAACACTTCATCTCTTACCCATACCCGATATTAGATTCACCACATGTAACCTTTTGGTCTCATAGGTCATTTTGGCTTTTTGAAGACGTTGATATTACATTGGTTCCTACCAAAGCATACCTCGCCTGAGTAATACAACCTTGCATCTGAATATTTTTGATGGTTTTCTCAACGCTCAGAATTCGTGCTTCCCATAAATAGATATGAAAGTCTGATATTAAGAGAATTAAAGCTAATAGAACAACATTCAAATGGTCAACTCTCGAGAAAAAAAATCATTACAGGCAGATTACTCAAAGTCAAATGAATTTTCAACCTGAAGGGTTTGTGTGAAGTGAGCATAAATAGGTGACCGTGAAACTCCTTCAAGCCTCTTAAGTTCACAAGATACTGCAATATATCGATGCTGAAGATGGAAGAAAACAAATAGAAGAGGAGGGAATGCCAGTAAAAGCCAAGGAATGAGCACTCCTATAAAAATTAAGCTTCCCAAGCTTGAGACAGCAACCTCAAAAAATTGCTGCAGCAAATCAGAAAACAGAAGTTTGGGATGGTGAACACACATTGCAAGTGAACAAGCAGAAATCTTGAAAGACCTGCCTGTGCTGTGATGGGTAAGGTCTCATCCACTAAAGCTTGATCCTTGCTAAACCGGTTTAAGATTCTTCCAGTAACATTCTGCAAAAAGCCAAAATGAAAGAGAATTTCATTTTCCCCTCTCTTCACGTTTAAGACTTGATAATTCTGTTGTGCCCACAGAATGAAATTCCTGATCAAGGAAGTTACAAAAAAGTAATTGCCTGATCAAAGAAGAGCAGTGGTGATCGAAGCACTCTTTCAGCCATCTGGTTATGCATCTGAGTGGCTGCAGACATTGATGCAAGCATATATAGGAGAGCCCTAGATGCAGATAAGAAGGTTGCACCAATTGCAAAACTTGCATAAACCACGAAGTAAATGTCATCCCTCAGCTGATATTCTCTGTCTGTCCATACTCGGAGCCAATAATCGACCATGACACGCACTGCTTGCCCAAAAATGAATACAAAAGTGACAAAGGAAACTAACAGGAGCCTGCAAGACAACACGAAACCATACTCATAAGATTAGCTGAGCCATAGCCTTATGAAAATTTGTTTCAATACCCGTATAAAAAATAATACCGTACTTGGCCAAAACCGGCAAGAAACATTCAAGCTAATAAGGCTGATCCAGACATTATGGTTCAAATTCATAGCCTTTTCAAGACTATGGTAGAACGTTAAAAAATCCATATTTCTAGGGTTCTATGAGTGCTTATCATGTATTATTGTTTGTGTTTATCCAAATAAAATTAGGATGACGAAGAAACAAGCTTACTTGATCTTAAGGAATCGTACATCGCGTGCTTGCTGCTTGCTGCCGCTCGCCCCCCTTCCCTCGCTAGCACCTGTTGCCTCCCCCCTCCCGCCATCGTTAGCTGCCCCTCCCCCCGGCCCTTGCATTGCCAGCAATCATTGCTGTGCGCGCGCTGCCCCCCGCCTTCCCCATGCCTTGCGCTACCCCTCCCTATCCGCCCCTCAGCCCTCTGCCCGCCATTCGCTACCTGCCACTCGCTGCCGCTGCCAGCCCGCTGCCAAGGCGGTTGGCATTCCCTCAGTTCGCGTTCTGGTTAGGGACACCCACACTCTCCCGAAGGTCATCCTACTTCCTCGGGTGAGTGGGGGCTGGTTTAGACAGAGCATGGAGTATTCGGGCCTCCCGAATCAGTGCTTCATTTGTCGACAGATGGGCCATCTTGCGAAGGCCCACGAAGGAGGCCCCGACCTACACCATAGGCCGAGCCCCAGCCTTCAAGGGCTTTGAAGGCTGGCCAGGAGAAGCAGGCAGAGACACAGAGCACACAAGCAGAGCCACCCTCCGAGCCTGGGGCTCCAGTAGAGGAGGGATGGCAACATGTTCGTGGTCAATGATGGCAGGGGCCACAGCGACAGCCTGGCACTCAGAGTAGTCCTCAGGAGCCTGCCCAGCAGTAGTGGGTTCCCACGGGGAATCGATTCTGTCCTCTTCAACAGGACGAGGTCCCTGCTCCAGGCCTTCACCTCAGTTGCACCCTCGACAACCCCCCCCCCGAGTTCCTCCCCTCCTCTTCAGCCCCCCTCCCTCCGCCTCTCCTCCTCGCTCCCCTACCTTTGCAAATCCTCCTTGCCCTTCTCCCCCCCCCAACCCTCCCCCCCCTCGCTCAAGTCCACCAATCGACCCAGGAGGCAAGGCAATCCTCCGCTGCTAGGAGATCTCTTGGCAGCGCCTTTGCCACGAGTCGCTTGGTGAGAGAGGGATAGCCTTTCTTGCGAACCCCTCTTCTGGTTCTGGGTCAAAATGGCTTGCTTGATGACCCATCTCTTGTCATCCTATCATCCTTTGCTACTTTCTTGCTTGAATTCATGGGAGTGTTCGATTAAAGTGAATTCCCTCTTTCATATGTCAACATGAGCTAGTGCAAGTGTGTGTGGGAATGAAATCTCAAAAGTGTGCATGTGTGTGTGTGTGTGTGTTGGGGGGGGGGGGGGGGTTGGGCGCGCGCACGCGCGCACACACACACACACATAGAAATGAAATGTTATATTAACGTCTTCAAAAGGCCAAAGTGACCTATGAGACCAGAAAGTTACAATGTGGTGGATTAGATACAAAGTCAGAGTAACAAGATGACAAAATGACAAAATAAAATACTATGGAATCCTAAACTGCTAGGTGTGAACTAAGCAGCTAATTGGGATAGCTAGATCACAAGAGATCCAGCATCGGTCGCTGGTGGATCTCTTCAATCTCCTCCATGGTCAGTAGTCTGACCGGGCATCGTGCGTGTCATGCCAAAGTGATCCGAATCCTCTGATGTAGCCTCCGTCAATGATGTGTAGTCCTCCGCAGTCGTGGGCGTCTGGATCTCCCCAGCTCGGTCGCTCGGTCGATCAGTGTGCCTCTGGTGTGAGGCGATGAGCTCTGCTGTAGTAGTAGCTCCTCCGGGTGTCCAGTGGCAGCTCTAAAGAAGTCTGTAATCTGTCTCTGAGACTGGCTAGCCTCTCCTCTCATCAAGCTCTCTCTGTGTCTGAGCAGCTCGAGCAAAAATAGACCCAGGCATTTGGAGAGTGTTCCAAAGCCCTCTCTGAACAAGCAATGGAAGCGGCCTCGTATCTCATAGTAGACGGGGCAGTGGCATGTGTAGTGCAACTTTGTCTCAGGCTCGATGTCACACAGGGAGCATATCCTGGCCTCTACTGGTACTCCGCTGTATCTCCCAGTCTCGATCCGCAGCTGGTGTGAAGATGTGCGTATCTGGCCAATAGCACATCGTATCCCATGAGACAAGCGGGTGTCCATGTATCTGGGCCTCGTCACAAAACCGTCCTCCGTAAGCTGGAGGAGATGCTCTCTGTAGAAAGCCATCTTCGTGCCCAGCTCCTGTGCTGGCTGTATCCATGTCCTCCTGGTGTCTAGCTGAGTCAGGTCCTGGTGGATGAGCCTGGTGATCTCAGACTGTGTCAGAGTCAGAGGGTGCATCCAGTGAGTATAGGAAGGGAGGCAATCTGTCTATGCTGAACCCATGCGCCTGAAACCATGATGTCATCTCCCCATACCAACATGCTGTATCTCCCTGCATGGCTAACTATCGAGAGGACTCAAGTGCAAGGCGGGAATATCTGTCTCTAGGAAGTTCCCACATGCGGTGTATGAAGGAGACAGATCTGGTGAGCGCTCAACCACTAGTGGGGGGGAAGCTAGCTTTGCCCGGACAATAGCACGTGGTACTGAAGCCTTAGCTCTAATGATCCGCGAGATCATATAAACCAGAGGCTTCTCCATGTCCCCCCATCCATCAGTGCGGCATGTCCTCCCGTGATGATCCAATGAAGGTCCCCAAATCTTAGCTCCATAAAGCAATGCAGAAGCCACCAAAGTGTCAAAGAGCCAGAGCTTCGTCTGAGGCTCCTGAAACTGAACAACTGAACCTATGAACACATCCTTTCCAATCTACCCAATGCTGCATGGGCTCTGGTCAATCTAGTCTCTGCTGCCCTCCTCAATGAAAGTGCTGGCCCACAAAAACCACTCCAAGGTAAGTGTAAGCATCTGGTATACTCCACTGTCTCCTGGCCGAGAAAGAAAGAAAGAAAGAAAGATTTTTAACGTCTATGTCAGGCCGAAATCGGCCTATGAGACAAATCAAATGTACATGGTGTGTATGTCATCCGTCTATCGGAAAGACAAATGAAACAAAACTGATACAAAACTGAACTGAATGTAGGTAGTGGAGTATCTGAGGAGGGATGGAGCTCTATCTCTAGGGGTATATGCATGTCTATATGCTCAATGTAGTACAATCATGGGAATGCATCAAGCTATCTAGCTCCATCCTGTACTAATGGGGGGATGTAAGATGTGGTACATGGGCGGGGCTGGTGCCAAGGCTACCCGGATGAAAGCTGTCGGGTCGGCCCTCATCTGAGCTACTCGCTCCTCAGTGGCACGGCGCTCCCAGGCTCGGATCTCCTCGATCTGTCGGTGGTGGGAGCTCGCGCCCCTGTAGCCTGTGACTCGTGGTCGCCGTCTAGCTCGGCTCACCTCTGCCTGTGGGAGTGTCACTCCCCTCTGAGTGTCTGGTGAGGGAGGGGCGGCAATCCTCTGAAAGAAGTCTGTGAGCTGCGACTGTCTCCCCTCTGTCTGTGTAGCTGTGTGTGGCTGTAGTAGTGAGTCCCGATGGCTCTGTATCTCTAGTAAGAAACGTCCGAGCTGTCTCTGATCGAGAGAGAGAGAGAGAGAGAGAGAGAGAGAGAGAGAGAGAGAGAGAGAGAGAGAGCGCTTGCATGTGTGTTGGCTGTGTGTGTGCATTGGCGAAGGGACCCACTTCTAAGCTGCCCCCCTTCTTGCTTCTATGAAGCTAGCCCCTTGCTTAAGCAAGCCGGCTGCTGCAATTAATTAATCAAAAGCTTAGATTAAAGGGGCAGCGTACCACGCAGCAGCAAGAAGAGGACCCAAAGTGACGTGCGACACACTACGTGGGCTGAGAGAGAGAGAGAGAGAGAGAGAGAGAGAGAGAGAGAGAGAGAGAGTGTTATATCCTAGGTATGGGTGCACATCTATATGCTCAAGGAAGTATAATCATGAAGTGCATCAAGCTGACTACCTCCATCCTATAGCAAACTAGGCGTGTAAGATTTGGCACATGGGTGAGAAGAAGAAGAAGAAGAGAGAGTTTTAACGTCGTAGGAAACTATCCCAAGAGACCTTAAAGATCTAGCTGACGAGGAGTTGAACTCAAGACATGTTATTCAAGAGGGAAATGGCATAACCAATCTACCACACTTGGGTGATAGAAAGGTTATACCATTTTCCTCTTTTTATTAGCGCACACACACACACCCCCACACACACACCCGAGAAGAAGAGAGTTTTAACGTCGTAGGAAACTATCCCAAGAGACCTTAAAGATCTAGCGGACGAGGAGTTGAACTCAAGACATGTTATTCAAGAGGGAAATGGCATAACCAATCTACCACACTTGGGTGATAGAAAGGTTATACCATTTTCCTCTTTTTATTAGCGCACACACACACACCCCCACACACACACCCGAGAAGAAGAGAGTTTTACCAAGAGACCTTAAAGATCTAGCCGACGAGGAGTTGAACTCAAGACATGTTATTCAAGAGAGAGAGAGAGAGAGAGAGAGAGAGAGAGAGAGAGAGAGAGAGAGACCCTCCTGATGCCTTTGCATAGGCAATCACAGATGATGCTCGTACGTTGCCAATAACTCTGTCTTCTTTTATTGTAGATCTTCCGTTCTCATTTTCTCGTGTGAGGTCAAAAGGGTCTGGCTTATTAGTAAGTCTTTCCTCAGATAATTTCCTCATACCCTTCACTCCAGCATGCATCAACGCATCAATATCTGTTTGTTCTGTCTGATACAAGAGATTGGTTGAAGTATCCATGATGAAATTTCCTTCAAGCCCCTTATCCTCTTTCAGGGATCCATACTCCATAACATAAACACGATCACAGACTTCAAGAGCTGTTTTGTTATGAGTGACTAAGATAACAGTTCTCCCTTTCAAAACACCAGTAAGAACATGGGTAATCAAATGCTTTGCCGTAGGAGCATCCACTGCAGCCAAAGGGTCATCCAAAAAGACGACAGGAGCTGTACTGTAGCATGCTCGGGCCAGACTTATACGTGCTTTCTGCCCTCCACTCAAATTGATTCCCTTGTCACCCTGCAAACCATGCAGTGTTTTAAATAATATTTTGACACATTCAAAAGCCCACAAACATGTAAACAAGTCAAAGATATTAATTCCAAATTCTGACATGAGCAAGGGTAAGAGTATATTTCCAAAGCAGGAAAACAAAACAAACAGAAAAGCAAAAAAACAGTTTTTTCGATTTTCAAATTTATCATCCAATTTGAACATAGTTGAGACTACTAAAATTGTGGATGTCGCTTATTGATAGGGAATGAATTATCTGAGAGGGAAATGTTGACTTGCTTTGGGTACAGGTTTTGCTTCGTATCCTCTGCTCATTGACTTAGCAACAAATCAAACCTGTTCCATCTGATCCTGTCACAGGACGAGGCACCACGTGCCAACGGAGAAAGAGCAGACTAAACAACTTTAAGCACTTCAAATAACAACTGAACTGAAAGAGATGGAGAGTGCATGACACACGAGATGGGGAGTGGCGGAGCTCCACCCCAAGAAAGCACTGGCCCCAAATGTTGGCGCCCCTTTCGATATTTCTTTATATTGCTTCAACTGAGTACAATGCCGTACTCCAATCCCTGCACCTTCACATTGAAGCATGCCAGAGAATGAGCCCTCTGTACATATTTAAAGGCCCTTGGCCTTGAAAAGCAGTTCCATAAAAAGCAGTCAAACTCAAACGTAGCTGTCCCAAAAGCACTAGCGCCAAAAGCTGCAAGCGCGTTTTGCGGAAATCAATACAGCTGCCACTTCTGCATGTCAACGTGAAATCCGAGATTCCGTACAAGCTGCCACATCATCAGTTTTTACGCTTTGTGTGTGTGAGTGTGTATGTGTGTGTGTGAGAGAGAGAGAGAAACAGCGTCTGTGTGTGTCAGCAACACCTGCACGAACCCTAAAACACAGAGGCGAGCAGCAGTCGCTGTCACGAACCCTAAAAACAGCGCCAACAGTTCTTCGCGAACCCTAAAACAAAGGCGAAGACTGTTCCCGTGACGTGCGCGCGCGAGCGCGTGTGTGGGTTGACGCCTGCTGTGCCAACGCCTTGACAGTCGGGCAGCAGTGTTAGGGTTTCGACAGCAAGATAGGGTTTCACAGTCAAGCAGCAGCGAGTTAGGGGTTCACAGTGGAACAACAAAGCGTGAAGGTCTGGGAACTGGCAGCTTGGGTGTGCGCGCGGTGTCCCACCAGAGAATTCCCTGCGGCCTCCCTCAACTCTATGCCATCTGCAGTTCAAGCTTTGCCTTGACAGCTTGCTTTCGACGTAGGTTCTGTACATCTTTAGGTTTTTCAGTTTGATTAAACTTTTCAAGCAACAGGTTCTTGTACAGCCAGCTTGTGTGTGTCTGTCGGTGTTATAACAGTCAAATATCCAAAAACTCAAAAAAAAAAAAGTATGTGTATGTGTGGGAGTTTCACATGGATTCGGCCGAGTAGTGTATATACAAGCGCCGGAAGGCCATGGAATCTTCGGATATGGATGCTTTAAGCCTTATCAAAGAATGTTTGCATGAGGATTTCGAGGATGCTCGTCAAGCCTGGGAAGGATCCGCTCCTGACATGGAAGTGCGCATTCCTATACAGGAGCTTATGGATCCCGTTGCTCAATATGTGCTCAACGCGGTGATTCTTTTTTTCCCGGGAAGAATGCCTACGGCTCAGGATCTAGGCCAATGGGTTGATTTCCTGCTCAAACGGCAAGCAGTCCGAGGGGTTTACTTCGGCGCGCGCGGGTTCTTTGAAGTCTTGTTGGCCGACATGCATGCTCAGGACGCTTTGCTTGAACTGTCTCCTCTTTTCTTTAATACGCAGATGACTCATGTACTGCCCTGGCCTCTCACCAAGGACTATCAAAGTCTCATTCGTCACAAGTGTCCTGCTTGGGTTGAGGTGGTCGATTTTCCTCGCACCTGGCGTCACTTCCTTCCTTTGCTTGCTGCTCAGTTGGGCAAAATCATTTGCCCTCCGAAGCTGGACGCAAATACAAACCGTTTTTGTATTCTGTGGGACACAGATATTCCCACACCAGGAGGTATTTCCATTGATTCTAGGGATGCAGTGGCTGGCAAGCGTCCATTTAAGCTTAAGTGGGGTAAGTTTGCAAACTCTTGTTTCCGATGTGGCAAATTCGGCCATATGCAGTCCGAATGTCCGGAACCCAACCTGCAACCACCGCCTTCAGCTGTTCCTACTCCTCAACCCCACTCAAATTCGAAATCTTCTGCTGACGTTCAAACCAAAGGTGTTTCAACCTCCTCTTCGACAGCAGGGGTGAATAAAGGCAAGGGGAAACAACTCCAATTGTCTGCACTTTCTACCTCTCCGAATATTAAAGACAAAGGCAAAGAACCCGCTTCAACGTCCCAAGCTTGGATGTTGCCCAAGAAACCCGTTAAAGCTGCTACAGCCCGTATTTCGGCATCTTCTTGTAATTATGTGCCCCCTCTAAAGAATGTTGCTCAAAAAAAGCTCCCTTGTAATGACAACACGTCTTTGGCTGAAGCCTGGGACAAGGTGGTCCGTTCTTATAAGGAAGTTGTTACAGGCGAAGCCTCTTCATCGCAAGGTGCTTTTACTTTCAATCTTCCAAGTCCAGGTCTTGACCCACCTCCTCAGGTGATTGCAGCCAGGGAGGATGTGTCGATGGGCACTAGTACTTGAGTTTTTTCCCATTTTCTCATTTCCTCGCCCACTGTATATACCATATCAGAATGCATAGTTCTTTGAAGTGCATCTCCTATAATGTGCGTGGGTTATGCAATCACGACAAGTGGCGGTTAACCTGGCACTATGTACATACATGTCAAGCAAATATTGTGGTTCTTTAGGAGCATAACCAGCATTAATTTGCAGGACAGACCTCTTACCTTGCAGGCTACTGGATAGCTTATGCAGGCTCGACCGGCTATTCTAGTGTGCTTATACTTGTTCGACACGAACTCTTCCCGACCTTGGTTTTTAATGACCCAGCTGGGAGATGGATGGTCATCCAATGTATTGTTAATGGAGAAGTTTTTGAATTTGGAGGCTTATATGCATACACAGCTTCTGCAGATAGGGCACGGTTGTGGAGTGCTATCTCCTCTTATTGTTGGCGTTCTAATGCATTTCTTTGTGGGGACTTTAATAATGCACCTAACCATACAGATAATACTACTGGGCATTCTCACATGCTTCATACGGAACGGCAATCGTGGGATCAATTTATGATGACATGTAATGGACTTGACTTGTGGCCCCTATCGCATGCTACTGATCCAGGATTCACTTTTCAACATAATGCTCAATTTATGTATCGCGCTCGGCTTGATCGCTGGTATCTTTTTCACATGCAACAATATGATAACTTTGTTTGCGAGTTGAAGATTGATTATGCTATGTGTCTTTCGGATCATTTTCCTATATGCTTGAAGCTTTGTTTTGGCTCTTTTGATGCCAATGATCGCCTGCCCAAGAAGAGGCTATTGCATGTCAATAATGCTTATCTCAAGCATGAGCCTTTTCGGGCTATGATTGTGGATATCATCCCGCCTTTGATCTCCCAGTTGTATGTTGATATGGACATAGCCTGGTTCCGCTTTGTTATGCGTGTTCAATGTGTTATCCAGGATTATGGTAGGGATTATTTGTCACAATTCAGGGAACAGGTTACTCAGGCAAAGGATGCTTGTAGCAGACTAATGCACTTGGCAAATCATTCTTCTCTTACTGACACTCAAGTGACTGAGTTGTTTTCTGCTCGCGCTGTGTTATGGCACAATGATGAGAGGAAATTGGCCAAATGGCAAACTCGAGCTCGACAACAAGCTTTTGCAGATAAAGGCTGTTCTTCTAAACAATTTTTCCGGCATTTGCAATACTCCAGGCAGTCTCAAGCTATATGAAGAGTTGAATTACCGTCAGGGGAATGGACCTCTACTTTACAAGAGCTAGTACTCGCCTTACATTCTCATTATGGAAAGATTTTTGAGGCCCCTTCTTCTCCCACGAGCGCTGCATGTCGAGCGCGTCGCATGTTTCTATCCCATGTTACTCCCATCCTCTCGATGCGGCAGGCTCAAGACTTGGAGGCTGTTTTCACTGAGCCAGAATTGCATGCCAGCTTGCTTGATTTGGGTCGATGGAGGGCTCCTGGTTGGGATGGCCTCTCTGTAGAATTTTTCTTGTCCTTCTGGGATTATTTGAAGATGCCTCTGTTGTTCATGATGAATATAGCTTGGATACAGCAGGAATTGCCCTCCTCTTGGAAAGAAGGTTTGCTCAAGCTGATACCTAATCATGCATTGTGCGAAGAATTCTCTCATTGGCGGCCTATTACACTTATGCCTGTGGTATATAAATTAATGGCCAAAATGCTAGCTAACCGACTCAAGTGCTTTTTGCATGAAGGCTTGCATCAATCTCAATACGGATTCATTCCACGACGTCAAATTACTGATAACCTCGCGAATGTCATCATTGGTATGGAATATGCAAAATACACTCGACAGGATGTATTGGTCATGCAGGTTGACATTGAAAAGGCCTTTGATACTGTGCTTTGGGATTATATTGCGGGCACCATGCAACACTTGGGATTTGGGTCTAGGATATCCCGTGTCGTGCTGCTCTTGTATGCACATAGCACTTCTGTGGGTTTGCTGGATGGATTTCTTACAGAATCTTGGCCTTTGGGACGGTCGGTGAGACGGGGCTGCCCTTTGAGTGCTATGCTCTATGCGATTGCCACTCACCCCTTGTTTATGTATTTGGATTCCTTGACTTCCAGTGGCAGGCTACATGGCCTATGTTTACCTTCGGGACAGCAATTTGCTGGTCAGGCTTATGCGGATGACTCTTTGTTTATGCCTCGTAACCACTATGAGGATGTACAACAAATTATGCATACTGTTGACTTGTTTGGATTGGTGGCAGGTCTCAAAGTTAACTTTAGTAAATCCAAGCTATTGCCTCTGAAGGAGTGTGACTGGCATCGGATATTATGGCCTGGGGAGATTGTTTCTCCACATGTTTTGGTTCGTCATTTGGGTTATCCGTTGGGTTGGAATGTATCGGCTATGCAAAAACTAGATTGGGTGCTCCAACGTCTACATCCCAAGTTAAATTATTGGAAACTGTCCACGTGGCCACTTCATGTACGTCTCAGGATTGTCCAATGCATCCTTGTGGCTTATGTGCACTTTTACTTGCCTTTGTTATCCTGGCCTCGGTTGCGCTTGCAGTCCCTCATGTCCAATATTTTAGAGCATTTTTGGCGGACCTCGTCTACCAAGAAGGGTCTTCGGCTTCTCTCTATGGACAAGCTGTGTTCTCCCAAGCGGCTTGGAGGGTTAAATATTTTGGACTTGCGACGTTATCTTTTGGCCCGGAAAGCTATGCTGTTGCCTGTCTTGGTGGAGCAGCAGCAACCCTGGACTCTCATGGTCACACATTTGTGTGCACACATTGTCACCCCATCTTTTGGTCATTGGCAATTGACTTATTGGGATGTTGTTTTTGGGAAGCTTGAAGGACACATTCCTGGATGTCCCTTTACTTCTTCTCTCATTGTTGATTGGAAAGTTGTCACTTCGCATTTGGCTTGGAATGGTCGACCAGCAACTGCAGGTAATTCTCTTCGTTTGGAGAGTCTGCATTTGAGCAGGGCCTTCGCTTTCACTTTGGTTCAGCGGTGTCCTTGCCAAGCATATTTTTTTTCCCAAAAAGGAATCTGTCAGGTGCTGGATGGCTCGGGTTATGTTATTTCGTTCGCTGATGCAGTGTCCCGCTTTCGGTTGGGTCCTCACTATTCTTCTCTTTGGCGGAGAATTCAAAGGATGCTTGTTGATTACTCACCCATTCCTCCTTTGGATGTGGACTCTCGCTTCTCTGATTGGAATCTGGCTACGACTAGATTGGACTGCATCTCAACTGGCAGTGTATATGCCATCCTTCAGTCTGATATATGGATTGTGCATCATGGTAATCGGTTGTGGTTGCTCTCCGAGTCATCCTTGTGGTGGCAACACACAATGTCTCGTATTTCGCAGAGTCATCTACCTTTGAAGGAACGGGTTTTCTTGTGGCGCTGCTTGGTGAGAGCTCTACATGTTGTTGGCAGTGTGTTGCATACTCGGCATATTTCACCTCCCCACTGCCCCAGATGCCTTGAAGCTGAGGAGACCGTGCCACACTTGTTATGGCGTTGTCGCCACTCTAGAGCCTTCATTCGGCAAGTGTCGACTGCTCTTCGACTGCGTTTTCCTCCCGGCTCTTTTCATAGACGCTTTTGGCTTTTTGGAGTGCTTCGGCCATCGCATTCTCAGTTTGCCGTGTTCTTCACTTGGGTCAGATTTTGGACCCTATGGACTATCTGGCACCATCGGAGCTCCTTAATGTTCCACAGCACCTATGTTGACCCCTTCCGCTATTTCAAATCATTTCTTGGTGAAGCACTACATTTTGCTCATGATGTTGGAGACATCACTCTTGATGCCTACAGGATTTACTTTGACTGTTTCTAGCTTTCGGAGCCTTATAGTGCTCAGATTTTTGTATCCCTTTCGTGGGTTTTCCTCGTTTTGAGGTTTCCCACTTGTAAAGTAATCAAAGCAGATTTACAAAAAAAAAAAAGTGTTTGTGTGTGTGTTGGCCCCGCGTTAATTTTTAATGTCTTTAGGTCACATAGGCCCCATTGGACGGGGTCCCACAAGTTGGTGGGAACTCTTCTTTAAAAATAGGCCACTTGGCAAGATTTAGCAAGTTGGTAAAACTTCTTTTGCTGCTTCTGCTTCTTCACTTAGAGTTTAGGCCCCTCGGCCGGGATCTGCAGGTTGGCTCCGTTCTTCAGTGGCTTGATACATAGCAGTTTGTGACATCCTTCTTGAAAGAAAGTAATCGGCCGCGATTACACCATATCTGCAAAACAACTCAAGTTAGCTCAAAAATTTTCGACGGTCATTCCGAGGGACAATCAGTTTTCTCATTCCAGATCGGAGATCTTGATTTCCTGGGTCGTTGGCTTCCTAGAAGAATCTCATTCAATAAGGAGTCTCACATTAGATTGGAACTCTTGATATCTTGGGTCGTCGGTTTCCCAAAAGTATCTCATCCAATAAGGAGTCTCATTCCAGATCAGAACTCTTGATATCCTGGGTTGTTGACTTCCCAGAAGTATCTCATCAAAAAAGGAATATTCAGTAGTTGGCACATCACAATGCAACGCAAATGCTCACATATGCATGCTACAAGACACAACGAACAACGTCGCTGAGCACTCCCCTGAGACAGACGGTCTGCAGTATGAAGCTACTCAACGACTACCTCGTCAATCCCCCCATAAATAACCTAAAAAGGTCCGGGCCATTAGCTCAAAGGACTCGTACAACCAAACGCTCCCAAGAAAACAGCCTGCATCGCTTGTAGGTTCAAGTGCTTCCCAGATATCCTGTTTGCGTCGTTCGGAGGTTTCCCAAGATACAACGAAACGCTCCCCACACACCCCTTTTGCGTTGTTCCGAGGTTTTCAAGCATACAATGGAACGCTCCCTAGACATCCCGTCTATGTCGTTCCGAAGTTCAAACAATACCGAAACAACATTTCTCACTTCTTTACCCGGGAGTAAAGAAGACCAATCATTGAAACCAATATTAAAACTAGAGTCTAACAATTTAAATCGGCACCAAGACCGGTTCAAAACAGATACCATCCATCTCAAACAAATTTCAAATAGGATCACCAAACAAGTTCTCCAACAGAACTTAAACTTAAAAAGCAATCTCGATATCAGTCGAGCTCGAAAAGTCGACTGACTTTCCATCCTAAAACTTGCACCAAAAATTAGGGTTAGGTTCCTTCCATAAGGTCATAGCCGACCACAACGTGGTCCATAAGCGCTTGAATAGTCGAAACAAGCCTCAACAGACACTGTTCATGTGGCGGTGATGGTAGCCGCCCCGATATACCAATCACACTGGACCTCCAGTGTTGTTAGCTCGAGAAGCGACGCCTGATGAGAGATGTCGAGAATTTCTTTCGAGTCGTAATCTACAAGGGTTTCCATGGCAAGCATTTCAGGATACCCCTCTCTCTGCCAGAAGCTGCCAGAAACCATATAACTTTGGGCAATTTTTTTTTTGAAAGATTGCTAAGCCCTTGGAGGGCGCGGCTTTATAGCTATAGACATTCACCACTGCATGACACTGCCTCTGAGAAAAACAACGGCTTGAAATAAAATCCTTGACCCTTTTTTGCAAGTGATCTTTATGGCTTATGTCCTGTAAGACAGAGCGATGGAGTTGGTAGCGCGCCTAATGCGCAATGAAGTAAGGGTGGGGGTAGCTAATAAGTCCGGGGTTGGGACATGAAGATTCTTTGATCAAAATTTCCAAAGTGCCCAAGTGATCTGTCTACTCTTTGTAGGATCGCTATGCTTTCAGAAAAACACACCCCGTCACAGGACGAGGCACCACGTGCCAACGGAGAAAGAATAGACTGAACAACTTTAAGCACTTCAAATAACAGCTAAACTGAAAGAGATGAAGAGTGCACGAGACACGAGACGAGGAGTGGCGGAGTTCCACCCCAACAGAGCACTGGCCCCAAACATTGGCGCCCCTTTCAGTATTTCTTTATATTGCTTCAACTGAGTATATAGTGTCGGTACTCCAATCCCTGCACCTTCACACTGAAGCATGCCAGAGAATGAGACCTCTGCACATATTTAAAGGCCCTTGGCCTTGCAAAGCAGTTACATGAAAAGCAGTGAAACTCAAAGGCAATTGGTCCCAAAAGCACTAGCGCCAAAAGCTGTCAGCACATTTTGCGAAAATCCATATAGCTGCCACGTTAGCATGTCAGCGCAAAATCCGGGATTTTGTACAAGCTGCCACGTCTTTTTACGCTTTGTGTGTGTGTGTGCGCGCGCGCCTGCAGCATGGGAGAAACAGGATTTGCCACTTTCATGGAAAGAGGGCTTCCTTAAATTGTTGCCCAAGCAAGCACTTTGCGAGCAGTTCTCTCATTGGTGGCCCATAACTTTGATACCGGTGGTTTACAAGATTTTGGCTAAAATGTTGGTCCACCGCATCAAGGACTATTTGTTTACAGGACTTCATCAGGCTCAGTATGGTTTCATTTCTCGTCGTCAAATCATGGACAATTTGGCCAATGTTATGATTGGCATGGAGTATGCTAAGTACACGCAACAAGATGTGCTGGTCATGCAAGTTGATATTGAAAAGTTCTTTGACACTGTGCAATGGGACTTCATTGCTGCCACAATGAGGTGTCTAGGATTTGGTCCTAAGTTGGCCAATGTGGTTTGTTTCTTGTATGATTGTAGTACGTCTTCAGGGATCCTGGAAGGGGAATTGACAGAATCGTGGCCGCTTGGTTGTTTGGTTGGGCAAGGTTGCCCCATTAGTGCTTTGCTGTATGCAATTGCCTCGCATCCTTTGTTGATGTACCTTGATTACTTGACCTCTGCGCAGCGTCTTCATGGTTTGCAGCTACCATCGGTTCATACCTTTATTGGGCAGGCTTATGCGGATGACTCGTTGTTTATGCCCCGCAATCAGCAAAGCAATGTTCAAGTGATTATGGAAGCTTTGAAATTGTTTGCGATTGCGGCTGGTCTTAAAGTCAATTTTCGTAAATCAAAGCTTTTGCCACTTCGTTCTTGTGATTGGATGCTCTGTTGTGGCCAGGAGAGACCGTTCTTCCGAATGTAATCACCAGGAATTTGGGTTATCCAATTGGATGGAGCGTCACTCACACACAGAAAGTGGATTGGGTTATGCATCGCTTTGAATGTTAAATTGCATTACTGGAAGCTTTCTACTTGGCCACTGCATGTTCGTCTGCGAATTGTTCAGAGTATCCTCATGGCTTATGTTCAGTTCTTTTTGCCATTGTTGCATTGGCCTCACCATTGTCTTGATTCTCTCATGTCGGCCATTTTGTCTCATTTGTGGCGAACTCATGCTCACAAGAAAGGCCTGCGTCTGATGTCAATGGCTAAACTTTGTACACCAAAGCGCTTTGGTGGTCTGAATATTTTTGACCTGCGTAAGCATGTCCTTGCTAAGAAGGCTATGCTTTTGTCTATACTTACGCAACAATCTCAGCCTTGGACTCTTATGTTTGCACACTTGAGTCAGCATGTGGTTACATCATCATTTGGTGACTGGCAATCATCCATTTGGGAGGTAGTATTTGGTAAGATGGATGGTCATATTCTTGGATGCCCACTTTCTTCCACCTTGCTCTCTGCATGGAAACAGGTTACAATTCATCTATCCTGGGATGCTCGGAGGGAAGGAAATTTACTTCGTGCGGAGAGCCTTCATTGGAGCCGGGATTTTTCTCTTACTTTGGTTGACCGCTCGCCTCGCCAGGCGTATTTCCTCTCCTACCGTGGCATTCGAGTGGTTGAGGATGTGGTGGATGCAGCTGGTTTCACTTTCGAGTTTCCATTTGCTTTGGATTGGGCATGCACTATCGCCAATTTTGGAGAGAATTATAGCAAATGTTGATAGGTTTTTTGCCCGTTTCACCTTTGGCTGATGGTAATCGCATGTTTGACTGGAAGCTTGGGGAAATGCCTTTTCAAGATATTTATGCCGGCCGGGCATTTGCTCTTCTTCTGCCTCATCCATGGCTTGCTGATCATTGCAACGCTATTTGGCACATGCATAAATCAGATATTTGGTGGCGAAGGCTTATATCTGCATTATGGGAAAGCCATCTGCCGTTGAAGGAGCGTTTGTTTCTTTGGCGGTGTTTACTTGGTGTGCTCCCTGTGGGTACCTCTCTTAGGATGCGCCATATCCGCCCTTCATCCTGTGTCCGTTGCTTATCTGCCGAGGAGGATGTTCGTCACCTCTTGTGGGATTGCTGTGTTACTCGAGATTTCCTTCGTCGGGTGTCTGCGTGTATGCGGCTACGTTTTCCCACGACGGTCTTCCATAAGCGGTTTTGGATTTTTGGTATCTTCTCACCGGTGTTGCAGTGCTTTGCAGTCTTCTTCATGTGGGTCAGGTTTTGAGCGTACAAGAGCCTGTGGCGACAGCGTAATGGCTATATGTTCCATCGCATTCATACAGATCCCCTGCCTTTCTTCAAGCTTTCCCTTAGGCAGTCTTTACAGTTCGCCTTGGAAGTTGATGATATCACGGCAGAGATACATCAGCTTTCTTCTGAATGCTTTTAGCTATTTTGTACAGCCGAACACTTTTGTGTTCCTTTTCTTGTACATCTTTTTGGTGGGTTTTCCTATTTTTGAGGTTTTCCACAGATGGACAAATCAAATTCATTTACAACAACAAAAAAAAAGTGTGTGTGTTGGCCCACTTGCCCCATTTAAGCTTGAATGGACGCTTCCCAACCACTGCATCCCCAAAATCGATCGAAATACCTGCTGGTGTGGGAATATCTGTGTCCCACAGAATACAAAAACGGTTAGTGTTTGCGTCCAGCTTAGGAGGACAAATGACTTTGCCCAGCTGTGCAGTCAACAAAGAAAGAAAGTGACCAAGTGCGAGGAAAGTTGACCACCTCAACCCAGACGGGACACTTGTGATGAATGAGACTCTGATAGTCCTTGGTGAGAGCCCAAGGCAGCACATGAGTCATCTGGGTATTGAAAAAAAGAGGAGACATTTGAAGCAAAGCATCCCGAGCATCCATGTCAACCAGCAAGACTTCATAGAACCCTCGCGCGCCAAAGTAAACCCCTCGGACTGCTTGCCGTTTGAGTAGGAAATCAACCCATTGGCCTACATCCTGAGCCGTAGGCATTCTACCCGGGAAAAAAAGAATCATGGTGTTAAGAGCATATTGAGCAACATGATCCATAAGCTCCTGTATAGGGATGCGCACTTTCATGACGGGAGCGGATCCTTTCCAAGCTTGACGTGCATCCTTGAACTCCTCATGCAAACATTATTTGATAAGGCTTAAAGCATCCATATTCAAAGATTCCATGGCTTTCCGATGCTTGTATATACACTAATCAATTGAATCCATGTGAAGGTCACACACACACGCACTCTTTTTTTTTTTGGGGGGGGGGGGGGGGGGGTAGATATATGACTGCTATAGACACAGACAGACACACGAGGCTGACTGTACAGAAACACTCACACCTCTCTCTCACACACAAAACGACAGGAGGAATGCGTGCAAGCGAAATCAAACTTCAACCACCGGTGCGTTGTGGCAATGTGTGCGGTCTAGCTGGGAAGGTGCAAAACCTCTAGCTATGAGAGTTCGTGATGAGAGTCACAAACACTTTGTGAAAAGTGTTTGTGGAGAATCACCAAACCCTCTTTCTAAGGGTGACTAAAAATCTAAGAGCGTTCGTGACAGAAAGGTTACAAACCCTCTTTCCTATCGTGCTTAGATTCTGCTTGTTTTCGTAGTCGAGATTATGATGAGAGGAACACCAAATCACATTCAATTTAACTTTAAAAGACCATTTAAAAACACTAAAGTTTCAGCCATGAAACCTCAATACTCATACAAGCACAATTCTCAATCAAAACCCAAACCTCTTTCATGGTATCATGTAGCCTCGTCCCGCCTCGCCCCCAATTACATAGTCGTAACATCAAACAGTTGAAAGGAATGCTCGAGCTTCCACCTTCACGACGATAGTTTTCTGATTTTGCAGAGATTTATGAGCTTCTAAAGTAAAGCCCCCACACCATTTTGATAAGGGAAACCCTAATTCACTCCCTCACAAGCTCAAATATAAGATTGCGAAGAGGTGGGACTGCAGCACCCATAGATTGGGCAACCATGGAAGCTATTGCACAATAGAGCAAAATTGCTGGTTTTTTCTGTAAAAAGCAGCCCTCTCTCTCTTACCCACGTCAATATGCGCTGATGTGTCAATTTTTGGACCATTTTGCCACTTTGGACCAAAGCTAGGTCATTTTCAGCTCATTTTTGACCCAAAAAATGCCATTTTTGATGCAAAAAAATCCCAAACGGAGTTAGAAAAATCCCTAAATTTGTGGGATCACTCGCATAAGCATAAAAAGCATAGATAAGCATCATTTTTCATCAATATACCATTTTGGGTCACTTTCCATGCAATTCTACAACGGCGCTTGTTAGCTGCTATTTTTTGCAGTTTTTGCCCGCATCACTCTTTATAGGCGGTATGAGTGTGCCACCATGAAACACTTCGACTATGTACATTGTCAAACCAAATTAAGCATCTTATCAAGTGGAAAAGCACGCAAATGCGCCACATCCAGGGCCACGACTCCCCGGATAGGTATGTACATGATAGCGACCGTAGTAGACGCTTCAACATATATCACAATATGTACATGATTGCTTTTATTTGCATACATCGAAAAGTGTCAAGAGTGAGGCGAATGTTTTATTTCACACTGTACATGCCACGGCACGACAGCGCAATGAAGGGCCTGCATAGGGTAGATGTTGTGCAGAACAAAGTTGCGCGACAAACGAGTGGCCGAAGGATTTACCACACTCCCAAATCCCCCAGGCGCGTACACACACACACTCATACACACACACACAGAGTCCAGCGATCACCCTCTTGATGAAGAAGCAACACGGACGTGCTGAAACACGCAGGCATTGAGCAGAATCGCGGAGTCTGCTGACTGCAGCAGCAGATCGCACAAGTCGCCAGTGGGAGAAACGAGCGCATAGTAGGCAGCAGGTTCTTCTTAGGGCGAGTGGAAGCTGGCGAAAGTGCTCCTAGGGTTTGCGCAGGAGGGACTGCAAGGGCACACGTAGGGAGCGTCGTAGTGCTCCGCTTTTTGTATCCCTTTCTGTTCGTGGGTTTTCCTCGCTTTGAGGTTTCCCACTTGTAATTAATCAAAGCAGATTTACAAAAAAAAAGTGTGTGTGTTGGACCCGCTTTAATTTTTAATGCCTTTAGGTCACTTAGGCCCATCGAACGGGGTTCCATAAGTTGGTGGGAACTCTTCTTTAAAAATAGGCCACTCGGCAAGACTTTGCAAGTTGGTAAAACTTCTTCTGGTGCTTCTACTTCTTCACTTACAATTTAGGCCCCTCGACCGGGATCTGCAGGTTGGCTCCGTTCTTCAACGGCTTGAACGTCAGCAATTTGTGATAGATCCAACCAGTTCCATGTGATCCAAACATCCCAAAGGGAAATTTCACGTGAAATGTATCCCAAAGCCATATCATAAAGGTTGCTTAACTATTTAGGTAGAACGTGGAATCTTGCTTAGAAAATGTTGTAACATAGGAAACCAAAGACAAAATTCAAAAACCAAAATGAAGGTGGTGCTTCTGTACAAAAGTAGTTGGCGACAAAGAGGGAAAAGTTTAAGAAACTCTTGCACTAGTGTAGGCATAGACTTTGAGAAGCCTAACCGCTTCATGGTAGTGATTTGAAAAGCCCATACAACTTTCAGTGGAGAAATTGATTTGCTAGTAATCACGGCATTACCATATAATCCGCTTGTTAAATTCAGAATGTCGACAATAATGTCCTCCGTATGAAAATTGTTTGGTCGAACACCCTTGTTCTAGAAAGCACGTTGCCTAGCCCTTATTGGCCATTTGTGTCAGTCATTAACCATCAAAGTGACAAAGAGAATTTTGTTCCAAAAAAGAAAGTAGCCGTTTATTAGTTAATTTAGAAAGCAAGTAGATATTGCAACCCCCCCCCCCCCCCCCCCCCCGAAAAAGATCCTTTTATTAGTTAACAAACCTGCCTAATTGGCTACAAACTGCCCCTGTAAAACAGAGGGCTACATCAACAAATGGGGAGACTCTCCCAATGGAAAAACAAAATATGTGCAAAGGTGGCTAAATCAGGAGATAGGTGGGGGGAACAGCCACATTGGTGGTCGAACTGCCATTGGGACACACCCTGAACCGTGGTGAACAAAGGTCTAGGTCGCCACAATCGTAGAAAAGCCTCCCGGCGCTCCTACATGCCACATGCGGTCAGAGCTAACCTGGAGAAGCTCGAACTGTCCCCTTGAGTGTGTGGACTAGATTTAGCCAGAAGTCACAAACAGTCTCTGCCGGTGGGACAAGGCGAGCCACGAAGATGCAAAAGCAACGAGCTCTCCAAATGAACCAGAGTGTCAGGCCGCAAATGAGCTCCCAGCACCTCTCTCTATCACTGCTCCCCTCCTGAGGGATGATCTCTATGGTCGGCTAAAGTGTAGGCCTACCATCCTATATGACAATCATCCTATTGGCTGAGGCCATCTTGAACCGAAGTGCTGGGCCCATAAGGGTGGACCAGGCAGCAGCACCCCAAGTGTATTGTTGGGCTGAAGAAAGCGTAAGCATTGGTCGCAAGATCCAAAGCCACACATGTTGTGCCATGGGACAATCCCACAGACAATGTCATTGGGTCTCCAGTGAGTGGCCACAAGCTGCGCATGCTGCCGAGAGGCCACTGTATACCAGCCGACTCCCAACTGTAGTAGCTCTTTGTGCCACTAACCAATTCACTTTCCCCGGCTGCCGACTCTCCCACATTCGATCCCAAGCCAGACACTCTACAGTGAGACCCTCCTCCTGCTGCCAATAGGTCGTTGCAGCAGGATTAGCCTCTCTCTGAGCTCAGTATGTGACGATCCAGCCGAGCTATGTACTGAAAGAAGGGAGTGCCTGGGTGGTTAACTGAGGAAAGGGGTCCTGCCAAAACCACTCTGCCAAAAGCACTCGGCTACCTCTGGTGCCTCGGTAGAGATGCTGTGAAGTCTACCCTCTCCCTGTACCTCGAAGAAACTACAAGACCCTGTGGCTGTACAGGTTTTGACTGAGATGAGGACCTCCACTCGCATAAAGGCCCCCATCCAGCGGGGTGCTGCCGGCTCCAGAGGGATTTTCCACTTTGCAGTGATAGCCTTTGTAATTTCCGGGCACATGCTCTGCGCTCCCCTCATGCCACGCACCTGAATGTCCTGCATCTCCTCGGGAAGAACTAAGAACTGCAGCCAGTCAGCAAAAGTAGGGGTTGGACCCTCGCCATGGACCCCCAAGTGAAGTGTGGCTCGCTACCAACCAAGTGATCTCGCTGTGTACTAACCAAGGGGTTCCAAACCGCTCCTCAATGCATGTGGGCTGATGCTGCTGAAGGCCCCCCCCCGTAGCTGCTCCTAGGACCGAAGCAAGCTCAGCACAAAACGATTCTCCCACCTCCTTGTCAGGCCTACTTTGCGCACCTTTGTAAAGATCCAGCAGGGGGAACGCCTCCAGGGGCCGCCTGTCTAGGGGACCCGGGCCTGAATCCTGTGAAGCAACAACTCCTCCAAGGCTCTATCCCTGGGAGAAGACCTTCGACCACCAGCTTCCCAAGGAGGGCTCTGCTCTGCCGTGTTGGGTCTACGATCCCTAACCCTCCCTGAGAGCAAGGTAACATAATGACCTGCCAAGAGACCTTGCCCCGAGCTATCTGTGTGTCTTGTCCTGTCCACAAGAAGTTCCTGATCAGCCGCTCCAGCTGGCTGATGCAAGAACTCGAAAAGATCCAGCAAGACGTGATGTACGACATAGTACCCAACAACACCTGGTTGACCACTACAACCTTACTTGCAAGAGAAAGTCGGGATGAACTCCAATGAAGTACCTTCCTCCTGATGAAGAGGAGAATTGGAGCTATCTGCTGCTCTAGTGAGAGATTCAAACCACCTGATAGCCCAGGTAACGTACAAGAGTACCTGGAGGGATCCACCGAAAGCCGTCGCCAGGCCATCACTCAGGCACATGAGCATTGCCAACCCAAAAAGCCACAGTTTTTCTCCAGTTGATCAATGCTCTTGATGCACAACAAAACACCTCAAGAGCCTGCTCACACTTACGCAAGTTGGCCTCTCGGCCCTCCAAAAACAAACCCGAGTCATCAAAAAACTCAACGTCCAAGAGTTCTTCCCCTGAATAGGCAACTACAAACCACGTAGACCAGCCTCCTGCAATGTCAGAAATTGGCTCATCGCCTCAGCATAGAAAAGAAACAGGAAGGGGGCAAGAGGGCAGCCCTGGTGAACCGAACGTGAGAGCAAAAATCGCTCCCCTCTCCCCTGCCAAGAGTACCTGACTGTGTGTCCGTCTGTAAAGAGCTGACACTCCCTGATCCATGCATCTGAGAATCCCAACCGCAGTAAAGTGCCCTCGAGAAAGTCCCGGTCAACTATGTCGTACCCTTTCTCAAAGTTGAGAAGGAGTATCACAAGATCCTCTCTTCTGAGACGAGCTAATGCTAACGCCTCCTAGAAGATGAAGATGTTATCAAAGATACTGAGCTCCTGGACAAAACCAGTTTGTGTCTCATGGATAAGGGTCTCCAGAAGTGGCTGAATTCTCAAACTGGGAGCCTTGGTTAGGAATTTGTAAGCTGAGTTGAGAATGGTGATGGGTAGCCACTGTCGTATCTCATCCAAGGAGCCACCGTCCTTGGGGATAAGATAGATCAATCCCTCACTCATGCTGTCAAGCATCTCGACTGTGTGCAAAATGTGCTCGTAAGCACTACAAAGGTCAGAGCCAACCACATCCCAGTACTCTAAAAAGAAACCATGAGTCAAACCATCCTCTCCTTAGGGCCTCATGAAGCTCCTCTAGCTCCCGGAAGGTGAAGATGTTATCAAGGATACTGCGCTCCTTGACAAAACCAGTATGTCTCATGGATAAGGCTCTCCAGAAGCGGGTGAATTCTCAAACTCAGAGCCTTGGTTAGGATTTTGTAGGCTGAGTTGAGAATGGTGATTCACTGTCGTATCTCATCCAAGGAGCAACCCTCCTTGGGGATGAGATAGATCAATCCCTCACTCATGCTGTCAGGCATCTCGCCAGTGTGCAGAATGTGCTTGTAAGCACTACAAAGGTCAAACCAACCACATACCATTACTCTAAAATGAAACTAGGAGTCAAACCATCCTCTCGTAGGCAGCTGCCCCTCGGAAGTGCCTCGAGGGCCTCATGCAGCTCCTTTGGCTGTAATGGCCACTCGAGCCGCTGGCGCATCTTCTCAAGGACTAGACAAGGCATCTCAAGGACTAGAGAGGGCATCTCTGCCCGAGGACCCACAATCTCAAAAAAGTCTCGAGTGACTGTCCCCAACCTATGTCCACTGGGGTGCCTGTCGATGAAAGGCAAAATCGTGACGCCACTCCTCTATGGTGATTAGCTCATGCCGAGCCTTCTCCAGCTGTCCCTCTATACATGGGCTATCTGGGTGACGCTCTTGCATCCGCTGCAAGGACGCAATGCCCCATCGGAGTCGCCTCTCCTCCTCCCTGGTCGCAGCCCATCGGGTTGTAGACTCCTGAAGAAAGAAACAGCTAAGCTCCCTGAGGCCATTGGCAGCTCTAGTAGCCGGGTCCCCCTGCATTGCCAAGCTATCTGTCCACAGTGTCACAACTGGCTCTCTGAGCTGTGTATCCACGTAACTGAAAACTACGAGCTTGTACGCTTTATGTTGCCAAAGCTGGTAGGAATCGGCTGCATTCAAGGAGTCTCCTTGGCATAACAATGCAACTGTGCTGATTTCGGCATAGTTGCTGAACCATGTGCTTAGTTCTACGACGCCGACTAACTATGCCTCGTGTGACCATGACGATGCATAGTTATCTCATAGTTATCTGTCAGAGTTACGGATAACTATACATCGTGTGACCACCACCTTATGATGGTCACTTGCTTTGAACCTCCTCCAATCTCTAACTCTAAACCTCCGCCACCTCACTGCAGACATCCACCTTGCACTTAACTCATGTGCTTCATCCATTCCCCCTCCACGTGTCACTTTACCACACATTTTCTCCCTCACAGCCCCACTCATACTGCTTCCACCCACGTCTTCCATGTTGCCACTTCAACTCTCAAACATCTCCGTCCCCCCTCGATGCCCCACATCACCTTCTCCTTTCTTTGCACATGCCACCGCCTGACCTACCCTTCATATTCATCTATCCCTTCACATAAGGATGCCATACCATTACCAGAAACCTATCTGGATGCTGAAGCCCAGACCATGAGACCAGCAAAGCAAGCATCACCATATACTTCGGTTGTTACAGATAGGATAATTTACTTCAGTTGTTGCAGTTAGTTGCACTCATCGAGATGGTGAGTGGACTCAAGGTGGTCAACCTCTAGTACTAGTGCTCAGTGTAGTGGATGGCCAGACTAGATGTGCAATAAGCCTTTAAGTATCCAGTCCTTAGTCTGGACTTAGAAGACTAGTGGAATTGCATTTGTGGACTGGATCACTAGCGACTCAACTACTGGACGAGCACTTTGGCAAGAGATGGACAAGTGGTAGCCAGACCATCAATGTTATTTCGAGCCTACTTGGCGAAACCACATACTCTAATTCTTGCCTCTGAGATATCTTTCTCTTGTATAAATGCTGGATATGATATCATAGAGATTTTCACATGTAAGAATCATTATCTTGAGTCTAGAGTCCAGTATTTATTTAGTCTCATTGTACACCTCCGTGCACTTGTGAGCCTCGACACCCCCTTGTAGTCTCGTTGGTTCTTGAGCTGGAACGGAGGGTGCTGCCCGCCAGACATTTGTGGCAGATAGATACATTGTTTTCATCATAGTATTGAGGCTATCACGGTTGTTCAGTTGTCTATTATCTGTTCTACTTTCAATCTATATATTTGAGTTGCCTATCATTATGTGGGTATGGTGTCTTGGAACTATTGAAATTGGTTGCTATTGATTGGTCTTAGTCTCTTGGTACTGTCTAGTGTGACTACCAGGATATGTGAGTGAGACTTGTACATACTGCACAAAGAGCACATTGCAGTTCACACTCTTCCTGCTACAAAATTTCCTCCATTTTATATCAGGAAAAAAACTTCAATATTTCAACACCATTTTAAAAAAAAACATTCTTTCAATAAAGATTTATTCACAAGAAAATGGAAGATGAAAAGTATACAGAACGCATACAATCTCTGTGTCATGGCCTCCGGGAAATAGAGAAATGTCCTGCTCTAGGGCACATGCTGCAATAGTTCTTTGATAACGTTCTGGGTCAAAAGGACTTGTGAAAAGAATGTTCCGTCTGACTGTATCATTCAGAATCCAAGGCTGCTGAGGCGCATATGCAATGTTATGTTGAACAAAACAACTTCCTGTCAAGCACTGCAAAAAGAACAGACAAAAAAGGCAAAACTTGGGAATTCTTAGACAAATGGGAAAACAACATATCAAAGAAATGTAAGCATAAAATGGATAAATTCCCACTTAAAACCTGCATTTCCCCTAGCATTCCAAGTAGCAGGGAGCTCTTTCCACTGCCAACGGGGCCATAGATGGATACCAACTCCCCTTTTTCAACTGAGAAATTGACATTTGTCAGGACTACATTGGCTTCAAAGTGATCATGTCCAGAAGGAAGATCGTCATGCTTGATGTTATGAGCATCTGTTCCCATACCCTTTTCAACTTCATTGTCTAGTTTTGCACTACCCTTATTGCTCGTAACTTTCTTATGTATTGGCTCCCAGCAAAACGAGCAGTCCTTAACAATGGCAGCTATCTCTGGAGACGTCCTGGAGATCTACATGTAGCACAGATGAGATAAAACACATGCTGATGTAGTAAGATCTGAAGATATTTTCAATATTATATGGAAAAGCTAGAAACAGGAAAAGGCATAGCACCTCATTTTCCTCTAAGGCAAACTTATCATCTTCATCCATATTGAGCAGCTTCTGCAAGCGGCGTACTGCTATAATTGCCTCTCCACAAAACTGAAAACCTGTAATTCATAACAATAGCACTCTTAGCTTCTGAACCTTGTTCTTAAATCTTTTCTCCACAAGAAACATATACAATCAAACATGTTAAAGACAGATGGAAATGGTAGATAAGAACTACATAAATGGCCCAAAAGATCACACTAGGGTATACAATATATAAATAAGCCCAAAGTTTTTTCTGCTACATTCAAGCCAAGCTACGGTTGTAAAAGGGGTGATTGATTTGTAAAGTCACTCATTGTAAAATGTACTTGATAAGGATGACCAAGTCCATAGGTTTAATTTCAGAAAGAGGAATCCACTCTGACCTGTAAAGACTTTAGAGAATGAGCGCACAAGAATACTGAACAGTGCCAAAACTGTAAATGCTCGGCTTGGAGACATGAACTTTCCTTTGTGAATTGCCAGGTATGTCCCAAAAATTGCCAAGGATGCAAGCGGAGTGACGGAATCCTGATTGACACCAAGCATGATTAAAAAGAAAAAGTGACATTATTTCTCCTATACCCAGTCCCACACGCTTACACCGCAAATAGAAGTACAGACAAGACATATTTTAATGAATGATATTAGACATGCATGGTTGCACATCTATGCACGCCATCTCTCCTCTGTGTGTGTGTGTGTGTGTGTGTGTGTGTGTGTGTGCGCGCGCGCGCGTGCCTGGCTTGGAAAGCCATGTTATTGCCAACCTTGGTGGAACAGCAACACCCTTGGACGCTCATGGTGTCACATATGTGTGCGAATGTTGTTACGTCATCCTTTGGTCATTGGCAGCCGACATACTGGGAAGTTATTTTTGGGAGGATTGAAGGGCACATTCCAAGCTGTCCCTTTAAGTCTTCTCTGAGTGTTGATTGGAAGGTTGTTACCTCGCATTTGAAGTGGCATGGTCGTCAATCCTTTATTGGTAATTTCCTTCGATTGGAGAGTTTGCATTGGAGTAAGCTTTTCTTCTCAACTTTGGTTCATCGCAATCCTCGCCAAGCGTCTTTTCTTTCTCAAAAAGAAATATGCCAGGTACATCAGGTGCTAGATGACACGGTACATGTTCTTCCATTTGTTGATGCGGCATCTCGCTTTGGTTTGGGGCACCATTATTCTTCTCTTTGGCAGGAGATTTAAAGGATCCTTGTTGATTTCTTGCCTATCCTTCCTTTGAATGTGGACTTCCGTTTTTCTAATTGGCATCTTGCCGATACCAGATTAAATTGCATTTCCGTTGCCAATGTTTATGCCCTCTTGCAATCTAATATGTGGATTGTGCAGCATGGTAATCAGTCGTGGTCCCTCTCTAAGTCATCCTTGTGGTGAAAAGTACATTGGCTAGCATTTGGCAGAGTCATCTACCTTTGAAAGAGCGTACTTTCTTGTGGTGTTGTTTGGTGGGAGCACTACCTATTGGCAGTCTAGTAGATGCTCGGCATATTGCGCCTTCTCGTTGTCTCAGATGTCTTGATGTTGAGGAAACTGTGCCACACTTATTGTGGGATTGCGGTTGCTCTAGGCCCTTCATTCGACAAGTATCGGCTGATCTTCGGCTGTGTTTTCTTTCTGGCACTTTTCATAGATGGTTTTGGCTTTTTGGGGAGCTTCGGCCTCTCCAGTCTCAGTTTGCAGTCTTCTTTGGTTGGGATAGATTTTGGGTTTTGTGGACCATTTGGCACCATCGTAACTCCTTAATGTTTCGAAATGTTGTCGTTGACCCCTTCTCCTTTTTTAAATTGTGGACCATTTGGCACCATCGTAACTCCTTAATGTTTCGAGATGCTGTTGTTGACCCCTTCTCCTATTTTAAATTGTCCCTTGGTCAAGCGTTGCATTTTGCCTAGTTGCTGGGGACATCACTCTTGATGCCTATAGGATTTATTTTGACTGTTTCTAGCCATTGGAGCCTTCTGGTGCTCCACTTCTTGTATCTCTTCTATTTGGCGGTTTTCCTCCCTTTGATTTGTAGATTATATCATCAAGATTTACAAAAAAGTGTGTGTGTGTGTGCGCGCGTGAGAGAGAGAAAATACGTTGCGTGGATCCCTGCTCCTCTGTCGTGTGGGATTCCCTGCGCGCAACAGCAGCGATCTGCATCTTCGCCAGCGTGTGTGTGTGTGAGGGTTGAATCTCTGCCCCCTGTTGCGAAGGCCCCTCTGTTCCCTGCTGTGGTGTTCTGTGCCTGCGTCAGCGACTCAGTTGTGCCAGTAAGGTCTCCCACTGGCTCTGCGTAACTGCTCCAGGCCTACAGGTGATTTGCTTTTGCTGCCCGCAGCCTATCAGCTCTGTGCGACTTGATACAGCAACTGCGCCACAAAATTTGCAGCCAGTGGCAGTGTAATTTTCCAGGCAGCGACAGTACACAGATTCCCAGATAATATTTAGTTTTAATCCTACGCTAAACAGTCAATTTTAGTATTCAGTTCTCCTGGTTTTTTCGAGATGTATGTCCTCTGTGGGAGCTGTATATATTTCAGAGGGCTTGTGAATAGATACAACTAATCAAAATACAAAAAAACTCTTTTGTTTTGGTTTGGTTTCCGCTCGTGGTCCGTTTGTTGTATGTCAAATATTCAGTGTGTTTTCAAGCATCATAAAGGCATGGACAATGTCTCAGAGAGTGCTTTTGAAATCAAAAGCTGCTTGTACGAAGACTTCGAAGAGGCCCAGAAAGCATGGAATGGACAAGAACTTGCCCTTGAGGTCGAATTCTTGTACAGAACCTGATGGATCCGGTCGCGTAGTATGCCATTGTAGCGCGGATAGTGTGTCGTGCTCTCTACAGTGGGTGCTCCTTAGTGCAATGTGCATGACAATCTCACTCAAAACAGATTGAAAACAAAGGAACAATAGACAACAACTGAGCTCACAGAGACAACAACAGACCACAACATATGACTCGACTATCTCAAAGAACTGATACAGACTCTAGCCTGCAACACACTCACCTCCAGCCCAAGACTCACAGGTACAATGGGGTGTCGAGGCTCAGATGTGCAAGGATGGTGAAGACGTGCTATGTGTATATACTCGCTACTCAAAACGCTATTTTGCACTGGAGTAGCTGCTCCAATCCATCCATACCCCATACCCATTATCTTAGGTTGGGTTGCCCTATTTTCATGTAAGAGCAGTTCTCTAAATCCTTGTACCTGAGTTTGAAGGTCATTAATCACTTAAGACTTTAACTTCAAGGCCTGTTGGAGTGCAAAAATAATAGCATCCCGATCGGCGATGGCGCTCTCAGCGACTCGTAGAGATCCCTCCATAGCTGCGTAAGTAGCTGTATGATGTTGGTGTGTAGCTGCCAACCGCTCTACTCCAAGCTCAATGGTGGCAATGGCTTGCTTGGACTCCTGCAATATATCCTCAGATAGCCGAAAAAGTGATGTAGAGTCTGACCCTTGCATCCATACTCTCCACAATATGCCTCTTTAGGTTTTGCAATCTTATTTGGTTCAGGAAAATCATTTTTCCAATGGGCATCCGTCCCGCAGTTATGACAATTTTCCATTTTTGGTTTAGGCATTGATTTGATCATAGCCGGTCTAGCTCCCTGGTTTTCAATGAAGTAAATAGTTGTATCTGTAGGTGCTTGATATATTGGTTCGACAAGACCGGAGTCGGTTGATTAAACCACTCTTCTTCTATCCCCGTTTTTTGTTTAGGCATTGGTTTGATCATAGCCGGTCTAGCTCCGTGGTTTTTAATGAAGTAAATAGTTGTTGTATCTGTAGGTGCTTGATACATTGGTTCGACAGGACTGGAGTCGATTGATTAAACTACTCTTCTTCTATCCCATTGTTACCAAACTTGTTTCAAGCTATGGTGTAACGTGTACTAGAGTAGGTGGAGTAGAGACTGTGGGAGTGGTTGCAGCAGGAGTAGGCATAGGAGAAGAAGCAACTCGCACTGGGGCTTGGGACCTAGTCACTGTGGTAGGAGTAAAAATAGCAGCAGTAGAGACAGGAACACACATTGTAGAAGCCATAGCTGTGACATGCATAGTGTGATCTGCAACGCCTGAACTTACCATCGAACTAGTAGCGTGAGTATGCGAGGAATGTCGAACAGGTTGCTTCACTCGAAGCTGCTAGCTTTCCAAAACTGGCAATGATATTAAAGATTCTACTATGTCCTTCACTACCTTTGCGCTCTTTTTCTTAGGCTTCCCAGGTAGATCCATTGTCTGATCAACATCTTTCCCTTTTGCCTTACAGCTTTTATGCCGCATATCCGCATCCACATCCATGGGACTAACATGTATCAATTTGCAGGACAGACTTCTTACTTTGCGGGCTACTGGATAGCTTATGCAGGATCAGTTGGCTATTCTGGAGTGCTTATACTTGTTCGACATGAACTCTGCCCGACCTTGGTTTTCAATGACCCAGCTGGGAGATGGATGGTCATCCAATGTATTGCGAATGGGAAAGTTTTCGAATTTGGAGGATTCTATGCATACGCAGCTTCTGCAAATAGGGCATGGTTGTGGAGTGCTATCTCCTCTTATTGTTGGCGTTCCAATGCCTTTCTCTGCGGGGATTTTAATAATGCACCAAACCTTGCGGATAATACTAGAGGCCATTCTCACATGCTTCATATGGAACGACAATCATGGGACCAATTTATTTCGACATGTAATGGGCTTGATTTGTGGTCCTTTTTGCATGCAACTGATGCGGGATTCACTTTTCAGTATAATGCTCACCTATGTATCGCGCTCGGCTGGATCGCTTGTATCTTTTTTCACATGCAACAATATGATGATTTTGTATGCGAGATGAGGAATTATTATGCTATGTGTCTCTCGGATCATTTTCGCGTATGCTTGAAACTTAGTTTTGGCTTTTTTGATGTCAATGACCGCCTACCCAAGAGACTTTTGCATATCAATAATGCCTACCTCAAGCATGAACCTTTTCGCACTATGATTGTGGATGTCATTCCGCCTTTGATCTCCCAAATGTATGTTGATATGGAGATAGCCTGGTTCCGCTTTGTTATGCATGTTCAATGTGTTATCCAAGATTATGGCAGGGATTATTTGTCACGGTTAAGAGAACAAGTTAATCAGGCAAAGGATGCTTGTAGCAGATTAATGCACTTGGCTAATCATTCTTCTCTTACTGCCACTCAAATGACTTAGTTGCTTTCTGCTCGTGTTATGCTACGGCACAATGATGAGAGAAAATTGGCCAAATGGCAGACTCGAGCTCGTCAACAGGCTTTTGCAGATAAAGGATGTGCTTCTAAACAATTCTTCCAGCATTTTCATCACTCCAGGCAGTCTCAAGCTATACGGAGAGTTAAATTACAGTCAGGGGAGTGGACCTTAACTTTTCAAGAGCTAGCACTAGCACTACACTTTCATTATGGCAAGATTTTTGAGGCCCCTTCTTCTCCCACGAGAGAAGCTCGCCAAGCGTGTCACATGTTTCTATCGCATGTTGCTCCCATTCTTTCGATGCGGCAGGCTCAAGACTTGGAAGCTATTTTCACTGAGTTGGAATTATATGCTGGCTTGCTTGATTTGGGTCGATGGAGAGCTTCTGGTTGGGATGGTCTTTCTGTGGAATTTTTCTTGTCTTTCTGGGATTATTTGAAGCTGCCTCTATTGTTCATGATGAATACAGCTTGGGAACATCAGGAATTGCTTGCCTCTTGAAAATAAGGGTTGCTCAAGCTGATACCTAAGCATGCATTGTGTGAAGAATTCTCTCATTGGCGCCCTATAACACTCATGCCTGTGGTATATAAATTAATGGCAAAATGCTTGCTAACCGACTCAAGTGCTTTCTGCATGAAGGCTTGCATCAATCTCAATACGGCTTCATTCCACGACGTCAAATACTGATAACCTCGCGAATGTCATCATTGGAATGGAATATGCAAAATATACTCGACAGGATGTCTTGATCATGCCGATTAACATTGAAAAGGCATTTGATACTGTTCTTTGGGATTATATTGCGGATACCATGCAACACTTGGGCTTTGGGCTTAGGCTGTCCCATGTCGTGCTTTTTTTGTATGCACACAACACTTCTGCAGGCTTGCTTGATGGATCTCTCATAGAATCTTGGCCTTTGGGACGGTCGGTAAGGCATGGCTACCCTCTGAGTGCTTTGCTTTATGCGATTGCTATTCATCCCTTGTTTATGTATTCGAATTCCTTGACTTCCACTGGTAGGCTACATGGCCTGACTTTACCTTCTGGACGACAGTTTGTTTGTCAGGCTTATGCAAATGACTCTTTGTTCATGGCTCGCAACAACTATGATGATGTACAACAGACTATGAATACTCTTCATTTGTTTGGATTGGCAGTAGGTCTCAAGGTTAACTTTTGCAAATCCAAGCTACTACCTCTGAAAGAATGTGACTAGCATAAGATATTGGTGGCTTGGGGAGATTGTTCCTCCACATGTTCTTGTTCGCCATTTGGGTTATCCGCTGGGTTGGAATGTATCAGCTATGCAAAAACTGGATTGGGTGCTCCAACGTTTGCATTCCAAGTTGAATTATTGGAAACTGCCCACGTGGCCATTTCCTGTGCATCTCCGGATTGTCTAATGCATCCTTGTGGCTTATGTGCAGTTTTACTTCCCCTTGTTATCCTAACCTTGGTTGTGTTTGCAGTCCCTCATGTCCAATATTTTAGAGCATTTTTGGTGAATCTCCTCTAGCAAGAAGGGTCTTCGGCTTCTATCTATGGACAAGCTATGTTCTCCCAAGCGGCTTGGAGGGTTAAATATTTTGGACTTGCGACATCATCTTCTGGCTCGGAAAGCTATGTTGTTGCCAGTTTTGGTAGAGCAACAACAACCCTGGGCTCTCATGGTTACACATTTGTGTATGCACATTGTCACCCCATCTTTTGGTCATTGGAAACCGACTTATTGGGACGTGGTTTTTGGGAAGCTTGAAGGACACATTCCTAGATATCCCTTTACTTCTTCTCTAATTGTTGACTGGAAGGTTGTCACTTTGCATTTGGCTTGGAATGGTCGACAATCCTCTATGGGTAACTTTGCATTGGAGCAGGGCTTTCGCCTCGAATTTGGTTCAACGGTCTCCTCGCCAAGCGTATTTTCTTTCCCAAAAAGGAATCTGCTGGGTGTATCAGGTGGTTGATGACTCGGGTTATGTTCTTTTGTTCGCTGATGCAGTGTCCCGCTTTCGACTGAGTGTTCACTATTCTCCTCTCTGGAGGGAGATTCAAAGGATGCTCGTTGCTCATTCACCTATTTCTCCTTTGGATATAGACTCTCACTTCTCTGATTGAAATCTGGCTACTACTAGGTTGGACTGCATCTCAGCTAGCAGTGTCTATGCCATCCTTCAGTCTGATGTATGGATTGTGCATCAGGGTAATCAACTGTGGTTGCTTTCCGAGTTATCTTTGTGGTGGCAACACACATTGTCTCGCATTTGGCAGAGTCATCTGCCTTTGAAGGAACGTGTTTTCTTGTGGCGCTGCTTGGTGGGAGCTCTACCTGTTGGCAATGTGTTACATGCTCGGCATATTGCGTCTTCCCACTGTCCCAGATGCCTTGAAGCTGAGGAGATAGTGCCACACTAACTATGGCGTTGTCGTCACTCTAGAGTCTTTATTCGGCAAGTGTCGACTGCTCTTCGGCTTCGTTTTCCTTTTGGCTCTTTTCACTAACGCTTTTAGCTTTTTGGAGTGCTCGAGTCACCGCAATCTCAGTCTGCGGTGTTCTTCAGGTGGGTCAGATTTTGGACTATGTGGGCCATCTGGCATCATAGGAATTCCTTAATGTTCCAAGGTACTTCTGCTGATCCCTTTCCCTATTTCATATTGTCTCTTGGTCAAGCGCTGCATTTTGCTATGACGCTAAAGACATCACTCTTGATACCTATAGGATTTAATTTGACTGTTTTTAGCCTTCGGAGCCTCATAGTGCTCCGCTTTTTGTATCCCTTTCTGTTCGTGGGTTTTCCTCGCTTTGAGGTTTCCCACTTGTAATATATCAAAGTAGATTTACAAAAAAAAGTGTGTGTGTGTGTGTGTTTGAAAGAGTCACATGGATTCGACTGATCAGTGTATATACAAGCTTCGGAAAGCCATGGAATCGTCAGAAATAGATGCTTTAAGCCTTATCAAAGAATGTTTGCCTGAGGACTTCAAGGATGCACGTCAAGCCTGGGAAGGATCCGCTCCCATCATGGAAGCGCGCATCCCTATGTAGGAGCTTATGGATCCTGCTGCTCAATATGCACTTAACGCAGTGAATTGTTTTTTCCTGGATAGAATGCCTACGGCTCAAGATGGAGGGTTGATTTCCTACTCAAACGGCAAGCAGTCCGAGGGGTTTACTTTGGCGCACGAGGGTTCTATGAAGTCTTGCTGGTCGACATGGATGCTCGGGATGCTCTGCTTGAAATGTCTCCTCTTTTTTTTCAATACGCAAATGACTCATGTACTGCCCTGGGCCCTCACCAAGGACTATCAGTGTCTCATTCGTCACAAGTGTCCCGTTTGGGTTGAGGTGGTCGACTTTCCTCGCACTTGGCGCCATTTTCTTCTTTTGTTGGCTGCTCAGCTAGGCAAAGTCGTTTGCCCTCCAAAGCTGGACGCAAACACAAACCGTTTTTGTATTCCATGGGACACAGATATCCCCACACCAGTAGGTATTTCGATCGATTTTGGGGATGCAGTGGTTGGAAAGCGTCCATTTAAGCTTAAATAGGACAAGTTTGCAAATTCTTGCTTCCGCTGTGGCAAATTTGGTCATATGCAGTCCGAATGTCCAGACCAAATTTGCAACCACCTCCTTCAGCCGTCCCTACTCCTCAACCTCGCTCCCCTCTGAAATCTTCTAATGAAGTTCAAACCAAAGGTGGCCCCTTTTTGCATGCGACTGATCCAAGATTCACTTTTTAGCATAATGCTCAATCTATGGATCGCGCTCAACTGGATCGTTGGTATCTTTTTCACATGCAATAGAATGATGACTTTGTATGCGAAATGAGGATTGATTATGCTATGTGTCTCTCGGATAATTTTCCCATATGCTTGAAACTTCGTTTTGGCTCTTTTGATGTCAATGACCACCTACCCAAGAAGAGACTTTTGCATGTCAATAATGCTTATCTCAAGCATGAGCCTTTTCGTGCTATGATTGTGGATATCATCCCGCCTTTGATCTCCCAAATGTATGTTGATATGGACATAGCCTTGTTCCCTTTTGTTATGCGTGTTCAATGTGTTATCCAGGATTATGGCAGGGATTCTTTGTGACAATTAAGGGAACAAGTTAATCAGGCAAAGGATGCTTGTAGCAGATTAATGCACTTGGCTAATCATTCTTCTCTTACTGCCACTCAAATGACTGAGTTGCTTTCTGCTCGCGTTTTGTTACGACACAATGATGAGAGGAAATTGGCCAAATGGCAGACTCGAGCTCCCCAACAGGCTTTTGCAAATAAAGGATGTGCTGCTAAACAATCCTTTCAGCATTTGCTCACTCCAGGTAGTCTCAACCTATACGCAGAGTTAAATTATCGTCAAGGGAGTGGACGTCCACTTTCCGAGAGCTAGCACTAGCCCTACACTCTCATTATGGTAAGATTTTTGAGGCCCCTTCTTCTCCCACAAGAGAAGCTCGCTAAGCGCGTCACATGTTTCTACCGCATATTACTCCCATTCTTTCTATGCGGCAGGCTCAAGACTCGGAAGCTGTTTTCATTGAGTCGGAATTGTATGTCAGCTTTCTTGATTTGGGTCGATGGAGAGCTCCTGGTTGGGATGGCCTCTCTGTGTTGTCTTTCTGGGATTATTTGAAGTTGCCTCCGTTGTTCATGATGAATAGAGCTTGGGAACAACAGGAATTTCCCTCCTCTTGGAAAGAAGGTTTGCTCAAGCTGATACCTAAGCATGCATTGTGTGGGAGAGAAAGAAAGAACAATATTTTTACGTCTAGTAGAGGCCGAAGTGGGCCTATAAGACAAATCAAATATACATGTGCGTGTCTTCCATCTATCAAGAAATGAAAAAAGTACAAAGGAACAAAAGGGGGGAGAAATGAAATGTTATATTAACATCTTCAACAGGCCAAAATGACCTATGAGACCAATCTATTACAAAATGGTGAATCTAATACCATGTCTGGGTACAAAAAAGAACTAGAACAAAGATACTACTACTATAATCCATCCTCATCTGCACTCTGGATGTCGAGAGAGTATGGCTCGAATCCTTTGTTGTAGTCTCCGTCGATTCTGTGTAGCCCCTCTCCTCAATCGTGGCCATTTAGACCTCCGTAGCTCCAGTGCTCAGTCGATGCGAGTGCTGGTAGTGGTCGAATGAGTGTGGGGAGAGAGAGAGAGAGAGAGAGAGAGATGGATGAAATGTTATGTTAACATGCTCGAAAGGCCAAAATGACCTATGAGACCAGAAGTTACAGTTGTACCAAATGTAATACAATCATTTACAATAAAGCATAAAAGGAGACATCCTAGATCCCAAAAGTCTCAGTAGGAAAGTAAATGAAGCTGGTAGGAAAGTAGGATACAATTGAAGAATGGGGGTGTGGCAATGAGGAGCACACACTAATTGGTTTGGGGGAGGGGGGGGGGGGGGGGGGGGGGGGGGGGGGGGGGGGGGGCACAAAAAAGATGAGTCATCCCATGAACTCTCGCATTGGCTGCTGCAGTATAGCATCAATCTTCTCCATAGTGAAAACCCGGCGAGGTCTCACCCGCTCTTGAGAAATGATACCTTATATCCTCATGTGTGCACCCCGCATTTGCATGTATCCTTGTGGCCTCCGGCGCCGCGAATGACCAAGCTAGACTCCTCGATCAAGCAATAAAATTTCCGGAGGCACATGGGATTGTCGTTCAGCACCATTCAGAGTGGTGCTGGTTAAGAAATCCCTAAGCAAGGGGAGGGGGGTGGTGCAAAACAGATGAGCCATCCCATGAACTCTCGCATTGACCGTTGTAGCATAGCATTAATCTCTTCCATGGTGCACTTCGGGAAGATCTTACCCCCTCTCGAGCGCTGATACCTGTATCCTCATGTGTTGCACCCCGCCTCTGCATAGATCCCCAAGGCCTCAGGTGTCACGAATGACCAAGCACGACTTCTCGATCAAGCAATATACCCTGTCGAGAAGGTTTGGACTGCCGTTCAGCACCATCCACAGTGGTGGTGGTAAAATAAATTCCTAAGCTCTCTCAAGCGGACACTTTCTGCTCCTTAAAAGCGTCTATCTCAACCGGCATATCTCTAGAAGAAATAGTCCCAAGCATCTCTGGTCCGTGTAGTCCATGATCCGAGAAAGTGGTCCAAACCCCTCTATAAAGAGACAATGAAATCGTCCTCAAATCTCATAATAAGCAGAGCAGTGGCATATGTAATGCTCCTCTATCTTAGGCTCTTGCTAACATATCTGACTTATCCGCTTCTCTTGAGGCGTACCTATGTATCATCCAGTCTCTATCTCTAGCTGATGTGCTGAAGTGTGTATCTAACCAATGCTACTTCTCAAAACATGTGAGAGATGGGTATCCATGTATCTCGGTTGCACAATGAAGCCATCCTCAGTAGAATGAAGAAGTGCTCTCGATAGAAGGCTATCTTTGTCCCCAACTCCTTCGAAGGTGCAAGCCATCCTCAGTAGTATGAAGAAAGTGCTCTCGATAGAAGGCTATCTTTGTCTCCAACTCCTTCGAAGGTCCAAGCCATGTCATCTTGGTATCCAATTGACTAAGATCCTACCTGATGATCTTGGTAATCTCTGAGGGGCTTATAGTAAGAGATGGCCCATCTGGAGAGTACTAAAAGGGGGGTAGCTTGTCCATGCTAAAGCTATGAAGCTCAAACCAAGATGACATTTGCGCATACCAGCATGAGCTGTCATTGTTGCTCGCCAATTGTTGGGAGGATTCAAGAGCTAGTCCCATGTCTCAATGGCGAGGGAGCTCCCATAGGCTGTGAACGAAGGACAGAAATTCGATGAGACCCTCCACTACAGTCGAAGCAGCCCCTAGTTCTGCCCTAATGATCTAATCTGACTCTGATATGCGTGCACCCCGCACCCCCCTATTTGCACTCCATACAATGTTGTTGTCACGTGTTGTAGAAGGGTTTAAGGATTTTGACATAAATCTAGTACTTCATACAAACACAAAGTTACTTCACTTGAGAGAAACTTAACTAAATACAATGAGAGAGAGAGAGAGAGAGAGAGAGAGAGAGAGAGAGAGAGAGAGAAATGAAATGTTATATTAAATGTCTTCAAAAGGCCAAAATGACCTACGAGACCAAACTAATACAATCTTGGTGGATCTAATCCAATGTCTGGGTACAAAAATAAAAATAAAGTGAAGTAAAGTGAAAGACTAAAATCATCATCATCATCTCAGTGCCCGAGGATGCATGGCATTGGGCGTTGTCCGAGAAAGTACTAGATCGGTCAAAGAAGAGCTTTGTCAATGTCCACCTCTATAAAATAGTCGTATTGGGTGTCTCCCATGTCGTGCTAGAATAGTCCTGATCCTCTGATGGAGCCTCCGTCAATGTGGTGGTCGCCCTCGTAGACGTGGGCGTCTAGCTCTCCCAAGCTCAATGGCTCTGTCAACTAATATCCCTCTGGTATAAGTGGGCTCTGAAGTCTGCTATGGAGCATGCTCATCTGGCTGTTGAGTCCTTGCTCTAAAGAAGTCAGTAATCTCCCTTGGTGAATGTCTCCCATTGCCTGATCTCCTCAAGAGACTCTCCCTGTGTCTACGCAGCTCTAGCAAAAACAACCCGAGGCATCTCTCATCCTGATATCTCATGACTCTAGCCAATGGTCCAAAGCCCTCTCTGAATAGACAATGAAAACGGCCTTGTATCTCATAGTATACCGGAAAATGACAAATGTGATGTAGCTCTATCTCTGGCTCTATATGACACAAGTGGCATATCCTGGCCTCTGTTGGTACTCTCCTAAATCTACCGGTCTCAATCTCTAGTTGATGCGATGATGTGCGCATCTGACCAATAGCACATCGTATCCCATAGGATAAATGAGTGTCCATATAGACCGGTCTGATCACATATCCATCTTCTGTTAGTTGAAGAAGATGCTCTCTATAGAAAGCCATCTTCGTGTCCAGCTCCTGTGTTGGTTGTATCCATGTGCTCTTGGCATCTAGCTGAATCAAATCCTGGCGTATGAGTCTACTGATCTCTGTCCTTCTGAGAGAGAGAGAGGGTGCATCCAAGGAGTATTGGAACGGAGGCAGTCTATCCATGCTGAAGCCATGTGACTGAAACAATGATGTCATCTGCCCATACCAGCATGTTGTGTCCCCTTGTAGCGCTAGCTGTCGAGATGACTCAAGGGCTAGTCGAGCATATCTATCTATGGGAAGGTCCCATAAATTATGCATGAAGGATACTGATCTAGTAAGGACCTCGCCCACGAAAGGGGGGCAGCTAGCTTGTCTCGAATAATCTCATGTGGCATTGAGGCCTTGGCCCGAATCATCCGAGAGATCATAGAGACTAGAGGACTCTCCATACATCTCCATCCATCAGTGCTACCAGATCTTCCAGGATGGTCCACCGAGGATCCCCAAATTTGAACCCCATAGAACATAGTTGAAGCCACTAGAGTGTCAAAAAGGCACACCTTTGTTCAAGGTTCCTGAAACTGAACCTGCGAACACATCTTCTCCTGTCCTCCCAGGACTGCATAAACTCTCGTCAATCTAGTTTCTGCTTTTCTCTTCAATGAAAACACCGGTCCACTGAAGACTGTGTGTGTCTCTCTCTCTCTCTCTCTCACACACACACACACACAAACACACACACTATCTATCCTCTTCTCTCTCTCCAGCGAGGAAATGGAGACCTCCTGTAATTAAATAAAACAAGCGGGCCTCTGGCTTTGTTTCCTTGTTCACGGGAGATGGCCAGAGACACAAAGGGGGAGAGCAGGTTTTTTGTAATCCGATCACAGGAGACGAGCAAGCTGAAGAGCCTTTTGGCTGTTTCCTTGTGGCTTTCAAGCATTCACCTGGTTGCCATCCTGTTGCTGTGAAGGCTTTTTGTTTCTGCCATCATGATGGAGCTTAACCTTATTTGCGGTGTTACTCGAGCTTCGAGTCATCCCTATTTTCAAGAAGAGTGTTGTTGCAAATAGTGTTGCAATGTTCATCTGCGAGCATGGACCAGATCATTTTCCTCTCCTCTCACTATGGTTATGAGGATAAAGATGTGCTGAATCCAAACCAAGCATATCTCTTTGCTGTGGAGCCTCATTTTGTTTTGCCAATTGGGATTCTCGGACTATGTAATCATACTGTGTTCCTGCCTATTCTATGCTTAAGGCGTTTGCAAGCAGTGCAGTATTTTTAACTCCAGTTTTGAGGCATGTAAGGTCATGGTTGGGCCTAGCACCTGCTTCACGACAGATGTACGGATGAGGTACCCAGTGGTTTTCTTTCACAGTTTTTCAGTATTCCTCTCACAGAGACAGTGAGCGGTCTTGTGGCAGGCAACTTGTAGTAGGCTACAGTGTCACTTTCACAGGACACACAGTTGGTATGGTCTAGTTCACACTGGACGGACTCTCTGGGCTGGGCAGTGTCACGTGGCATGGACACGGATGGTGGTCTAGAGGACATCGTGGCTACGTCATCACCACCACTCACTTTGGAGATAGACTTAGGTGGCTGACATTTATGAGCTGTTGGTGGATCTTCTTCATATAGGGTCCAATGTCGTCATCTAGAGTAGTGAGTCTATACACACAGCACGTCTTCACCATCCCTGCACATCTGAGCCTCGACACCCCCATTGTACCTTGAGTCCTGGGCTGGAGCTAAGTGTGTTGCCACGCCAGAGTCTGTATCGGTTCTTTGAGATAGTCATCTTTTTTGGTATGTTGTTGTGTCTCTGTGAGCTCAGTTGTTATCTATTGTTCCTTTGATTTCAGTCTGTTTTGAGTGAGATTGTCATGCACATTGCATTGAGGAGCACCCACTGTAGAGAGCAAGACACACTATTCGCGCTACAGGTTTCACCCTATGGCCATCAAAACCCGATGCCACCTCTGCTGACAACACCTATACAAGGTATGCACAACAACTTTGCATCCCCCAGCTTTTATCAGGCTAGTACTCCTTGAGTTCCCCAAAGCTTCTACACGTCAGCATCCGGCCCCATGCAACAAGGGTCGAAACCACCTCGCCTCTCCAATAGGCCAATTTTGTGCTACGGGTGCGGGGAGTATGGACGTTATCAGAGCAAATGTCCGTTGCCAAAAGGGTCCCCTCCTTGCCGACACTGCCTTGAAGCTAAGGATCACTATAGTAAGGACTGCCCGAAACAACATGCATCCACATCTGCAAGCACAAGCCAGCATTAGCAAGAGTTTACATTCCCAAAGGTTAACCTCATCATAGTAAGCACCATTCCACAGGCCCCACCTTCCACTCTTGTAGTTGCGTCCCGAGATGAGTTGAAGCAGGTGGAAGAGCCGGCTGGTGTGCTCACACGGGCACAGAGAGCTGCTCTTGGTCTCAGCCTTCCTGGCGGTCCAACTTTTTCGTCGCCACTCACCCAAATGAGTCACTTAGTAGCTGACAAACTAGCAGGTAGTGCCAAGAGCCAACCTACCTCTCATCTATCAGGTATTGATGGTGCATTCATGGAAGCAATAGAGGACTTGCAAAAGCTTAAGATACCAAAACAAGATCTGATCAAAAGAGAGAAGCCTACAGCAGAGTCTATCTTGAAAAACACCTTGCAGCAAGTGTCACTGTACGACATGCTTCGACTTGATGCAAATTTTCAAAGTGACACCCTGTCCATCGTCTAGTCTTTGTATCTTGGTGCAGGGCCTAGTGGCGGACACCTATTTGTACAGCCCTTGGAGTCCTACATGATTTCTTATCCAGCTACTCCCCTCACTGACTACAAAAGTCCTCGTCTCACTGTGTCTATTCTTGGGCATCAATTCTCAGGCGTCATAGTGGATGGTGGATCTGGGATCAATCTGATGCCAGAATTTACTATGTTGGCCTTAGGTCTGCAGCCTACCCGCCCTGCTGCATTCACTATTACATTGGCGGACCAACGGACAGTTCACCTTGTGGGCATAGTAGAGAAGGTACCTCTGAAGGTACAAGACTTCACATTTAGCTTGGATTTGGTGGTGGTGAGTCTTTCTCAGGTGGAGAGAGGATTTCCTTTGCTTATTGGTAGACCATGGTTGCGGCATACTAAGGCACTTCATGATTGGGGAAACGATGCCATGTGGATACATATTCCTAGCTCCCCGATGCAACCCATTCGCCTAGAAGGAGGCATGGATCCTATCGTGCAACATAGTTCTTTGTCCCTAGCAACCAACCTTGAATTGGCACAGCCTACTCCACCTGACGGGTCAGACGAGGATCTGTTAGAGTGGTTGTATGCTACCAAATCTATGCCTTGTTATGGAGTCTCCATTTACTCTTTGCCTGAAGGTACACCCTCTACCAATGTTTCCATGATAACTAAACCTAATGAGCCACCTGAGCCAACTCAAAGGTTGAAGGTCATAGAAGCTACTCCTGATGCGCCCTTGGTGGGAGCCTTTGCATTTGGCGAGCCTATGAAGAAGCATAGAAGCGGGAAGAAATCTCCTCTACAGGAGTTCACCCCCCCTCAAATATCAGCCCCATTGGTGTCTGCTTCTCCGACCATAACAAAGCTCTCCTCTGTGTCTAGCAAACTCCCTTCATAGAGCAGGGACTCCTTGATAAATTCCCTGCTCCTGATAGTGGTCTTGCTCATAATAGTTCGCTCTGTTCTCAACCTGCAACAACCCTAAAGCCTGGGTGATGAGGTTGATGGACTTCTACTAGGTACCAAGGGTCGTCTTGTGTTGTAGTACGTTAGAGGACTCAGTAGTGCGCTTTGACGCTCTAATGACCGCCTTGTATGTGTCATGCAATGACCACCAATCCACTAAGCTTTGGGAAAGAAGACCTTTAACTACTTTAATTGGCTGAAGACAGGTCTAGACTCTACTAGACCAGGCAAATGACTAGACTCCAGGCTGGACGAGGGACGAGGAGGGACTAGACCAAGGACGAGGAAGACCTAGACTAGGACGAGAGCTGGTTGGACTAGGGTGAGAGAGGACCCGACCAGCAAGCTACACAATGCAAGGCAAAGTAGACGAAGCGAGGTAAAAACCAACTAGCTTCACGAATTGTACCTCAACAGAGAGTGAGGCTTCAGTTGAGGTCCCACCGTGATCGCCAAAATGAGAGCACTTGTAGCGTGGATAGTGTGTCGTGCTCCTCGGTGCAATGTGCATGACAATCTCACTCAAAACAGACTGAAAACAAAGGAAACAATAGATAACAACTGATCATCACAAGACACAACAGCAGACCAGAACATAAGGACTCGACTATCTCAAAGAACCGATATAGACTCTGGCGTGGCAACACACTCAGCTCAAGCCTAGAACTCACGGGTACAATGGGGGTGTCAAGGCTCAGATGTGCAAGATGGTGCAGAGGTGCTGTGTGTATAGACTCGCTACTCTAGACGACAACACTGAACCCTATATGAAGAAGATTCACCAACGACTCATAAATGTCAGCCACCTAAGTCTATCTCCAAACTGAGTGGTGGTGGTGACCTGGCCACGATGTCCACTAGACCACCGTCTGTATCTCTGCCACGTGCCACTACCCAGCCCAGAGAGTGCGTCAAATGTGAACCAGACCAGACCAGCTATGTGTCCTGTGAAAGTGACACTGTAGCCTGCTACAGAAGCCTTTGCGGAAATCCACAAAGCAACAATAGAGTTGTTTCCCACGTCATCTTCCCTCCTCAATAATGGATTTGAGTGTCAGGATATGATCAAAAGTAGAGAAACCTCTACTAAAACCCGCCTGTCTAGCTGCCCCTACACCCCCTCTCTCTACCCATCTACTCAATTGCTGCTCAAGGATGGATGCGTACAACCGTGCCAATGTTTTTCCAATCATGATAGTGGGGTAGTTCCCAGGCTCCATAGGATCCCTTGACTTGAAGATAGGTACCATAGTGGAAAAAATCCATGTATCAAGTAGGCCCTCGCACATGGCACGGTTGAACATCACTACTAGAAGCTCTGCAAGTAGATCTCTGGCATGTATAAAATGCTCTGCTACCAGGCCATTGTGATCATATGCTTTCCTGGTCCATCTTGTCATCAATGGCTTTATTTACCATCTCGGCAGTAAAGAAAGCACGTGTGTGGGCATGGCTCTGGCCAATCAGGAAGAGGTGGCTGCCCAGAGACTGTGGAGAGGGAGGTGCACACTGACCCCATACCTCCGTAGAAGTGATGAATGGTGGGGGAGAGTGCTCATTCAAGAGTCGACATGCCTCGCCTGAATCCTGGCTCAAAAACAATTGATATAAATCTTGCTCTAGTCGAGAATAAAACGCCCTCTTCTTTTGTCGTACCAAACATCGAGAAGCAATCCGTGACTGCCTGTGAGTAATGACTCCTAGAAGTACCTCCCTCTAAAGTTGGGCTCTGGTCTCTCTGCACTCCTCATCATACCAGCTATTCTGGGGTATGCTCCTAGAACGTCGTCATCCTATAGTGTCTCTGTCAATATATACGTGAGCTTCCCTAGATGTCTCCCCGCATCCTCTGTGCATAACCGTTTGTAGACACCATCTATATAGACAGAATCAGTCTCCGAAGTAAAAGTGTATCCAGTATGCGTAGATGTCTGTGCAAGTTGAGCTGTGCTGAACTGGAATGAGACAGTAAACGTGAGGAGAGCATGATCTACTGCTACCCCAATAGGCCAAGGCCTGACTGTAAAGTCCTGTATACAGGGTATGAAACTCGGCTAAGCCAAAACATAATCCACTGTGCTAGCCCCATGTCTATGAGGAAAACAAGTGTACCCACTTGACTTTAGAAAGCTCTGAAGGCCATTTAAGATTCCCATCCATGTGCAGTCCCCAGATTTGATGAGAGAAATGAAATGAAATGTTATATTAACGTCTTCAAAAGGCCAGAATGACCTATGAGACCAAACTGATACAAAGTGGTGACTCTGTTACAATGTCTAGGTACCTTAGTACTAAAGTACTAGGTGTGAAAAGTGTGAAAGTGAATGTGAAAAACTAAATACAAAGTATTAAATAAACTTCTTAGGAGCATTCTGGGTGTCTGGCTAGAATGCTTTTAATCCTTTGTTGTAGTCTCCTCCGGTGAAGTGTGCTTCTGCCTCTTGGTCTTGGTCGTCTCGATTTCCTAAGCTCAATCGCTCTGTCAATTAGGGTGCCGTTGGTATGAATGTGGGCACTCCTTTGTGTTGGCTGTTGGCCTCCTGCTTCCCCTTCCACTCCTGCTTCACTCGATCCGAAGAAATCTGTGATCTGCCTCTGAGGCTGTAGTGCTCTTTGTCTTCTCATTAGATTATCCCTGTGCCGATGTAGTTCCAGTAGGTACAAGCCTAAGCATCTTTGATCTTGGTATTGCATGATTCTATCTAGAGGTCCAAAGCCTTCTTTAAAGAGGCAGTGAAAACGCCCACGTATCTCGTAGTATACTGTGCAGTGGCATATGTAGTGTAATTCTGTCTCCGGCTCCCTTCCGCATAACTTGCAAATTCTGCTTTCAGGTGGGATTCCCCTAAATCTGCCAAATTCAATTTCCAACTGGAGAGAGAGAGAGATAGAGAGGCACAGAGAAAGAGAGAAGAGAGATGACACTCCATGGCAGCTCCCAACCACCCTCAAGGGCCTCCTTGCTTTGTTGCCAAAGCAAGCACTTGCTTTAGATGACTTGCACAAACTCCTACAATGGCTAGATGTTGAATCCTACTCTAGGGCTGATCTGATGCAAAAACGGCAGGGCTGATTTGATGCAGAAACACCAGGTTGATCTGATGCAAACCGCAAAATGCTAGGGCTGATGGTTGATAGCGTTGGCTGAAAACGCTTCTGCTTGATGGTATTGGGTACTATGGGTAAACTACCCATGCAAGGGGTACTGTGTTCTGGTGATCTTCGAATGCCTAAGTGAGAGACAAGGCTCACTTATATGAGGAAAATGGGAGGAGGTTGAGCAGTACTCTAAACCCCACGACTACGTTTTTATGAGGTTCTTATAACTTATTAATTATAAGTGACTATTCACATGCCTATATGACTTATGATTGAGTTGTGCAAGTGAGGGTACGTAACGATTGACCTGCCTGATCATGCATGTCCTTCTAGAGGCTCACAAAGTGTCATGCTAGATCCTAAATTATACTAAGAAAGATTGATGTTGACCTTAGCAGTAGCTTGTCCACATGGCTCAAGTGCAATGCGCACGTAACATCCCCCCCCCCCGTTAAAGGTGGGGCACAACTATCAAAATACTTTTCTGGACTTCTAATGTTGAATGCTTCTGAGGCTTGTGGATGCATAAACTGACAAAAACGCTTCCAAACCAGTGGGTACTATGGATGTAGGTACTACTGTGATGTAAACACCGACCAACCGAGTTAAGAGGTAGCCTTATTACTGTCACAGAATATAAGCATTGCTGACTCTTCCTTGCGAGCAAGTACTGCCACCTGCATAGTCTTGTCGTAAAGGTGATGAGGGAAAACCCAGAAAGAAGGATAATGTATTGCGTAAGATCCTACACTCAGACCATGAAGTAAAGAGCCTAGGTAGTGAACAGCTGAAAGCAGCCAAGAAAGAGCTCTAGAATCTACAGGGAGATGTCCAGAATGGTGAACAAAAAGTGTAACGACTCTCAAAGAGACATCCAAAAAAAGTGAAAAGAATCTCTTGGAGTTTATAAGATTATTCCTAAAACTCCAAATAGACCACAAATCCCGATAACAAACCCAGGTGAAGAAGATTGTAGCATCCATAGAAAGGTAGGACAACACACCAAACAGCCAGAACCACTTTCCAAAGATGGATGGGAGGCAATTGCATAGAATAAAGCACTCCAAGGATAGCCTAAATGCACCAAACGTCCAAGAGACCAAGCATCAGTACGATCACCATCAATAATGCCTTTGGTGACACTACGATCATACAGCCACTAAAACACATTTCAAATGTAAGGACCAAGACTAAGTTTGATTGTTTCCGCAATAAAATCTCAATGAACAGAAGCAAAGGCATTTTCAATGTCAACTTGCATAACAAGAACATCTTGATCAATGTACGTTATATGCTCCATAAGCCAAATAGACATTGGCAGTATTAACTGTGATAAGTGGGCGGGGAATAAAACCATACTAAAACAGATGCAAGCCAACATATAAAGCTCCTTTGATACGATAAACAACATTTAGCTAGAATTTTATGAATGACACGCATAAGAGTAATTGGCTGCCATTGTGAAAAGACTTACATAATGCCTGTTTAGGTAAGAGTTCTAAAAGACCTGCTTCTTTCTAAGAAAGTGCCCAAACCTGTGCTTCCCAAGCTTTGTTCATCATGTACAATAAAGGCTCCCTCAATAAACCCCGAAATCGTAAAAAAAAAAAGCAAGTCCATTGCAACAAAGGGCTTTATAGCAGCCCAAGTCCTAGACTTTTATCCAACTTTTCAAAGGTAAAATGCCTTTCTAAGAGGAGGCATTAATCCTCATTAAGGCTAGGATATACATGTACAAGAACCTCATCTCTAGCACCCAATACATGAGAGTCAGGTGCTGGAGGTGTTATGTCATTGGCTCGTCTACTCCTAGGGCCTCTATTGTAATAGGCATCACTGCTCTTCCTGTGAACTTGCACTAGGGTCAGGGGCCACAGGTTCAAGGTGAGGTGGCACACTTGTACTATCTATTTGATTGGGACTTTTGAGAGCATCTCCAGGTTTACACTAAATAGAAACTACATAGGAGGGCAAGAACTTTGTAGCAGCCAACCACTCCAAAAGGTGCATCTCGTGGAGGCTGGTCGAGTTGGGGAGCAGACTCCACTCACAAAGAACTGTGGTGAACAACAAGGTCCATGCCAACCTTCAGCTTAATAGGTCTCATTGGATATCCGGGAGTGTGGATCCACATGGCATCATTTCCCGAGCCATGTAGTGCTTTAGCATCTTTGAGCCAAGGTCTCCCAATGAGCAAACGGAACCCTCCCTCCACTTGTGGAAGGTGCATCACCACGAAATCTAGGTTAAACGTGAAATCTTGCGAGTGTAGAGGAACCTTGTCAACAATGTCCTAAGAGTAGATTCTCCTTTGGTTAGCAAGGATGACTATGAAGGGAGCCGGTCTAGTGGGCTGGAGACCTAAGGCTAGCATGGTGAATTTTGAAATAAGGTTGATGCGAGACCTACCATCCACAATCACACCAAAGAGTTTTTCTTTTTTTGCAAGAAAAAAGATCCTTCCATTAGTTAAGAATAACTGCCTGAAGGCTACAAACCATCTCTCTGAGAGAGGGCTACATCAGAAGCATGGGCAGACTCTCCTAGTGAGAGAAAGTATGTACAATGAGGGCTAGATCACGAGATGGGAGGAGGAAAAGTCACACTGGTGGCACCCTGAACCATGGTGAAGAAAGGCCCTGGGCGCCAAAGTCGCAAGAAAACCTCTCGGCGCTCCAACATGCGGTCGGAGCTGCCCTGAAGTCTCTCAAACTGACCCCTGAGTGTATGAATCAGCTCCAACCAAATGTCACGAACAGCATCTGCCGGTGGAATAGGGCGAGCCTTGAAGATGCGAAAGCAGAGAGCCCGCCAGATGAACTAGAGTGTCAGGCCGCAGATGAGCTCCCAATACCACTCTCAATCACTACACCACTCTTGGGGGATGAGCTCTGTGGCAATCTGAAGTGTAGGTCGACCCTCCTGAATCACTATCATCCTGTTGATGGAAGCCAACTCAAAGTGAAGCGCAGGGCCCGTGAGAGTGGACCAGGCTGCAACACCCCAAGTGTATAGTCAGGCTATGGAGAGGGTTGGCATCAGCTGGAGAACTCAAAGCCAAACCTGATGTGCCATGGGGCGATCCCACAAACAATGACGCAAACTCTCCAAAGGATGTCCACAGGCTGCACATGCTGCCGAGAAGCCACTGTGTGCCAACCAACTCCCAACTGTTGTAGCCTTGTACGCTACTAGCCATTGAAACATAGTAGCTCTCCTTGGCTACCTGCTGTCCCACAACCGCTCCTCCCAGAAGCCTAATGAGAACTCGGTTGTAAGACCCTCCTCCTGCTAGTGAAGTGTTGCAGGTGGGTGAGCCTCTCTCTGTGCTGTCAGTATGTGTCGTCCCAAGCGAGTTGTGTACTGGAAAAAAGGAGTCCCTGGGTGATCGGCTGAAGAGAAAGGATCCTGCTAGAACCACTCTCTTGGTCCCACTGCACTCGTACCAGAGGCGGCTCTCCCAATCCCAAGGCCGCCAGTGTCTTGACTCGGAATCTGTTGGGCCAAGGTCGATGACACAAGTCCTCCCGCAGATGCCCACAACTTACACCCTCTGGAAACAGCACTTTGCAACTTGTGGTGCCATTATTGAGACTCTATCAAGTTGACCCTCTCCTTGAATCTCGAAAAACATATGGGGCACTGTCTCCGAGAAAGCCCTAACTGCAATGAGGACCTCCAGTTGCGTGAAGGCCCCCATCTATCAGGGAGCTGTTGCCTCAAGAGAGGTATACCACTCAGCTAGATATAGCCTCTGTAATATTCTGACAAATGCTCTACGCCCCCCTCATGCCTTGTAGCTAGATTCTTTGAACCTCCTCGAGAAGGTCAGAAGACTGTAGCCAGTCACCAAGAGAGCGGGTTGGACCCTTTGCCATGTGTAGCAGGCTACAGTGTCACATTCACAGGACGGGTAGTTTACAGTTGGTCTTTGGTCGGGTCGGTTCACACGAGACGGACTCGCTGGGCAGAGAGACGTGGCAAGGATACGGTGGTTTAGTGGACATCGTGGCCAGGTCACCACCGCCACCCAGTGGGGATAGACCTAGGTGATGTTATTTATGAGCCGTTGGTAGCTCTTTATGATTGTATATATGAGTAGTAGCATTTAGTCAGAGTTTTGATACGTAGTCGTCTAGAGTGAGTGAGTCTATACACAGAGCACGTCTTCACCATCCCTGCACATCTGAGCCTCGACACCCTCATTGTACCTGTGAGTCCTGGGCTAGAGCTGAATGTGCTGCCACGCCAGAGTCTGTATCAGTCTTTGAGATAGTCGAGTCATATGTTCTGGTCTGCTGTTGTGTCTTTGTGAGCTCTGTTGACGTCTATTGTTTCCTTTCTGTTCAGTCTGTTTGAGCGAGATTGTCACGCACATTGCACCGAGGACCACCCACTGTAGAGAGCACGACACATTATCCGCGCTACAGGTGCTCTCATTTTGGCGATCACGGTGGGACCTCAAAGGAAGTCTCACTCTTGTGGAGATACAAATCGTGAAGCTAATTGGTTGTTACCTAGCTCCGCACACTTGCTTGCACTGTGTAGATAGTCTGCTAGTCTGGTCCTCTCTCACCTTGGTCCAACGAGTCCTAGTCCTCGTCCCTGGTCCTGGTCTAGTCCTCGCCCTAGTCAAGTCCTCCTCGTCCTGCCAGCTAGGTGGTCTAGCCACTGGTCCTGGACCAGGTGGTCTAGTCACTATCCTCACTTGTCCTGTTTTAGACCTGTGTTGTTCAGTCCACAGTTAGAGTCTTCTTGCCCAAAGCTTGGTTGGTTTGGTGGTCACTACATGACACATACAAGGCGGTCAGTTGAGCGTCAAAGCGCACTACTGAGCCCTCTGAAGCACTATAACAGAAGACAACCTGTGGTATCTAGTAGAAGTCCATTAACCTCATCACCCATACCTCCACATATGACATCCCCCATTCCTTCATCCGGTTCCACAGCTTCCAGATCACCTTCTCCAGAAAAGCTCTCTCCTATTCTGCTACAGCAGGCTATTAAGCAACAGGCTCAACAAGGGGCCATGGAGGCGTTGGCTAGTGTGTTGGCCAAGGTAAACATCAAGTTCCCCACCTTCAAAGGACTTTTTTCGGAAGATGCTGGCGACCATGCACGGAGGTTCGTATCTCTCTATAAAGGACGTGGTCTTAACAGAGAAGAGGCTTATCTGGTACTTTTTCCATCCACCTTGGACGGCTTAGCAGACAAATGGTACAGCCAGTTTGCAGAGAATCATTTTGCAACTTGGGCAGACTTAAGGCAACAGTTCTGTGCAGCTTTCAGGCAAGGTGACTACCAAGAGAAAGTGTTGGATGAGTTGGCCAACATGGTGCTCCAGCCAGAGGAGACTTTTGCAGAGCTTATGACTAAAACTAAGTGTCTGGTTGCCAAGCTTCCCCAGCAACCCGATGAATTCATGGTTAAGAAGTGGGTGGAGAAGGCACTCCCCAAAACCTCTCAGCAAAAACTCCGAGAGAGCCTCCGACCCGACGCCACTCTGGAGGAATTCATCGCAGCTGCTACTAGGATAGAGGGGGCTAGGAAGCTGTTCAACAACTCTCCTCACATAGATACTCCGTCTGTGTTCTCGAAAGGTAGTCCTGCTGATCCATTGACTTCCTTGCGCAGGGAACTTGAAGCCCTCAAAGTACAACGCCCTCTCCAAGAAGAGAAATCAATCTCTCTGAGACAAGAGAAACCATCGCACCTTGAGGCTTTGGATCAAATCAAGAGAGAACTAGAAGAGCTTCGGTCTCAACAGGAGACTAAAGCTATGGTATGGTGCAGCTCTTGTCGCTCTCCTGGACATCCTCCACAGGACTGTCCCCTTCGGGCTTATTGCCACTTCTACGAAAAATCTGGGCACGAAGATAAGGATTGTTACTATATCAAAGGATTGCGGCAAATACAACAAAGTCTAGGTCCTTCTCTCCAACAAGGGCTAGCACCTTCATCCAACATGGTCTCACCCTATGGCCATCAAAATCCGTTGCCCCCTCTGCTGACAACACCCCCTATGCAGCAAGGTATGCACAACAACTTTGCATCCCCCAGCTTTTATCATGCTAGTACTCCCTCAGTTCCCCAAAGCTTCTACACCTCAGCCTCCAGCTCCATGCAGCCAACAAGAGTAGCGACCACCTCGTCCCCCATTTGGTCCGTCTAATCGGCCAATCTTATGCTACAGATGCGGTGAATATGGGCATTACCAAAGTAAGTGTCTTTTACCTGAAGGGTCTCCTCCTTGTAGACATTGTCCGGAGTCTAAGGACCTCTACAGTAAAGATTGTCCCAAACAAAGGGCATCCTCATCTTCAGGCCCGAATCAAAACCAACAAGAGTTTACATTCCCGAAAATCAATCTAATCATAGTGAACACCAGCCCTCAGCCAGCACCTGCTACACATACAGTTTGGCCACAACAAGCAGCAGAGCCTGCTGGCGTGCTCACTCGAGCACAAAGAGCAGCCCTGGGTTTTAAGTTTGCCAACGGGACCATCTTGTCCAACCCTTCCGCAACCTGCTCAAAATGTCGAACCCGTAAGTGGTCAAAAGAATAGGCCAATCTCTATGCTTTTGGACATTGATGGAGCCTTCCTGGCAGTAGTGGCTGACTTGCAACAAGTCAAAGTTTCCGAGGAGGCCAAGATGGTAGGAGCTACGCCCACAGCGGAAGCAATCTTGAAGAACACCTTTCAGCAAGTGTCTCTTTATGAGATGGTCCGGCTAGATGCAACCCTTAGAAGTGACACCCTCTCAATAATTCAGTCTTTGTACCCTGGTACAGGGTCTAGTGGCGGGCACCTACCTGTGCAGCCCTTGGATTCCTATATGATTTCATATCCAGCTGCTCCCCTCACCGACTATAAAAGTCCACGTCTTACTGTATCTATTCTTGGGCATCAATTCTCAGGCATCATAGTGGATGGTGGGTTTGGAATCAATCTAATGTCCGAATTTACCATGTCAACCTTAGGTCTGCAGCCTACCCGCCCTGCTCCATTCACTGTTACATTGGCAGACCATAGGACAATCTACCCTGTGGACATAGTAGAGAAGGTGCCTTTGAAGGTACAAGACTTCACATTTAGCTTGGATTTTGTGGTGGTCAGTCTTCCTCAGGTGGAGGGAGGATTCCCTTTGCTGATTGGTAGACCATGGTTGCGGCATATTAAGGCACTTCATGATTGGGGAAACGACGCCATGTGGATACATACTCCTGGCTTCCAAATGCAACCAATTCGGCTTGAAGGAGGGATGGATCCAGTGGCTCGTCACAGCTCATTGTCAGTTCAGTCCAACCATGACCCTTAGCAACCCATCCCACCTGACGGGTCTGACGAGGACTTGCTACCATAGTTACCGGGGAGCGCCCCCTAGCCCCCGTTCCGAGGGGCAGTTCCCTTCTCGAACGTTCCGAAACGTCGCGGAACGTCTGACGTTTCGGGTGGCCAGTGCAAACCGGAATGGCCGTTCCTGAACGTTCCGGAATTCCCCCGGAACGGCCAATGGCTACAAACAAATTTGGCAAAAATTGAAAAAATTGAAGTACATGTTTGGGCTTCTTTTTGAAGTGTGCAAGGCCTCAAGGACTCATAAAATGCACCCCCTCCCCATTTCTCTCCACAAGCTAATCCTCAAGGCTCAAGCTCTCTCCCTCTCACACTCTCAAGACTCTCTCTCTCAAGGCTCAAGGCTTTAGGCCTTCAAGCTCTCTTCCTCTCCCTCCCACTCTCTCAAATCTCTCCCTCTCCCTCTCACTCTCTCGAGTCTCTCTCTCTCTCTTATCATCTAGTCATAGCAAGGTTGAATGGTCTTCAAAACGAGTTTTGTGTGAGTATTAAAGTCAAAGCACTCTAATACTCCTTGTATTTAAACACAAGGAGCTAAAAAATGCACTATTTGGGTGTTTTTTATACCTCCCGTTCCGCGCCGTTCCTGTTCCGGACCCCTAGCCGTTCCTCGTTCCCGTTCCGCGTTCCGGGTAACTATGCCTGCTACAGTGGTTGGAAGCTACCACATCGATGCCATGCTACATGGTCTCTATTCAAAACTCACCTGTGCTGCCGGTAACACTCTCTCTTCAAACTCCTCAAGAGGACACAAATGTCCAAAGTCCTACAGCGGACAGTACAACAGTCGAAGAAGTAAGTGTGTCAGCCCCAAATTCTCATGCTTCGAATGATCCGCCGATGGAAGCCCTCGGTCTCGGGGAACCTATAACACATCATCAAAGGGGGAAGAAATCTCCTCTGCATGAACTCACCAAAGATTTCCCCCTTCCTGTAGCATCTCCCAAGTCGGATCCCCTTCAAAAGCACTCTGTTATGTCTGGGTCTGAAGATTTACCCTTCGAGGATCTTCCACCAAGATGGTTACAAGAAGAGTATGCGGAGTTTCCAATTGATCAAACACCTGCACATGATGTCTCGAAGCTCCAAGAGGCAGCTCACCTCTCATCTTCAAAAGCACCCTCTCCAGCTACACCTCTTGACCCGGTCAGAGAAGTCAACCTGGGAGATCCTCACAACCCTCAGCACGTACTCTTAGCAGCTTGGTTATGGGAGCATCCCGCATTACTCAATCAGGTAGTCTCTTTCATACACTCTTTTAAAGATGTTTTTGCTTGGTCCTACAAGGATTTGGAGGGGATCCCACCAGAATTGGGTGTCCACACTATACCTCTGGTTGAAGAGACTAAGCCTGTAAGAGGCCGAGCGTACAAACTCAACCCGAAGTATACTGAGGCAGTCAAGTCAGAGTTAGAAAAAATGCAAGAGGCAGGGATCATTGTACCTGTGGAGCACTCTGAGTGGTTATTACCCATGGTGATAGCGCCTAAGAAGTAGTCCAACAAAAATCCATATGTGCGTAGATTACCGTGCTTTGAATAAGGTAACTATCCCAGATGGTTTCCCAACACCTTTCACTGAGCGTGTGCTCGAAGATGTAGCAGGGCATGTATTGTACAGTTTCATGGATTTAGTGGATACAATCAGTTGGGCATCCATCCAGGTGATCAGCTGAAAACGGCCTTTGTGACTCCTTGGGGTATTTTTATCTACACTAGAATGTCTTTTGGGTTGAAAAATGCTCCACCTTCTTTCAATAGGGGGTATATCTCATCTTTTGTCCTCTGCTTACGGATCATCTTCGCATATTCATGCACGATTTTTCGACCTTCTCAGGTGCTCAATGTTCAACCCCAATGGAAAATCTAGAGGAACACCTCGCTCAGCTCTCTGCTGTCTTCCTCAGGTGCAGAGAGGCACGCCTAAAGCTAAATCCTAATAAATGTCATTTTTTGGTTCCTGAGGGCACATTTCTAGGCCATGTGGTGTCTGCTAAAGGTTTAGCGCCTGACCCAGAGAAGATCATGGCAATCTTAAATTTACCATCTCCCATCAACCCAAAAGGGGTGCAGAGCTTTGTAGGCCACACAGGTTATCATCGCAAGTTTATACGCATGTATGCACAGGTGGCTCAACCCCTAATCCGCCTAACCAGTGCTGCTATTCCCTTTCAATGGTCAAATGCAGAGGCTGAAGCTTTTGCATACCTTAAAAAACAGCCTCACTAAAGTGCCTATCTTAGTAGCTCCCAACTGGTCTCTCACCTTTCATGTGCATACAGATGCCAGTCAACTGGCTGTGGGTGCGGTGCTAACTCAGCCTAGTAAGGAGTACAACCTGGATCGCCCTATTCACTATGCGAGTCGCCTACTCACCAAGGCAAAGCGCAACTATAGCACGACAGAAAGGGAAGGTTTAGCTATTGTGTATGCTCTGCAAAAATTTCGGCATTACTTATTAGGAGTCCACTTCAGAGTTATTACTGATCACCATGCCCTGTGATATCTACTCAACAAGCCGGAGGTTGCAGGTAGAGTATGGCGATGGCTACTCTTATTTCAAGAGTTTGATTTCTAAGTGGTACTCAGGCCCGGCAAACATCGTGTCCTTGCCGACCACCTTTCTCGCGTTCACACTGGTGAAGAAGCAACAGGGGTTGCTGACGACTTTCCCGATAGCAGTCTCTTTAAGGTGGATACCACTCTGGAATGGTACGGCAATGTTTTGCATCTGCTTTCTACTGCCCTGTATCCAGAGAACGCTTCTCCACTACAGAAGAGACGACTGTTGCTGAAGTCTAAGCCATTCACTTTGATTGGGGGCCAGCTATACAAATCAGGACAGGATGGTGTTCTGAGGCGGTGTGTCTCCCCTCATGAAGTCGAGTATATTTTGGAGGATGCCCACAGTGGTCCCACTGGTGGCCATTAACTTGGTCATATTACTGCACAGAAGATTCTCCAGTGTGGCTTATGGTGGCCCTATATTTTTCACGATGCAATTGCCTATGTAAAAGTATGCGATATATGTCAGCGCTATGGCCCTAAACCAAGCAAGCAGTCAAACCGTCCTCTGCAGGTCTCTATTGCATGGCAACCCTTTGAGAGATGGGACATAGATTTTGTAGGTCCAATTACTCCCTCCGCCCAACCCGGCAATCGGAGGTATCTCTTGGTGGCTACAGATTACGCAACAAAGTGGGCAGAGGTACTGGCAACAACGGACTGCACTGGCACTACGGTAGCCAAGTTTCTCTACGAAAATATTTTTTGCAGGTTTGGATGTCCCTTGGAAATCACCAGTGTGACAGGGTTAGTCACTTTGTGAATGAAACAATTTCAACCTTGCTTTCAACTACAAGATTTTTCACCGGAAATCTTGTTTTTATTACCCTAGAGCAATCGGACAGGCAGAGAGCACTAATAAGGTTCTGATAGCACTCCTACAGAAAGCATGTCATCTTCATCCCTCAACTTGGGCTCAAGCTATCCAAGGTACCCTTTGGGCATATCAAACTTCTATCAAAGCCACAACCAATCACACCCCATTTCAACTAGCTTTCGGTTTGGAAGCGATAGCACCTTTCGAATTCAACTCAGGATCTCCGCGAGTGGGCAGTCTGCGTGCCAATGGAGATTTGGGGCCGGCATCTGTCTCTCGTCTTTTCCTTTTGGATGAAAGACGAAGTTTGGCTTCACTGGCTTTGGAAGCAGAGCCGCTTCGTCGTAAAGCCTGGCATGATCGCCATCTCAGAAAGCCGCAAATAACGCAAGGAGCACTGGTGCTACTTTATCAAGCCAAGTTTCTGAAAAAAGCAAAGAAGTTGGTCCAGCATGGCAAGGACCATACAAGGTGATGGAGATTCTACCCCACGGAGCTGTACAATTAGCCACCCTCGAAGGAGTTCCTCTACCTTTAGTCAATGGATCTAGGATCAAATGCTATCATGCTTAAGCTGTCGATCAAGGGTCTAACCGGTCTATAATCAAGTGTTGAGCTTTGTCGACTCCTGAACCTTTAAATAACTTCGGAATCACTATCTTCGGCTTCCTTGCTGTTCCTTTTCATCATATCTCATACACCCTCTCCTTAGACAGCTCTCCTTCTGCAGACTGTTAAGTTCAATGGGTTTGATTCTGAAATTGGATAAACTCTACCCTTCACTCTCTGTCTGTATCCTATGTAAACCCCTTTTGTGTTGTGTGTGTAGGAATGATTCTAGTCTTGGGCATAACCTATTCTCCTCAACCCCGACTCAAGCCTTTTTTCAAAGCACAAAATTCTTTGATCTATAACATCTCAAGTGAAATTCAGTTCTTTTGCTATGCATAAATGCCTTAGTATTCCTGAGTGGGATAATTAGGAAGGTAATTTTTTCCCTAGCAATTTTACGTCGCGTTTTATCGGATGTCCGATTCCGGGAATCTTTCCTGATCGTGCCGTGCCTTGCTAGTCCTTTCTTGTTTAATGCTTCTGATGTCTTTTCACTCCTCTTTGCTTGGGAATGCCTCTATAATTTCAATTTCACCACACCTCACCCGCACCGTGAAGCCTTGTTGCCCTGACGCCCTTTCTATCAACCAATAGATTGACTATGAAATTTCATTCCCCTCTTCAGTAACCCTCTTTAATAGCAGGTCTTCAATTCAACTCCTCCGCTAGATCTTTAAGGTCTCTTGGATAGTTTCCTTCACGTTAAAAATCTCTTCTTCTTTTTTTTCAGCCCTCTGCTCTCAATCCTCGCCCTTGCTCTCCTCTCAACCCCCTCCCCTAGCCCTCTCCCTCGCCTCTAGCCCTTTCCCTATCTACTCGACCCTCCCCTCATCCTCACCCTCGCCCTCTCCTATCCCCTCGCCCCTCCCCTCACCCTCGCCCTCGCCCTCCCCCTCGCCCTCTCCTATCCCCTCGCCCCTCGACCCTCCCCCTCACCCTCGCCCTCCCCTCCCCTCCCCCTCACCCTCACCCTCGCCCTTGACCCTCCCCTCACCCTCGCCCTCTCCTATCCCCTCGCCCCTCGCCCCTCCCCTCACCCTCGCCCTCCCCCTCGCCCTCACCCAGCCCCTCGACCCTCCCCCTCCCCCTCGCCCTCGCCCTATTCCCTCGCCCTCACCTATCCCCTCACCCTCGCCCCCGTCCTCGGTCCCGCCCTCGCCCTCCCCGCGCCCTCGCCTGGCCATCCCTTCCTCTCGCCCTTGCCAGCGCCTACCCTCGCTAGCGCCAAGAGCTACGGCACTCACCCTCGCCCACGGCTATGCAAAAACCAAACAAAGAAAAAACAAAAACCAGAAAAGCACATTAAAAAAGAAAACAATTGGAAAGCGAAAGCTATACTTACCTGGCTTTAGTTTAAAGCTAAACGTAAATCAGCCTCAAATTCATCAAAGTCAGAAGCGCTAAGCATTCTTCCATCGCCAGCTTGACTCCAACCTCTCCCCATCGCTAGGGTGCTCCAGAGCTCCTTTACCTACTACTCCAGTTTCTCAGTTGAAGTTCTCGGCACAGTTTATCAAGATGGTTCGTACTTGGAATAGAGAGAAGCATCTCTAGTCGGAGGAAGAGTCCTCTACCTCTGGAGATAGCTCTGACAGTAAAACAGACTATACTCCTAGTTCAGAGCAGCTTTCAGAAGAATCTTCAGAGGAAGATTCACCCTAGTCAGTCACTGCTGGCAAGGTCACCACTCTCCAGGTGGCTCGCCCTTCTGGTGCCATCTCGAAGGTACCTTTAGTAATGATCTATCATTTACAGGCGCCGAACCCGGCACTCAAGGATGTGTTCTCTCAGCAGCAAATGATACGCTTGGGTCTTCAAAATTTGGCTCAGGCCGATTTGTCCTGCAATATCTCTACTGCCAAGCTAAGTTCCCTCTTGCTCACTTTTCCAAAGCTGAATGATACTACACTTACAGTGGAGGATATCGGACAGGCTATGGGAACATTGAGTGTGCTGGCACCTCTGCCTGCAACCAAAACCTTCTCGAATCTCTCACCGGAAGAAACTGCAAATACTTGCCAGGAACTGTTGCTGGACTCACATCCAAACTATCACAGGAGTCAGCAGCTGTATTCAGTGTTACAGTATTATTTTTTACTACGCGCACCGGAAAGAACAAGGGTTCCATCTTCTCTAGGTTCTCCAACAATATGCGATGCCTTTTTTTGTCTCTACCACTGCCTGCCGTATCCATTTCACCATCTGCTGTTTAAAGCGCTACAAGACAGGGAAAAGCGTTTTCGGACTCAGCGTAAAGGAAAAGCGGAAAGATTCAATTGCTATGCAGTCCCTATTATGTATTGGGTAGTGCAGATTATGCAGCAAAAGGAAGATGCAACAGCTGTTCTCACCCTGCAAGATGATCCAAAAGAACAAGACCGTTCCAAAATGGCCAAAGGGAAAGGCATCTTGCGCAAGAGGGCAAAGGTACAAAAAGATTCGTATGAGCAGCTAGCAACACTACCCTTCTCCGAATCACAGGTCAAAATCTTTGACGTCCATACTGCAACACCAACAGTGCGTATATCTACTTCTGTGTCCACTTCAACTTTCACACCACCTCTTGTGAGTAGTGTTGCAGTCACTAAAACACAACCTCCAGTTGTGTCGCCAGCACCACGTACTACTCTTAGTGCAGGGGCATCTAGCTCTGGGACACCTATATCTGAAAAGCATGACATATATGAGAATTTTGCGCCTAAGGGCGACAGACTTTTAGATGCGGACAGAAGAGCCATTTGGACGATTATGAATGTAGCCCTCTCATTGCAAGGTACCAACGGTCTGCATCGCGCTTGCTATGATAGTATGCAAAGGGAAGTGCAAGCTCATCTTCAACGAGCGATGGATAGGGACATGTTAGTTGCTACGGCTCAAGATCGCATAAAAATCTTAACTCAACAGGTAGTGGACCTCAAACATATTGTCCACACTCAGCAAAAACAGTTAAAAGAGGCAAATGATATGGCCGTAGCAGTTCAGGACCTCTCTCTTGTGGTACATACACTGTGTCCCTCATGTGCAAAATACCAAGCTGTAGCCATTTCACAGACAGTTACAGCTACAGCAACAGCTACAACTACAACCCCGATTTCTATGCAAGTTCCTGCTATGGCAACACAGATACAGACGGACGTTTTCAAAGCCCATTCAAGGGATTCTCAAACAACAGAGAAAACAAATCCTACCAATATGGAGTCTAAGCCAGCAGGATCGGTTTCATCACAATTTCATGGACCCTCTATGGCCTCCAGTCTTTTCCTGGGTTTCCACCCGCTCCACCTGCTCACCCTACCCAGTCTGCTGCTTATGGGGTGGCTACTCCATATCCAATGTATCCTCCTCATGGCCACTACCCCTCACCATACACATGGCCTCCATCTCCTACCCACCTTTCTATCAGCCTCCTCCTCCATCATCCGACCACCAACAATAGATCGCCGATATTTCAGTTCCGCTCTCCGGGACGGGCAACGGTCTTGTGGCGGGCAACCTGTAGCAGGCTAAAGTGTCACTTTCACAAGACAATTAGTTTACAGTTAGTCTTTCGTCGGGTCGGTTCACACTAGACGGACTCGCTGGGCAGAGACACGTGGCAGGGATACGGTGGTTTAGTGGACATCGTGGCCAGGTCACCACTGCCACCCAGTGGGGATAGACTTAGGTGATGTTATTTATGAGCCGTTGGTGGCTCTTTATGATTGTATATATGAGTAGTAGCATTTAGTCAGAGTTTTGGTACGTAGTTGTCTAGAGTAAGTGAGTCTATACACAGAGCACGTCTTCACCATCCCTGCACATCTGAGCCTCGACACCCCCATTGTACCTGTGAGTCCTGGGCTGGAGCTGAGTGTGCTACCACGCCAGAGTCTATATCAGTCTTTGAGATAGTCTAGTCATATGTTCTGGTCTGTTGTTGTGTCTTTGTGAGCTCTGTTGACGTCTATTGTTTCCTTTCTGTTCAGTCTGTTTGAGCGAGATTGTCACGCACATTGCATCGAGGACCACCCACTGTAGAGAGCACGACACATTATCCGCGCTACACCATGGGACCCCAAGAAGCATGAGGCATGTTGCCAACTGAATGACCTCTCTATGTGCTAACCATGGGGTTCCAAACAAGAGGCTGCCTCAAGCGCTCCTCTATGCAAGTGGGCTGGTGCTACTCCAGGCCACTCCACAGCTGCTCCTAGCACCTAAGCAGGCTCGTAGCAAAGCGGTCCTCCCAGCTCCTGCTTAGGCCAACTCGGCGCATCTCTGTAAAAATCTACTTGATGGACGGGCTCCAAGAGCCGCCCCTATGAGGGACTCGAGCGTGAATCCGGTGTAGCAACAACTCATTCTAGGGCTCCTCCCTTTGAAGAAGCCCTTTGACCACAAGCTTCCCAAGGAGAGCTCTGCTCTGCCATACTGGGTCGATGATCCCTAGCCCTTCCTGAAACATGGTAAAGTGATGACCTGCCAGGACACTTTGGCCCTGGCTGACTGGGTTTCATGCCTTGACCACAAAAAATTCCTACTGAGCCTCTCTAGCTGGCTGATACAGGAGCTTGAAAAGATCCAGCAAGAAGTGATGTACCACATAGTAGCCAAAAGCACCTCGTTGGCCACTACCACTCTACTAGCCAAAGAGAGCCGTGCAAAACTTCAATGAAGCACCTTCCTCATGATGGAGAGGAGGGGAGCAGTCTGCTGCTCTTGAGAAAAATCCAAGCCAACTTGACAGCCCAGATAACGTTCAAAAGTCCCTAGGGGGATCTCCCTACGACCATCAGGCATAGGAGCACTGCCAGCCCAGAAAGACACATTCTTCCTCCAGTTGATCTGTGCCCCTGATGCACACAGCAAAACATCTTGAGAGCGTGTTGACACCTGTGTAGATTGGCCTCATGGCCCTCCAAGTATATGCATGAGTCGTCAACAAATTCGACGTCAAGCAACTAGTCTCCCTCTAATAGGGAGCTCTAAATCATGCAAACCAACCTCCTGTGAAGTCAAAAATCTACTGATCACCTCAGCATAGAAGAGAAAAAGGAAGGGGGCAAGAGGGAAAAAAGAGAAAAAGGAAGGGGTCAGGAGGGCAACCCTGTCCTCTTCCCCCTGACTGTGTGCACTTTTGTAGAGAGTTGACACTCCTGTGATCCAAGCATCTGAAAAGCCCATCCTGCGTAGAGTACCCTCCAGTCCCGGTCAACTCTGTCGTAAGCCTTCTCAAATCGAGGAGTAGCACAAGATCCTCTCCTCAGAGACGTGCGAGGGCAGACGGCTCCCAAAAGGTAAAGATGTTGTCAAGAATACTGCGCTCCTTGATAAAACCTGTCTGAGTCTCATGTATAATGCTCTCAAGTAGTGGCTGAATCCTCAAACTCAGAACCTTCGCTAAGATTTTGTAGGCTGAGTTGAGAATAGTGATGGGCCGCCATTGCAAAATCTCATCCAAGGAGCCTCCCTCCTTGGAAATGAGGTAAATCAAACCCTCAATCATGTTGTTAGGCATCTCACCAGTTTGCAAGATGTGCTGATAGGTGCTACATAGATCCAAACCAAGCAGCTCCCAATACTCCAAGAAAAGGCTAGGAGTCAAACCATTCTCCCTTGGACAGCTACCTCGGGGGAGTGCCCTGAGGGCCTCATGGATCTCCTCTACTTGAAGAGGCATCTCTAGTCATTAACGCATCTCCTTAGTAACTAGGCAAGGCATGTGTGCCCAAACCTGCTCTCTGCATGCACCCTGGCGCTCTGACTGTGGCTCAGTTGAAAGCAACTCATAATAAAAGTCAGTAGCAATTGCACACATATCCTCACGCTCTGAAGCAATTGACCTATCAGGTCTCCTTAATTGGCTAACACTGGTGCGTGCATGGTGAGGCCCCAGAGTCTCAAAAAACTCACGAATAACTCTGTCACCCACCTGGGTCCACTGAGATGCTTGTCGATGAAAGGCAAACTCGTGACACCACTTCTCAATGGTGGTCAGCTTTTGCCGAGCTTGCTGCATCTGCTCCTCTAACCAAGGACTGTGAGGGTGGCGTTCATGCATCTTGTGTAAGGAAGCAATGCCTCGTCAGAGCTGCTTCTCCTCCTCCTTTGCCGCAGCCAAGAGAGACTCTAGAAGGAAGAAGCAACTAAGCTCAACAAGTCCAGTGGCCACTCTGCTAGCAAGGGTACTCTGAGTGCCCAAATTCTCTGTCCAAAGTGCCACCACTCCCTCTCTGATCTCTTTATCTACCAAAATCCTCTCAAGGATGTGAAACATCGCACTCCCACTCCTCTGTCTAAGTGTCACAATAAGAATCACTGGCACATGATCGAAGAAAGAAGTCCCTTCCATAATGCAAACAGATCCTCCCATGTCATAGATGTGGTCACTCGCGTAGAAGCAATCTATCCGAGATAGATTCACTCCTCCTACTTTGCGGTCAGATCGAGAGAAAGATAAGTTGTATGGGGGCCGCACAAAGCTTGCATGCTGCCAAACATCTGAAATCCTCAAAATCATACATAAACGCTCCCAAGCTGCCAACTCAGCCCCGTGCACAATAGCATGGCTACCTCCAATCGTATCTGAGGGGTCCTCCAACATGTTGAAGTCTCCCCCGAAACACCACTGCTTTGCATGTGGGAAAAAATCTACAATATGTGACCAAAACTCAACTCGTGCACTTGCCACATTGGGTGCATAGATGTTCAAGAATCCCATGAGGCAACCATGAACCTGCATAGTAATCCATTGGGCTCTACCTGGCACAATAATACATGTGCCCACAATCGCCTGCTTCAAAACCTCACACCAAAGATTTTCCTTCCAAGGATAGACACTGTAAGTCGCGGGTTTCTGTGATGGGTGAGGAGAGAAGCTGGATAAGAGATCATATAGGACTCTAAAGGTCCAATAGGGCAATGCCCACCAATAATATAAGGAAAATGAGAGTGTGTGTATGTTATTGGGTGTGACCCGGGGGGGGGGCGAGTTGAGGAGACAAGTTCTGTATGATGGAGTTCAATATAAAAAAGTTTCATCTATGTTGTAAAGTCTATGGTTGAGAAAACAGGACGTACCCGTATAGTGGAAGTTGACGCTCTTGCAAATGAAGCCCTCTTGATTTTATTTATTTCATTTTGACGTAATTCCACAATTTGACGCAGAAATGGAGCTATCCAGCCATTGTATTTAATGACCCGTATACCATTAAGAATTTCATCAGTCAAATGAACTCGAGAATCTGTGTATTTGATAGCTTTGATGCGTAACCGTGCCCCCACTCCAGCCATCCAGATCTTTATAGGAACACACAAGTTAATCAACTCTATAACTCATGTTGAACTTTTTTGAAATTACAAAAATCATAGGCATCAGAACTAAAATACAGCTGACAAAATGATCAAAAATGGGGATGTGAAAGCTTGCCAAAGCTTGAGGTAAATAAGGTTCAAAAGTTTGAAATAATGAGAACAAATGGAAGCTACAGTTCCAAACTTAAGATCACTGCAGTGAGCATTGTAAATACAATATATAAGACTAAACACACAATCCTCGAAGCAATATTGTGTGCAAATAACATTGTGGAGGCAATATTTTTATTATGTGAGGATACTAATTTTACATCCAGGCTGCCCTTATATCTGCCTGATGCTAAAGTACTGAATTATAAATGTTTATCATTCTTATGATTAACACAAAACTATATCTGAACATCGTCTGTCTTTTAAAGAGCGAAAAAAGTTAATTCCAGTTATTCACAATATAGATTAATCAAAAATCATTGGGCCACCCTCCACATTTTTTTCTTGACAAGGTTTCTTTTAATTTCTTTAATTAACAAGTTATCGACCGCAGTTTGCCACAGCAAGCTTAAGCTTAACGTTTGAAATGTAAGGTCAACGTAACGTTCAAAGGAGTTCACTAAGTCACTACTCACTCCATGTCGCCTCAAGGAAGTATGGAATGCGCGGAAATATGGCCACTCAAGTGCCCAATATGCATCCCATCTTTATAAATAAGTCCCAAAATTTGCAGTATGCTCTTTTTTGCAATGTTATCAAAATGAGAAGGCACTTGCACAATCATGAAAAAACAAAAGGTTTGAGAAGGGCTATCTTTTTTGAAACCATAAGTACGAGATCATCATCAAATCAATCATGTACGTTTTGATTAAGCACAACCACATTCCAATTTCGCACCAGTGTCATTAAGCCCCCTTCAGGGGGTGTAGAACTAGGTTTACATTGTTAGGTGGTGCTTGTAGTGATAAAACAAAGTAAATGTGTTGTTAAATCTTGCCAGCTTACATTTGAGCATAGCATGTGGATTGTGAAGTGTACACAATGTGCACGGTGTGGTGCGATTGTCAATGGTATGCAATCACTTATCTTTGAAATGCATATAATTTTCATGTGGAGAGATGATTATTATTTTTTAAGTTTGCTCATCCTTAGCTTGAGTGTGCACTAAGAACTCATTGCCCTAGTTTGGGTGCCTTCACTTGGTGATGGTTCATTGGATGAGGTTTGTTTGACAATGGACCACAATCCTTTCTTCATTAAGTGACCCCTCAACTTCGTCTCCCACATACAAAATCCCTCTCTGTTGAACTTCTCGACTCCCTTTTCTCCCATGTTGCTAGAAGTCGTACCACTTGGAGGTGTTCCAGGCACAGTGACTAACTCCTTACAAAAGCACAGTGAATTCCCCCACAGAGTTCCCCCCCTTTGCCTCATCCTCCCCGCCTTCTGCTCCCGTCGCCTCTCCACCTCGCCCCTCTACCTCTGTCGCCCCATCCCGCCCCTCTTCTCCTCCACTCTCCCCAGCTCCCTCTCCCCCCCCTCCTGCTCCAGTTCCTCAGTCGGCTCAAGAGACTGGTCCCTCTCTGGCGGCTAGGAGATCTCTTGGCAACGCCTTTGCCGCGAGTCGCCTAGCGAGAGAGGGTCAGCCCTTCTTGCGGCCCCCTCTGTAGATTCAGACATCCTCCCTTGCAGCCATCCCTCGTGGGCTGACGAGCATTGACATTCGACGCCGCTGGGACTTCTTCGACTACGGGTTCACTCGTTTTCTCGGCGATTCCGCAGTAGACCATGAGGCAGCCTGTTTCACGGTCCATGTTTTGTTCCTTGCCGCTAGGGGGACAGAGGCCCTGGACTCAGCAATTGGTTTCTCCTTCCCCCTCTGTGGTAGGGCCGAGACAGAGTGGTCCCTTGACTCAGTGGTGGGATGGTTGCATACACACGTCTTAGAGTTCTCTCACCACATGGGAGAACTTGGAGTTACAGATATGCTGCAGACTTTGTGGCCATTGGCCAAGTTTGCGGTGACACCCCCAGACTCAGCAGGATGTAGGCACATTGTGGTGTACTTCTTTGCTGATACGCAGTGTTTGCCTTGCTATGTATACATTCATGAGGACTCCTCGACAGAGGAGGTTGCGTTATGCACGGCTCGCTCTGCTTGGGCTTGGGCTAGGCACTCGCTGTAGTCACGCCTATCTAGAGGACGCTCGGATGCGGATTACTCCCCATCCAAGCGTGCCTCGAAGATAGCCCGTCTTGCTGCTGCGGCAGCATCTGTTCTCTCGCTCCCTATGAGGATCGTCTCATGGAACGTGCAGGGACTAGGTGGGTCCCAGTTTCAGCGACAGCGGGGCCGATTGCGTCAGGAGCTTCAGCGTTGCCTTGTGGGAGGAGAGATTGATCTCCTTATGCTTCAGGAGGACCATCTGTGTGAGAGCCGCAATCGACGTTGTGGTCAGATTTTGCGTGGACGTTATGATACCTTTTGGTCAGCTGCTTTTGGACCTGGAGGCATCCAGGGTGGGGTATGTGTGACTATTGCGGACTCATTGCAGCAGGCCATTGTGGGCAGAGGGATTATTCTGCCAGGTAGGGCTCAGTGGATTACTATGCAGGTTCAGGGTGGCCTTGTGGGCTTCCTGAACATCTATGCACCCAATGTGACGAGTGCTCGTGCAGAGTTTTGGTCACAGATTGTTGAGTCTTTGCCGCAGGCCGATCATTGGTGTATAGGAGGGGACTTCAACATGTTGGAGGACCCTTCTGACAGGATTGGTGGCAGCCATGCTACTGTGCATGGAGTCGAGTTGGCAACTTGGGAGAGGTTTTGTATGACTTTGAGGGTCTCGGATACATGGCAGCACTCTGGTTTTGTGAGGCCCCCAGACAGTCTTGCCTTCTCTAGATCGGACCGCAGAGTGGGAGGAGTGAATCTATCGCGGATAGATCGCCTCTACACTAGTGACCACTTCAGTGACTTGGGGGGTTCAGTGGGCATCCTGGCAGGGACCTCCTTCTCGGACCATGCACGAGTGATCCTTACGGTGGCCGACAGGCAGAGGATTGGGAACACGATGCTTCGCATCCCAGAGAGGGTCTTGTTGGACTCGGCACTCAGAGAGAGGGTAGAGGCTCTCTGGACAGAGGGCATGGACAGCCAGGTCTCACCTGCAGACAGAGTGGCCTCAGGCCTAGCTCAACTTAGCCACCTTTTTCTTTAGGAGTCTCTAGATCGCCGGGCTACAGCGAGGGAGGCGGAGCAGTGTCTCAGACGAGGCATTGCTTCACTACAGAGGATGCAGGAGCAGCATCCAGACAGTCCATGGTTAGAGGAGCAATTACAGCAGGCTCGACGGGAGCTTGCTAGCACAGAGGGAGAGGCGTCATGAGTTTGCCTTTCACCGACAGGCATCTCGGTGGACTTAGGTGGGTGACAGAGTGACTGGTGCTTTTTTTGAGACAGTGGGACCTCGGCGCTCGCATGCCAAGGTCATTCAGTTGAGGAGGCCTGATGGGTCAGTTGCTTGTGAGCCCGAGGATATGTGTGCAGTTGCTACTGACTTTTACCGTGAGTTACTGTCGGCTAAGCCTCAGTCAGAGCGGCAGGATGCATACAGGGAGCAGGTTTGGGAACAGATGCCATGTCTTGTGACAGAGGAGATGCGCCAGAGGCTAGAGATGCCACTTCAGCTTGAGGAGCTGCACACAGCTCTTAGGGCCCTCCCTCGTGGTAGCTGTCCAGGTGAGGATGGGTTGACTCCCAGCTTTTTCTTGCAGTACAGGGACCTGCTTGGCCCACATCTTTGTAGTGCTTTTCAGTACATTTTGCACATAGAAGTCATGCCTCCCATCTTTTTCTTGGAGTACAGGGACTTGCTTGGCCCAGATCTTTGTAGTGCTTTTCAGTACATTTTGCACATAGGAGTCATGCCTGACAGCATGAGTGAGGGTTTGATCTACGTCATTCCCAAGGAGGGTGGCTCCTTGGATGAGATTCGACAGTGGGGCCCCATCACCATCCTCAATTCAGCCTAAAAAATTCTTGCCATGGCTCTGAGTTTGAGGATTCAGCCACTTTTAGAGAGCCTTATACATGGGACTCAGACAGGTTTTGTCAAGGAACGCAGTATCCTTGACAACATCTTTACTTTTTGGGAGGCTTTTGCCCTGGCACGGCTCCGTGGTGAGGACCTTGTGATTCTTCTTCTCGATTTTGAGAAGGCCTACAACCGAGTTGACTGGGACTTTCTAGAGGGAACTCTCCACAGGATGGGCTTCTCAGATGCTTGGATCAGAGGGGTGTCAGCTTTGTACATACAAGCTCACAGTCAGGTGCTTTTGGTAGGGGGGAGATGTAAGTGCTTCATGCTCACACGCTCGGTCAGACAGGGTTGTCCTCTTGCCCCCTTTCTCTTTCTGTTCTATGCAGAGGCGATGAGCAGATTTTTGGTGTCATAGTAGGTTGGTCTTCGGGGCTTAGCACTCCCTATTCGGGGAGAGGAGCTACTGGACGCTGAGTCTGCCGATGACTCAACCTTGTACTTAGATGGTCAGGAGGCCAATCTTCACAGATGTGAGCAGGCTCTGGAGACCTTCTGTTGTGCATCGGGCGCATTGATCAACTGGAGAAAGACAGTGGCTTTCTCGGTTGGTAGTGCTCCTGTGCCATATTGGATGCGAGGAGAGGGTTTCAGGTGGATTCCCCCAGGGACTGCAGTTCGGTACTTGGGTTGTCAGGTTGGTTTGGACTTGTCTCCTGAGCAGCAGATTGCTCCTCTTCTCCTGTCCATCAGGAGAAAGCTGTTACATTGGAGCCCAGCACGTCTATCGCTGGCTGGTAGAGTAGTAGTTGCCAACCAGGTGCTGTTGGCGACTATGTGGTACATCACTTCCTGCTGGATCTTCTCGAGTTCTTGTTTCAACCAGGTAGAGAGGCTGATCAGGAACTTCCTTTGGTCAGGACGTGACACTCAGATTGCCCGAGCCTAGGTGGCTTGGTCGGTTATCACGCTTCCTTGTTCTCAGGGAGGGCTTGGGATCATTGATCCAGCACAGCAGAGCAAAGCCCTTCTAGGGAAGTTCATAGTCAGAGGACTTCTTCCAGGTGAGGAGCCCTGGAAGGAGTTCTTGTTGCAGAGGCTTCGTGCCAGGGTGCCTCAGTCAGGAGGCCCTTGGCAACCTTCGACCAGATGGACCTTTACAGAGATGCGCCGAGTTGGTTTGAGCAGGAGACTGAAGGACCGCTTCGCTGTGAGTTTGCTTCGTTCTTGGGAGCTCTTACGGCGTGGCCTGGAGCAGCGACAGCCGATGTGCACGGAGGAAGGCCTACGGCAACCCCTCGTATGGAACCCCATGGTTAGCACTCAAAAAGGCCACTTGGTTGGTAGTCGACCTCATGTTTCCTGGGGTCCCATTGGAGCAGGTCCAGCGCTCTCTCTAGGTGACTGGCTAGAGTTCACAGGTTTGTCAGAGGAGGTGCAGGGTTTCCAGCTGCAGGGCATGAGAGGGGTGCAGAGCATGTGTCAAGATATCTCAGAGTCAGTTCAAGCTGAGTGGCTCACGCCTCTCGAGCCAGTAGCACCCCGGTGGATGGGAGCCTTCACACGACTAGAGGTTCTCATTTCAGTCAGGGCCTGCTCAGAGACTGTCCCAGCCCTGTTCTTCGAGCTTCAAGGTGGGGGACGATTATAGCGAGTTGCAGTAGAGGCCCCGCAGGTAGCAGAGTGTTGTTTTCAGAGGATCCGAGTTGTGGGCATCTGTGGGAGGACTTGCGTCATAGACCCTGACCCAGCAGCTCTTGAGACTGGACACTTGAGGCTATGGGCTTGGGAGTGCTGTCCACTGGCACGAGTACAATGGGATCCTGGTGAGTGGCTATGGAGGGACCCCTTCTCTTCTGCAGATCACCCAGGAGTCCCCTTCTTTCAGTACACTGTTCGGCTTGGACGCCATATACTTGCAGCACAGAGAGAGGCCCGCCCCGCTGTAGCACGTCATTGGCAGGAGGAGGGCCTCACAGTCAAGTTCTTGGCAGCCTTTTGGCAGAGGCTGTGGGACTCCAGACAGCCGAGGCGCGTCACTTTGTTTCAGTGTGGCTGGTTTCACACAGAGCTACAGCAGTAGGGAGCTAGCTTGTGCATAGTGGTCTCTCGGCTGCATGTGCAGCCTGTGACCAGTTGGTGGAGAGTCAACGTCATTGTCTTTGGGACTGTCTCTCAGCCCAGCAGGTGTGGCTACAAGTTCTTCGGCTGATGCCTACTCTATCCACGGCTAGACAGTACACTTGGGGGGCAGCGGCTTGGCCCACTCTCACGGGCCCGACACTTCAATTTCAGCTATCTTCCAGCAGCAGGATGATAGTGATACAGGGGGGGCGTCCTACACTCCAGCCTGCTACAGAGCTTACTCCACAGGAGTGGTGCAGTGAGAGAGAGGAGTGTTCAGTGGCTTGACACTGTGGTTCATCTGGCGGGCCCGTTGTTTCCACATTTTTGAGGCCCGATCTGTGCCACCAGCAGAGACTGTTCGTGACTTTTTGCTAGAGCTGATCCATACTCTCAGAGGACAGCTTGAGGGACTTCAGGGCAGCTCCGACCGCATGCGGGAGCGCCGCGAGGCTTTCCTTCGACTCTGGCGCCCTGGGCCTTTCTATACCATTGTCCAGGGTGTGCTCAGATGGCACTACCGACCACCTGTGTGGCTCTTCCCTCCTCCCATTCTTTGATTTGGCCTCATTGTACATATGTTGTTCTTTCATTGGGAGAGTCTCCCCATCATGTTTGTTGTAGCCCTCTCTTGCAGAGGTGGTTGTAGCCCTACGGGCAGCTTTCATTAACTAATAGAAGGATCTTTTTCTCGGAAAAAAAAAGTTGGAAGAATGCCAAAAAGCCAGAATCGTTTCTGGAAAACCACCGAGGGAAATCGAAGATGCATACAAGCAGAAAGGCGTCGAAGGAATGCCCTGGTGCAACGACAATCCCAAAGTAGATGTCTGACATTCTCATCAGCAGCGGAGCAACTAACACAACGAGAGGAGCTAATGTGACGCACCACAAGGAGAGTTCCAACCGGAAGAACTCCCAACAAACAATGCCAAAGAAACAGACACTCCTTAAGAGGCAAGCGAGACTTCCAAATTGCAGTGAGAGCCTGTCCCCACCATCTTTCAGATTGTGCAAAGCCCAAAGCGCATTACAGTGATCAGCCAGCCAAGAGTCTTGCACAAGAGAACGATAGATATGGCGAGCAGAAATCGCCTCCACAGGAGTGTGCCATAAATTCCAATCTTGCATACGACATCCACCTGTCAGCGGCGGAATAGGGAGGAAATCAGCCAGCATATGCTGAAGCAGGCTCCAAATCGGACGATAATGCATGCCCAACCCAAAGCGTGGAGCTGCCTGAGAAAAAGTATGCCAATTCCCAGATGAATCCACCACATCATCCACTGTACGTATGCCACGACCAGAGAAGAAGTAGGCTTGACGAGGCGATCGATCAACCAGGGTAAGAGATAGCACCTTACCCAGTGAATGCTTTCCAAATGCAACGAATTCCCATTTGCTTATTGCCTGCCATGCCAGTAGAGATGATCTGTAACACCTTTCCAAGCGGAGAGCAAGCCACAGGTGAATAAGCAACCAAGAACATAACCATCCATCTTGCCAAACACAATCTCCCAAAGGGAGGTCTTCCAATGACCAAAAGCGGGAGTGGTAGCGTGCCGACATAGATCAACAACCATAACTGTCCATGGCTGAGATTGCCGCGCAAGAGTAGGCAATAACATAGCCTTCCTTGCCAATGCATGGCGTCGAAGGTCCAAAATATTCAGCCCCCCAAGACGCTTCGGAGTGCAAAGTTTCTCCATTGCAAACAAACGGAGGCCTTTCTTATGAGAACTAGTGCGCCACAAGTGAGATACAATATTAGACAAAAGCAATGAGAGACGGGAGTGAGGCCAGTGCAACAACAGCAAGTAAAACTAAACATAGGCCATCATGATACTTTGCACAATACGAAGTCGAACATGTAGCGGCCATGTAGACAGTTTCCAATAGTGCAATTTGACATTCAATCGTTGCATGACCCAATCAATTTGCTGTGTATTAGTTACCTGCCAACCGATAGGGTATCCTAGTTGCCTGACCACCACATGCGGATCAAGAGACTCATCAGGCCACAGAAGATGATGCCAGTCACAAACATCTAGAGGCAAGAGTTTGGATTTCTGAAAGTTAACCTTAAGGCCTGCTGCCAGGCCAAATGTATCCAATGCCTGCATAATTTCATGCACATCATCCTGGTTATTGCGGGGCATGAAAAACGAATCACCAGCATAGGCCTACCCTGCAAAGTCTTTCCCATTGGGTAATTTCAACCCATAAAGACGATCGAGTGAAGTCAAATGATACAAATACAATAACAAAGGGTGAGTGGAAATGGCATACAGCAAGGCCCTAAGCGGTCAACCCTGTCTCAAAGAACATCCAAGAGGCCAAGGTTCTGTCAGCTTCCCATCAAGGAGGCCTGAAGATGTACTATGAGCATACAAGAATTATACCACATTGACCATCTTAGGACCAAATCCAAGGGCCCGCATTGTGACAGCAATGAAATCCCATTGTACCGTATTGAAAGCCTTTTCAATGTCTACCTGCATCACAAGAACATCCTGCTGGGTATACTTTGCATATTCCATTCCAATCAATACATTAGCCAGATTATCCAAAATCTGGTGACGAGGGATGAAGCCATACTGCGCGGAATGGATACCAGCCATAAGAGGTTACTTGATATCGTTCACAATGATTTTAGCCAAGATTTTATATATAACCAGTATAAGAGCTCTCTCTCCCACACACACACTTTTTCTTTTTTGTAATATCAGATTGAATTACAAATGGAAAACCTCAAAGCGAGGAGAACCCATAGAAAGTATTACAAACTCTAACTCAAAAACAGTCGAAGTAGAGCTAGTAATGGCTAACAGGGAGCTCGTCCAATTCATAGGCAACTTGAAGAGACTGTCTAAGAGATATCTTGAAGACAGAAACATATTCCACTTGAATCTGCTAAAACAATGAGGGAATTCTGTGCTCTCCACACTTTCCATTATAACCGGAATCTAACCCAGCCAAAAAAGTATGTAGACGACCGAAGAAAGGTGGAAGCACTCCAAAGATCCAAAAAAATTTACCAAATAGTAAGCCAAGGAAGCGTGAGCAAAGAGATGAAGAGATGCTATCCACAAACTTTTGAGTACGAGAACAAGACCACAATAGATGTGGAATATTCTCAATGCCTGCACCACAGCGAACGCATCGCGAAGAGACCAATCTCCTAGAGCGCAATAATTTGCCAGTGGGAGTTACTCCACACACACACGGAAGGAAAGTGTTTTTGGGCAAGGATAGACGTGTGGAAATTGGCCTAGGCTCAACCCACCTTCTCACTCTACCTAACTATAGAGTCTAGACCAGTATTGTGTAGAGTAGACGAGTGGTCATATGTTGGTCATTGTGGCCTTGTCATCCATCATAGGCTGCTCATCTTATTGGAGGAAATATTTGCTCATGGATCTTTGTGATTGTCTATATGTGGTGGCTATCCATGACACTAAGTGACACATTGCACTAAAGAGGGGGGGATAAGGGGATCGACGGCCTGGAGGTCCACACACGAAGACCGAGGCGGATTAAACCCGGGCATCACAAAAATCAGGTGAAATTAAACCCAAGCAGTGCAAAAAATGGACCCCCCATCAATCGCTTTTGAACCCAAGACCTCGCAGATTAAGTTTTGCGACACATGGGCTAGCCATCTCACCTGCACGCACATGTTGTACCCCTGCCCTTTTTTATTAATGTTTATCAAAAGCCAACATGCACTCGCCTGGTTTAAAGGGTTTAATTTATGGCCGAGTTTAGTTTTAATAGCCATCTCACGGCTGCGATCTCCTCGACAGTCGTGCGTGGACTTCCCCGCCCTTGATCCCTTTACCCCCCCCCCCCCCCCCCCCCCTTTTTAATGCTATGTGTTACTTAGTCATGAGGGTAGCTAGCTTTGAGTGGATTATCAATTGTGTCGGGTCTAATCTATGCACCGCATGAGCACACCTCCATGCACTATCCTTTGTATCCGATTGGTAATTGGTCAAGAGTTCTAAGTGCTGCTTACGTATACACAGAGAGCCTATCGGTTAAACAGTCGTTGATTCTACGTTGTTGTACTCTTTACGCTATAGTTATTTCAGTATATATTGTCATTGCTATTCAAGTTGTGCATTCATCATTTGCTATTTGTTTCAATAATATCATGTTACGTAGTTACTTATATAAATATATTTGAGTGAGGTTTCACACAAACTACGTTATGAGACACCCACCACAAAGTACATAGCACGGACCACAACACACTCTTTTCTACGTTCACTTAGAAGTGTCAAGACTTCTATATTAAGAGCAATTGCTAGAAATTGCTGACGTGTCAAGCCACTGAAGAATGGAGCCAACGTTCAAATCATGGTAGCCGAGGGGGATAAACCCTAAGTGAAGAAGCTGAAGCAAACTGGAGAAGTTTTACCGACTTACAAAGTCTTGCCAAGTGGCCTACTTTTAAAGAAAAAGAAGTTCCACCAACTTTTAAGAGCCTGCCTGATGGGGGCCAGAGGACATAAAGGCATTAAGATCATAGTTACAAGGGATGGAGGGGATGGGCCCTAGGGCAGGGGACGGCCGTAACCGGGATGGGTACGGGTCTAGACGGTTGGGAACGGATGGACGGGCGCATGCCAGGCACGAACACACACAGGCGTCCCCGGGACGGCGGACCGGGAATGGAATGGGACGACCGGGGATGGGGACGGAAAAGGTCGGCTGTCAATGGATTTTTTATTTTAAAAAATCAAATTTTGAGTTGTTTCAAACGGTCAGCTAGCAGCCTCCAGCGGCTCTTTTTTGGAGGAGGCTATAAAAGCCACCCTTTGTGTCTCTCAAGGCTCAAGGTCTCATTGCTCAAGCCTCTTCTCTCTACGGTCTACCTTCGGCGCTTCGCAGCTTCGCCTCTATGGTCTACCCTCTCCTCGAGGCTCAGAGCTCTACGTTTGAGTCTCCTCTCTACCCACTTGGCACTCTCTCCCTCCTCTACCCTTGAGTCTCCTCTCTACCCACTCTCTCCCACCTCTACCCTCTCAGCTTTGAAGCTCTCCTCTACTCTCTCTCCACCATCATGTCATCTCAAGCTAACTCCACTTCTCAAGCCGGCTCTTCTCATAGGAGGCCCGTTGTGCAAACATGGTCGTGGTGGGATGAAGTCGACTCTACCGCACGTGGTCAAGGTGGCGGTGCAAGACCATGGGCATGCAAGCTATGCCCGTACAAGAGAACGGGTGGTGCAAACAAAGTGCGAGCCCATCTTCTTCATGAACCCGGCCGGTCACGAGGTGAAGTTTTGCCTACGTATTACTCCCGAGGAGAGGTTGGAGCTTCTTGAGAAGCTCGCGGTGTATGAGGTCGCGGAAGCGGCCAAGAGGGGCCGTTTTGTTGCCGACCGTTGATCCCTCCGCCATGGTGACACCGTGAGAGCAAAGGCAAGCCAACCTTGGCTCCACCTCTCAAGCGTTCAAGACAAATGCATCTACATCGGGGGCTTCCATTGCGCATCGCCAAAGCACCCTCAATGAAAATTGGAATCCTAAATTGAAAGAAGAGGTGGATAGATCGGTTGCTCAATTCTTCCTCCACGACCACATTGCCTTCCATGCTTAGCGGTGAGTTTCCATTGTTACTTATGGCATATGCACATTACAATCTCCCATTTTGTATTTCTTATGGGGTATCGACTCTCCATACTAACACAACATGCTCTTTTTTGTGTGGATAGGTCTCCATACTTTCGAACCATGGTTACGAAAATAGGGGAATATGGCCCCTCTTATGTGCCACCTTCATCGGAGAGGCTTCGCACCACCCTCCTTGACAAAGAGAAGCTTGCCATGGAGCAAGCGGCCCAAGTAACAAAGGATTTGTGGGAGACCAATGGCGTCTCTCTCCTTGTAGATGGATGGAGTGACACCCGCAAGCGGTCCATCCACGGAGTGGTGGCCTACTCTCGGGGGGGATGTACTTTGTGAAGTCACTTGATGCATCCGACAGCAGCAAGGCCGCGGAGATCCTTGTTGCGGAGTGGACAAGCACCATAAAGATCATCGTCCCGGAGAATGTCCTTTGTATGGTTGCAGATGGAGAGGCGTCAAATAGGGAAGCCGGGGCTATCATTGAAGGCATGTATCCCACTATCCATGTCACATTTTGCATGGCGCATTGCCTCAACAACCTCCTCAAGGACATAGGGACTTGTCATGGATTTCACCCACCATTAGTGACACCAATCAAATTGTGTCCTTTGTGCTCAACCATCAAAAAGTTAACTTCTCAAAGAGGAGCCACTTGTCCTTGCTCAAATATGAGACAAGATTTGCATTCAATTGGCTTATGCTAGGACAAACGTGGCGGAGCCTTAAGGGGCTTCTTTCTCAGTGATGAGTTCAAGGCCATGCCGGAGTCTACATCAGCAAACAGGGTTGAAATGCCGAGAATGGGCCGACGCCGCCGCTTGGTGGGAGGAGGTGAAGACTCTTGACGCCATGGTCAAGCCTATTCTACACCTACTTCGAGTTGTGGATAGTTGCAACCATGCATCGGCAAAGTCTACGAAGCCATGGATTGGATGATAGAGACACTTGAGAAGCTTGTGCCTGACCCTATTTAGTATGCGGAGATTCGTGGCTTGTGTGAGTCCGGGTGGAATGGATACTACTCTCCACTTCATGCGGCAGCTTATGTGCTTGACCCCGAGTTTCAGGGAAGGCATCAAGAGACCTACAAGGAGGTGAGCAAAGGATGGCGGCTTGCATTGGAGCGCCTTGAGCCTAGCAGTGACATTAGGCGCAAGGTTAGAGATGACCTACTCAACTACAGGCAAAAGAAGGGCTCCTATGGATGTGTAGATGCACAGGTTGATCGTAGCAAGATTGGCTCGGTTTTGTGGTGGGAGGACTATGGAGGAGATGGCCCACATTTGCAGCACCTTGGCTGTTCGTGTCCTTAGCCAAGCATGTACCACTAGTTGCTTGGAGCAACTATGGAGTGTGTACAGCCACATTGCCTCTAGGAAGAGGAATCACCTTGGGGTCCAGAGGGCCAATGATTTGATGTTTGTGAGCGCTAACTTGCGCATGCTTGCCAAGAGCATCATACATACACAAGGCAGATCCCTTCACTAAGTGGGAGATGGCACAAGAGAATCCATCTATGGCCACGACACTTTTGGAGGAGCTAGAGGAGGACTGCGAGCCTCGCGAAGCCTCATATGTCGCTGAATACCTCGACTACGATGATAATGTGGAGATTTAGCAGGCGAGCACTTCCGGAGTTTGATGATCATTGATCACTCTAGAATCTAGAGTCTACTCCTCTAGAGTCTACCTAGCCCTTTGTACTTTTTGTTATCCTTGAGGCTTGTCCTTTTTGAGCCCTTGTGGCATGCACTTTTAATTTTGTATCCATCGATGTTTTATTAGCACATTTGCGCCCATATGACTCATGCTCTTTGGTCTATTTAGTGTAAATTTGTGGTCAAACTGATGCTCTATGTGTGTGGCATGTGTGTAGGTCAAAAAATGCCAAAAAAACTCTTTTTTTTTTGCCGTTCTGACCCCCGTCCCCGTTTCCTAACTTTTGTCGTCCTGTCCCCGTCCCGTTCCCGTTCTCGTTCACGTCCCCGATCCCATGTAACTATGATTAAAATAAAGTTGGACTCTCACACATACGTAACCAGCTGATGATGTGGCAGAGAAGTACGAAATTCCAGATTTTGCGCTGACTTTCTGACGTGGCAGCCTGTACACATTTCAGTGATTTACGTTGGCTGATTTTCAACGCAAGCTTTTGGGCCAGTTGCTTTTGAGTTTATTGCTTTTCAAGGCCAAGGTCCTTTAAAGATGTGCGGAGTGCTCATTCTCTGGCACACTTCAGTGAGAAGGTGTAGAGCGCAAGTACCAGCATTGTATTGAGTTCAAGTAATATAAAGAAATACCGAAAGTGTAGAGGGCTTATTCTCTGGCATGCAGAGCGCAAGTACCAGCATTGTACTGAGTTCAAGTAATATAAAGAAATACCGAAAGGGGCGCCAAGGTTTGGAGCCAATACTCTCTGGGGTGGAATTCCACCACTCCGTGTCGCGCGTGCTCTCTCTCTCTTTTTCAGTTCAGGTGTTATTGAAGTGCTAAAAGTCTGTTCAGTTCGTTCTTTTCTATTGGCACGTGGTGCCCGACTCGTGACAGTGGTATCAAAGCATCAAGCGTGTGCTTTTCTGAAAGCATACCGGTCCTGCGAAAGAGCAGATAGAGGAAACGGGCGCTTCCAAAGGCTACTAGTGCCCAACTCGTAACAGTGGTATGACAACATCAGGCGTGTGCTTTTCTAAAAGCGTACCGGTCCTACAAAAAAGCAGACAAAGCAAACCGGGGCTTCCAAAGGCTATAGGTGCCCGACTCGTGGCAGTGGTATCAGAGCATCAGGCGTGTGCTTTTCTTAAAGCATAACAGTCCTACAAAAGAGTAGACAAAGTAAATCGGCGCTTCCAAAGGCTAATGGAATTTTATTTGAAGAAGCTTCGTGCTCTGACCTAGACTTATTAGTCACTCCCACCCTTACTTCATCGCGCATCGGGCGCTCTCCCTGTTCCTAGCAAATTATAACTTGAAGTTTCTCGACATCTCTCAATAGGTGTCTTTTTTCGAGCTTGTAACCTTGGAGGTCCAGTGTGATTGCTATGTCTTGGGACTACCATCGCTGCTAGACGAACATTGTCTGCCCAAGAGTTGATGGACCATGCTGTGATCGGCTACGACCTTATGGAAGAACCTAACCCTAATTTTTGGTGCAGGTTTGAGGATGGAAAGTCAGTCGACTTTTCGAGCTTGACTGATGTCGAGATTGCTTTTTAACTGTGAGTTCTGTTTGAGAACTTGTTTGGTGATCCTATTTGGAATTTGTTTGAAATGATGGTATCTGTTTTAAACCTGTCTTGGTGCCGATTTGAACTGTTTGACTCTGATTTTAATACTCGTTTCAATGATTGGTGATTTTACTCCTGGGTGGAGTAGTAAGAGATTATGTTTGAGAATGCTTGTTCATACTCATGGCCCGGACCCTTGTGGTTATTTGCGGGGGGAGTATTGAATGCTTGAAAAGTGTTGCTTTTACTCATGGCCCGGACCTGGATGGTTATTTACGGGGAGAGTATTAAGAAGTCTGAGCAGTGGTTACTCTCAGCACCTCCAAACGACGCAGACTGCGATCTGGGGGCGTTTGGTTGTAAAAGGCCTCTATATCTCATGGCCCGGACCTTTTTAGGTCATTTGCGGGAGAAGTGATGAGGGAGTCGTTGAACAACTCATGGCCCGAACCTGGATGGTTATTTGCGGGGGGAGTGTTCATTAGCGAATTTATGTTTCTATGTCTTCTAACATGCATATGTGAGCATTTGTTTGCATTGTGATGCGCCAACCACTAAATACTCCTTATTGGATGAGATTTTTCAGCCAACGACCCAGGAGATCAAGAGCTCCACCGGGAGAAAGGAGAAGCCAACTCTTTAACAAAAGAGCCGAAAGGAGAATCCTACTCCTTAACCAAAAAGAGCAAACTGATTGTCCCTCATAATTTTTCTAAGCTAACTTGAGTTGTTTTGCAGATATGTTGTAATCGCGGACGATTGCTTTCAAGAAGGGGGGATGTCACAAACTGTTGACGTGTCAAGCCACTGAAGAACGGAGCCAACCTTCAAATCACGGCCGAGGGGTCTAAATCCTAAGTGAAGAAGCTGAAGCAGTAGGAGAAGTTTTACAACTGACAAAGTCTTGCCGAGTGGCCTATTTTTAAGGAAGAGAAAGTTCCAACAACTTTTGGGACCCTGTCTGATGGAGCCAAGAGGACATAGAGGCATTAAAATAAAGCCGGACCCTCACACAAGTGTAACCAGCTGATGACGTGGCAGAGAAGTATGGAATTCCGGATTTTGCGCTAACTTGTTGACGTGGCACTGGGCAGCCTGTACGGATTTCCGCGTTTCATGCTAACTCTGCTGACGTGGCAGCCTGTACGGATTTTCGTGATTTACGCTGGCTGATTTTCAGTGTCAGCTTTTGGGCCAATTGCTTTTGGGTTTACTACTTTTCATGTAATTGTTTTCCAAGGCCAAGGGTCTTTAAATATGTGCAAAGGGCTCATTCTCTAGCACGCTTCGGTGAGAAGGTGCAGAGCGCGAGTACCGGCATTGTACTGAGTTCAAGTAATATAAAGAAATACCGAATGGGGCGCCAAAGTTTGGGCCCAATACTCTCTTGGGTGGAATTCTGCCACTCCGTGTCGCGTGTGCTCTCTCTTTTTTTCAGTTAAGTTGTTATTGAAGTGCTAAAGATCTATTCAGTCTGTTCTTTTCTATTGGCACGTGGTGCCCGACTCGTAACAGCAATGGGGGCTTGAAACCAGCATCCCTTGGGGGTTTTTCCTTGTTGATTCACAAGCACAAAACGTGCAAGTAGAGAAGTTTCACACATGCATGTCTAGCAATTCTTTTAGCAGTATGAAGATATTTTTAAGGAGGCTTTTATGTTGGACATAGGCGTTGTCCTATGCACCAACTCATGATGTGCATCTTCTCTTGACTAGTCAGAGCCTATGTAGCACCTAGTCATGTGACTTCCATGTGATGATGGTGAGATGTAGATGGAGCCAAATGAGATGTACTAGAAACAAGAGGATTCAAATTGATTTTAGAGGGTGTAGCATGATTTGCAATTAGCAACATGTTGCAAATGTTGTTCTAGAGCAAGAGCAAATAATGTGCAAAGATTCCAGGTGCAATGGAAGGTACCATAGCACACAACACTTAAGCCGTATTAGTAGATAAGGAAGCCCTAGAGTGATGCATGTATGTACAATTCATGGATGTTCCTAGAGAGTGAAAATAGTGAGAGTGGTGTATTCACACCCATCACCACCATAATATGGTAGCAAACCGTGCCCTACGAACACCTATCAAGAAGTCCAATATCTTTATAAAGATCCATGAGGCTTCGACCGAGAATTTTTCACATTTTCTATTCTTATTTCTGTGAAAGGCAATTAATTTGGAGGGTAAAGCCACATGTTTTTTGAGGGAATACTTCGAAATGGAAATGGACCTTCAAGAAAACTGCACATTGCCCAAGGAAGTTGTCAAAAGTCTCTAGCTGCTCTAATGAAAAACTCATCAAATGACACCATTGAAGAGAAGTGATTGCTTTGGGCCTCCTACAATAACCTTACAACACAATTGTGCTAGGATCTTGGCAAACAAGTTTTGATGTGACCCCTCTGCATTTGTTGACATCTAAGACTTACTACTTTCTCATGTATTGCACTATTAGGCATAAGGACTCAACATGGAAATAGCAGAGCCACACCCACACAAACAAAAAAATGGCATGGACAAGACCCTATCAGGAGTTCCATTTGGACCCTTGGACCAGCTGTCCTGTTGGATAGTAGGGGCTTGCAATGAGTGAATATGATCTTGTAGTGGCAAGTGCCAAAAAGGGGCAGAAGTTAGGAGTGTGCCTTCCATGTACTTACATACTGATGTTGCAGGTCAGTTTTCAAGAAAAGTTTGTTGCAAAAGATTAGGCCAGTTTTCAAGACTGCCACAGAAAGTTTTAAGTGTCTAACCCAACGTAATAAACAGAAAGATGAAACTCACTTGTAGTGGTTGTGTAAGAAAAGCCAATATCACTCCAGGAACAGCTGAGACACCAATCTCTATTACGGCAAGCGTGCTGACCGCACCAATATCTATCAATGCAAACCATACTGAAAAACCGAAAGAGCTTCATTTTCACTTGAAGGTAAATTCAACCTAGTGCTCCAACATATGATTACACATATAAGCTTCCAATTAAACTAATTACTAAGCAATGATTTCCCAACTTACCATTGTGAAAATATGCAGCAGCATCAACAAGTTTCTGACTATCATTTGTCACAAGATTTAGCAAAAATCCACTGTTTGTGCCCGCCAAAGAGAACAACTTAGTGTTTAAAATCTACAAAGAAAAATATGATGTCAGGTGAGCTTAGAAATTAGAAGTGCAAGAATAAAAATCAGAAGGAAAGACATTACAAGTGAAGGAATTCAGAGCATGGTAATGCACTAGTATAACCTTGCTAAAGACTGCCATGCTCATAGTTGATCGTATCTTCATTCCAACTTTTTGGCTCATGTTGTACAATATATGTTGTGATATACTCGATAGCAAAGACATTGAAAACATGCCAACAACCAGAAGTGAACCCCACCACCACTTACAGTCATGCTTATCTTCGACCAATTTTACTATGGCCTTCAGAATATACACCTAAAGCAGAAGAAGATCAAGTTTTATGGTTTTGACCATGAAAGAATTTATATCAAAAATAATTAACACAAAACCAGTTAAAATTGAAAAATGCACACCAAGCCATAAAACAATTACCTGTCTTCTGATGAAAATTAAACTGCATTATTACAATTTCCACACCTGGGTCCTCCCTTTCGCTGTGGCAATCCTTAAGTACTCAAAACTACATCTACCCTTGAATGAATGATCCTTCTCTGCCGGCCTACAATACTCTATAGTTCAGTGTCAAAGACAAACTGTTTTTTGTCAAAGAAAATGTCAAAAACCATGGGGACAAACTTTTCAAGAGGTTTCTCATTGAAGTAGTGTCACCGCACATGCATGTTTAGCTGAAAGAGTTCTCCAACTGGTTTGCCCATTTAACCCCCAAAGCCTTAACATGATAGAGACCTCCGGTCTAGCCGCTTTACATCATCTCACATGTTGGCAGCTATTTGCCATTTTGGGGTGCCAAATTGCTTAAGAGTATCTCCTGCAACATGGCACTTGCTTCGAGCTAGAGCGTGTCAATGCTTGCAACACCCAACTTAACACTACACTGTGAGAAGCTGTCTTAATATACTCCCACTAGAGCCATGTCCATACCAAGTCCAGAAAACCAACACCAGATAGTAGCTAATGCAGGTTCAACCAACACAACAATCCCCTTCAAGCTGTTGATCATCTCCATCGCTTGTTTGACTAGGAGAACTAGCATTTATACCAGGCTGAGAGCATTGTTTGGGACTCAATTGCTTGAGTGATATTTTCCCTCCCTCACTTTCCCTCCAAAGGCACAAAAGAAACATATTAAGTGCAGGAAGTATGCAGGAAGGATCCACGACATCAAGAAGTGGTTTGGAAAATGGGATGCATTCACTTGCTTCATGATGCCTCGATGGACTCCAAAGTGAATGAGGCTTTTTTTTACAATGCCAATGTATCACAGCTTGGGAGAAATCCGGAGTTCACGCTTCGTACATTACACCACATATGTTTCCCCAACTACAAACTTCTCCGCCAAAAGAAAGAACCGCACCTAGCCCACCCTTATCCACTCAAGCCCATCTCCTTGAGTGCGATCCGCACTATCGCCTCTATCTAGATCGCCTCTCATTTTATGAAATATGGGACAAGGCATTGGGGCAACGGCTAGGAGTCTCATCGACTATGCACTCTATGTCCCCAACAAAGTTCATGAGTCTTTAAGTATCACATCAATGCTCAGCGTTTGATCACCATAGAGCTTGCTTTCCCCACATTTTCTGCCATGAGGTCTCCTTACATTCCTCTCCCAATCACGATGTGGACTCTCAACTACAATGCTCATTTATACAATTTTTGAGCATCACGAGTCACTTATCAGGTGTACACACCACGTTATATGTTTCTTTTGGTCCCATACGTCATACTTGAACCCAAGATATGGTGCTACTTATCCCTATCAAACTCCTCTTACGCCATCAAACAAGAGGATCCACTAGAGGAGGAAGAGATAGGGACATCACCATATGCAAACCTTTCCAAGGAGATTATGTATTAGTCTACACTTGGAGCAACCTTCCTCACGGGGGACTTCAACACCCATACACAGAGTCGCCAGAGTGACATGTACGATTTCGAGGATACAGCGATGCTACACTGATTAGAGCTGTCGGAGGTGGGGACAACCCTCACATCCGAGGACTTGAGGCTAGATAGAGGCCACTATGGAGATCATCTACTAGAGTTGGGATCACGCCACCGTCTCGTTATTTGTTATAGGATGACACAATGACGCATTCAAGGGGATCGACATGCTTCCCACATGGAGGACATACACAGATAGGATGCACAGTGGTGGATTACATCATGGGGCCATTAGATGCATCACACCTCGTTACATCACTTTAAACGCCTAAACGGCACCATGTGGGGGAGGTCAAATATAGATCACCACAGTCATTTAGAGATCCGTCCCACCTCTGGCACCCGCACAATAGGGAGTTACTCCTCAAAGAATAGAGATGCTCACAACCAGTAGGAGACAGAGAGCACCTGGATTTTGGACACGTCTCTATTAGGTAGAGATAATAGAGATTAGTGATCAATTCTACTGGGAGATTAAGAGTGCCTTACTCAACTTAGATAAGATCATAGGCCAAGTTTAACCTTTCGAAGAAGTTAATAAAATCTTTCTCCCTCCCTCTCCCTCTCTCCAGCTGGATACCAGGAGGACATGGATAGAGTTGGGCACAAAGATGGCTTTCTATAGAGAGCATCTTCTCCACCTCACAGGAGATGGGTTTGTGATTCATCCCAGCTACATGGACACACATATGTCTCATGTTATGCGGTGTGCCATTGGTCAGATACGCACATCCTCACATCAGCTGGAGATTGACAGACAACAAGGTATGCCGCTTATGCCAGCTAGAGCCAGAGACAAAGCTACATTACATATGTCATTGCACAGTGTACTATGAGATAAAGGGCCGTTTCCACTGCTTATTCAGAGAGGGTTTTGGTCCTTTCTCTAGGGTCATGAGTTATGAGGATCAGAGATGTCTTGGGCTATATCTACTTGAGTTACACAGATATAGAGACACTTTACTTGGGAGAGATAGAGAGAGACAGTCCCACAAACAGATTACAGATTTCTTTTCACTAGATATGGGACAGCCCAAGGAACAGCCAGCACTACAGAGCTCGGCCCACACTCATTCAACCACTACCGTTACTCTCATCGACCGAGCACTGGAGCTACGAAGATCCAGACGGCCACGATCGAGGAGAGGGGCTACACAACATTGATGGAGACTACAGCAAAGGATTTGAGCCATACTCTCTCGACATCCAGAGTGTAGATGAGGATGGATTCCAGTAGTACTATCTTTGTTCTAGTTCTTTTGTACCCATACATGGTATTAAATTCACCATTTTGTAACAGATTGTTCTCATAGTCATTTTGGCCTTTTGAAGACGTTAATATAGCATTTCGTTTCATTTCTCTCTCTCTCTCTCTCTCTCTCTCTCTCTCTCTCTCTCTCTCTCTTGGGGTGGTATTTGCAAGACCGAAGTTTACTCTTAGGAAAGCAGCGGATGCTAGATTATCTAGAGCCTCTGCGGCCTTGGGAGGGTTGGAGAGGATGTGTTCACAAGTGCAGTTTTAGGAACCACGAACAAAATTGTGGCTCTTTGATACTATGGTGGCTTCGGCTATGCTTTATGGGGTCCAGATTTGGGGACCATCTGTGGATCAGGATAATTGGAAGTCAATGGAGAGACCTTTGGTATCTATGATTTCCCGATTGATTAGAGCCAAGGCCTCTGTACCACACCCGATTACTCGAGCGGAACTAGCGGCCCCTCCGATAGAAATTGAAGCTCTTACCAGATCAGTGTCCTTTATGCATGGTTTGTGGGATACAAATAACTGCCGATATACTAGATTGGCCCTCGAATCCTCTCGACAATTGGCAATGAAAGGGGATACATCATGCTGGTATGCGCAACTGTCATCGTGGTTTCAGAGACATGGGTTCAGTATGGAAAGATTACCCCCCTTCCAATACTCACTTGAGGCTCCATCACTGGCAATTACACAAACGGAGATTAATAAAATCATCCGACAGGATCTTATACAGTTGGATACTAAGAGGACATGGGTAGACCCTACACAAGAACTGGGCACAAAGATGGCCGACTACAAAGAAAACTTCCTACAACTATCTGAAGATGGATTTGTGATTCGCCCGAGTTACATGGATACCCACCTGTCTCATGGTTTGAGATGTGCTATTGGTCAGATTCGTACATCCTCACACCGGTTGGAAATTGAATTTGGCAGATTTAGGGGAATCCCACCTGAAAGCAGAATTTGCAAGTTATGAGGAATGGAGCCGGAGACAAAATTACACTACATATGCCACTGCACAGTATACTACGAGATACGTGGGCGTTTTCACTGCCTCTTTAGAGAAGGCTTTGGACCTCTAGATAGAATCATGCAATACCAAGATCAAAGATGCTTAGGCTTGTACCTACTGGAACTACATCGGCACAGGGATAATCTAATGAGAAGACAAAGAGCACTACAGCCTCAGAGGCAGATCACAGATTTCTTCGGATCGAGTGAAGCAGGAGTGGAAGGGGAAGCAGGAGGCCAGCAGCCAACACAAAGGAGTACCCACATTCATACCAAAGGCACCCTAATTGACAGAGCGATTGAGCTTAGGAAATCAAGACGACCAAGATCAAGAGGCAGAAGCACACTTCACCGGAGGATACTACAACAAAGGATTAAAAGCATTCTAGCCAAACACCCAAAATGCTCCTAAGAAGTCTATTTAATACTTTGTATTTAGTTTTTCACATTCACTTTCACACTTTTCACACCTAGTACTTTAGTACTAAGGTACCCAGACATTGTAACAGATTCACCACTTTGTATCAGTTTGGTCTCATAGGTCATTCTATAACATTTCATTTCATTTCATTCTCTCTCTCTCTCTCTCTCTCTCTCTCTCTCTCTCTCTCTCTCTCTCTCTCTCGTCATGCAATACCAAGATCAAAGATGCTTAGGCTTGTACCTACTGGAACTAGGCATAGGGATAATCTAATGAGAAGACAAAGAGCACTACAGCCTCAGAGGCAGATCACAGATTTCTTCGGATCGAGAGAAGCAGGAGTGGAAGGAGAAGCAAGAGGCCAGCAGCCAGCACAAAGGAGTACCCACATTCATACCAAAGGCACCCTCATTGATAGGGCGATTGAGCTTAGGAAATAGAGACGACCACGACCGAGATGCAGAAGCACACTTCACCGGAGGAGACTACAACAAAGGATTAGAAGCATTCTAGCCAGACACCCAGAATGCTCCTAAGAAGTTTATTTAATACTTTGTATTTAGTTTTTCACATTCACATTTATTTTCAGACTTTCACACTTTTCACACTTAGTACTTTAGTACTAAGGTACCCAGACATTGTAACAGATTCACCACTTTTGTATCAGCTTGGTCTCATAGGTCATTCTGGCCTTTTGAAGACGTTAATACAACATTTCATTTCATTTCTCTCTCTCTCTCTCTCTCTCTCTCTCTCTCTCTCTCTCTCTCTCTCTCTCTCTCTCTAACTATCTAAGAAGAAAAGAGTCTGATTTCTATACCTTGAGAAATCCCTTAAAATGCCCAAATGGTGCCGATTCTAAGGGCAAGTACATGACTGCTTATACAACTAGCCACATGGACAAAACTTTAAGAACTGAAAAGCCACGGAAGAAAACCTCTCCTAGAGAGAGTAAAAAGTGCCCTAGCAAGATAAGTGGAGAGAGGATGAAACAACCTCTGAAAGATAGGCACTCCCACCAAAAGCTCACTAGGAAAATGTATACCAAAAACCTGAATCACTCGAAAACCGCCAACGGTGATGTGGAGAAAGGAGCATCTCCAATGGCAGTAGCTCGTTATCAGGAAAATGCCCGCCAACTGGTATCATCTAAAAGCAAAGGCTATGGAGAAACACAAAGGAGGAGTAGTCAATGACGAAGATAATACAAAAGAATCAACTGACATCACCAAGAAAACTATAGAAGGAAACCACGAGGTGACTATCAAAGCACTACACTGGAGTAGACAAGGAGTTGTCACCTAGTATAGATAGAGATCAGCCCACTTGCCGAACGTGACCCCTGAAAACCAGAGCTTGGGAAGGAACTCCAAGAAGGGAAGGCTCTAGTGACGACCATGTGAAAACCAGTTGTAGAATTCTAATAGAGAGAGCAGAGCAGCAGCTTAGCATGCCAACAACCCAAAACAAAAAATAGAAGTACAAAACAACAAGAAAACTAAGAGAAAGGACAAAAGAAAACAACAGAAACAAAATGAAACTGAGCAAACGAAAAAAATCATACTCGAAAGGTCTTTGTGATATTCGGTCTCAAGACACATGCACATTGGCTTCTAACCTTGTGAGCCGAGCTTTAGAGCAAGATAGCTTAACTAATTTCTAGAGGAGGCACGACTGATCTCTGACTTTTCCAATAACCCATAGCTATTGATGACATACCCACACGGCATGGTGTACAAGTGGTGGCGCTCACAGTTGAAGAAGGTTTCATGAACCGCCACACACAGATTATGGTGTTGTCTCGTTGAACCACATGAATGTGGGAATGCCAATATCGCACAAGTATGTATGGCCTGACTCAATTGCGGTGTAAGCTCCTCCAAAGGCATGTGAGGATGTGTAGATCTAGCGATCTCCACCATGTACATCCCATCTATCTTTGTAGTGAACCAATTCAGGGAAACCTCTGTGCACTGCATGTGTCCTCCAAAGGTATGTGAGGATCTGTAGATCTAACGATCTCCACCATGTACATCCCATCTGTCTTTGTAGTGAAACAATTCGGGAAAACCTCTGTGTACGGCATATGGCCTCCAAAGTGTATGAATAGTCCTGTATGAATGATAGATACAAGATCTAACTGGTCTAGATTATCTCTCAAAATCAACAGTAATGTAATCAGCTCTAGCAGGGCCAAAGTATAATCCACTTGTTCCTACCATCCTCATGTCATAAAGGATGATTCCTAAGTCTCCCAACCCTTGGCCATCTGCCTAGGCCATTAAGAACAGCCAAACCACGTGCTACTCCCATCTCTAGTATGTATCTACCATAGTGATACCTTTCCTGCATCTTATAAAGCTCTCATAGTAGCCACTCCAGCTTGTCTAGATAATCTCTCAAAATCAACAATAGAGTAATAAGCTCTACCAGGGCCAAAGTATAATCCATTGTGCTCCTACCATCCTCATGTCATAAAGGATGATTCGTAAGTCCCCCCAACCTCGGCCATCTGCCTAGGCCATCATGAATTGCTAAACCATGTGCTACGTCCATAATATATCTACCACAGTGACACCTCTTTTGCATCTTATGAAACTCACAATGCCCAAGTCATGGAAGTCTCTCTGAAATAGCTCCTATAAAGTATCATAGAAGCACCTGATGATGGCAGTCCTCGCGCTGAAGTCACCTAGAAGTATCACATCTCACCTCTCGAGAACGCCCCACATGTCCTCAGCCATAACTATATATGGAAATTGTTTCTCCACAGGATGATAATGAGATGTGATGGGTGGGAAGTAACAAATGGAAATGTAGAGTGGTTTGTGACTTTACAATCATACATGGGCCCAGATATATTGTGCCTACTCATCTCCGTGCACGAGCTATGCAATATGATGCAAGTCTCTAAATAAAATTGCCCCTGCTTCCCAAGGCTGGCCGTACCTCGTTCCTGGAAACTAATTCCATTCTACAACTCAACACTAGAGACAAGACCCCATTGGTGGCTGATGTTTCTCTATATAGACTACCTAGAACTGTAATGGGTCTCTACGTTTTGATGTGGGTGCTTTTGAGGACAATTTCACCGGGAGGGACATCATTTTCTACTCAGAGACACACCAAGCCCCTGGATAGTCTATGCCACCGGTTAGTGGACACAGATGGGAGACAGCTTGCAGAAAGGAGACTCGATCAGAGCACAGAGGACGGGGCTCAGGGGGAGTGGCATTTTTATTCAGGGAGGAGTTGCAGCCATTGATACATATTGCCCGCAGAGATGAGGAGGTTAGGTACATGTGGGTGAGATTGCGAGCTGAGACAGGCAGATACCTATACATTGCTATATGCTACTTTCCTCCTAGTACATGCCAACGAATGTTGTACAACCCATTAAGTGTGAAAGTGACCTCTCTATCAAAATTATACGGGGATTGGCCATTTTTAATGGCCTGCAGAGGTTGCAAGCTGCAGGCGGTTTTATGTGCTTCCCACACAGACATGGAGCTAGTACAGTGAATTATGTCATGGCACAGCCTAGCTCTATCTCTAGTATCCAGGATCTCACAGTTGGACCCAGACCTGTTGGTGTAGCAGTGAATCACGCCCTTCTGTCGATGACCATCTCTTTCTAGTTCAGTGTAGCACATTGGCCACGAGTAGCAACTCTCTGCTGCTCCCACCCCCTACACCTTTACTCGAGAGATGGACTCTGTCTATATTGATGGGATATACAGACGCTTGTGCACTCAGGAGCCAAAGAGGAGCTCACTTCTATACCGACACAGACATTGCATTATGCAGCTGCAGAGGCATACCCAAACACATAGCCTGAGCAGAGACGACGTTCTGGGAGCATGCCCCAGAACAGTTGAGGTATGATGAGGAGTGCCGCGAGACGAGAGCCAGACTCCAGAAAGAGGTACTTTTGGGATACAACACTCACAGACAGTCACAAATTGTCTTCTAGTGCAGCAGAAGAAGAGGGCATTTCTGGCACGATCAAAGCAATATCTATATCAGCTATTCTTGAGTCAGGACTCAGGTGAGGCATGGAGACTCTTCCATGATCACTCCACTCCTCTTGCCATCACTTTTACAGAGGCTTGGGGCTAGTAGGCATCATCCTTGTACATAGTGCCTGGACATCCACCTCTTCCCGACCCCCTTGAGTCACGCCCACATACATGTGCTTTTTTCACTGCTGAGATGGTGAAGAAGGCCATTGATAGGATGAGGACCGGGAGAGCATATGATCATGATGGTTTGGTAGCAGAGAATTTTATACATGCGAAGGACCCGTCGGCTAGATCTTTAAGGTCTCTTGGGCAGTTTCCTATGATGTTAAAACTCTCTTCTTCTTGGGAGTGTGCGTGGGTGTGTGTCCGCGCTATAAAAAGAGGAAAATGGTATAACCTTTCTATCACCCAAGTGTGGTGAATTGGTTATGCCATTTCCCTCTTGAATAACAGGTCTTGAGTTCAACTCCCCGTCGGCTAGATCTGTAAGGTCTCTTGGGATAGTTTCCTACGACGTTAAAACTCTCTTCTTCTTCTTTTCTCTCTCTCATTGTACTACACATTGTACTGGGCACCTTTTGTATTTGGCACATCCATACAATCCTAGCTTGTAGTAGTTGTATTTTTTGTTTCCGTTCTTTTGATTCCGGACATGGCATCAGATTGACTATGTTGTAACAGGTTGGTCTCATAGGTCATTTTGTCCTTTTGAAGACGTTAATATATCATTTCATTTCATCTCTCTCTCTCTCTCTCTCTCTCTCTCTCTCTCTCTCTCTCTCTCCCCCCAGCAGGTCTGCGCGTTGTCATCTGTGCATACTCAGCGCATGGGCAACCAGTAGGTCTTTCTCAGTGCGTGGGCAGCCAGCAGCGTGGGCATCTGTGCATACCAGCAGGTCTTAGCACGTGGGCAGCCCAGCAGGTGTGTGCGTTGTCATCTATGCATACTCAGTGCGTGGGCAGCCAACAGGTCTTTCTCAGCACGTGGGCAACCAGCAGCAGCAGTGGGTTTGCGGTTCTGTCCAACGCGCAGGAAATCAGAAATTCTGAAGATTATTGGGGAAAGTGCATGAATTCAGCAGGTGCACTATCCAAAAACAGAGCAAAAATTCAGATTTTTCCTGCAGAAGTTGTCCCAAAAACAGAACAGAAATTCTCAGATTTTCCGAACTGCAAAAATTGTATTTTTTGCGTGTGGAATAAACATGTATAAACTGATGGGGGACCACCTAACTATGTATGCATAATGTGGTAAACATAGTGTGGAAAACATACTTGGTGCTGTTGGGCTACTCCCTTGCATGGTTTGCTGGCAATGGTATCCCCAGCAGTTCCCGAGAGCTCTAGCCCCTTGCAGGCAATGGCGTCCCCAGCAATGAAGAAATCAACTTTTATGGCTACCAGCAAGAGGTTAGCAAACATGGAAAAGGAGATGAAGGCGTACACGACAGAGATGGAAGAGTGGAAGATGGAGAAGGCGATCTTTCTTTAGTGGAAAATCAGTGAGGCCGAGTTTTGAACTGTGGAGAAAATGGAGTTTCGGGCCGAAATTGAAGACCTAAAGAATCAAATTTCAGCCCTCAAGAGAGACCTAGCCGAGGCAAGAGCCAACGGTGGATTAGAAGAGGGAGAAATCCAACCGTCAGTGATAGAAGAACTTAGGGTAACCAAAGAACAAATGCAAGCCATCAAGGAAGAAGAGAAACAACAGGAAGCAAGAACGTCTTCATGGACAGATATGATTACCAAAACCCATAAGAAAGTGGAGGAAGCGGAGAAGTGGATTTCGGTCACAAAGAAGGGCAAAGGCATGGAGGTATCAATCCCCACTCCCATCATCATCAACATGACACTTGAGGAGGAACAACGAAGACGTATGAGGGCCTTGCATGTGAGGGTTACCGGCCTCAACGATCGGGACAAAATTGATGAGGAAGTACAGGAGCTCATGGTACTAATGGGGATGCAAAAAGCGACATACACAAGAGCATGGAGGGTTGGTAAGAAAAGTGGAGGCACGGGGGAAACATTGAGAGGTATATTGGGACTTGCATCATATTGCAAAGGTAGTGCATAGAGGGACGAGAGCAGCCAAAGAGGAGGGATTCAGGGCATATCACTAGCAAAGGTATATTGAGTGATCAAGCAGAATAGTTGAGGAGCTCTAGGAGGCCCAAGATGAGGGGAAGCTCTCATTGCCAGAGGAGGTTACAGCAAAGGATCAGATCTATATTGGCGAGACATGGGAGACACCTAGTGCAAACTCTCACCGTAGAGGACACCAATCGATGCAAGCCATCTCCACCATTTTGTGAGGGGATGCTCCCATCGCCAGAGGAGGTTGCAACAGAGAATTAGATCTATATTGGCGAGACATGGAAGACGCCCTGTGCAGACTCTCACCATGGAGGACATCAACACGATCATGCACTGACCGATGCTAGCCATCTCCACCATTTTTCTAATACACATATCCATCGTTTTGAGGGGATGCTCCCATCCCTGGAGGAGGTTGCAGCAAAGGATCAGATCTATATTGGCAAACATGAGAGACGTCCTGTGCAGACTCTGACCATGGAGGACATCGACATGATCATGCACCGACCGCTGCTAGCCATCTCCAAATTCTGACACACATATCCACCATTTTGTATCTCTTCTCTAAGATACATGCCCACTTTTTGTATATGTACCCCTCTGGCTCTTGATACCCACCTTTTAAAGCTCTAGTAGTGTTTCTGTTTAGTTAGTTTCTTTCTTTTTATATATACCTTGTATTAGATTTACCATGATGTAACTCTTTGGTCTCATAGGTCATTTGAGCCTTTGGAAGACGTTAATAAAATTTAATTTCATCACCTCTAGATAGAGCCATGCAATACCAAGATCAAAGGTGCTTAGGCCTGTACCTACTGGAACTACATCGGCACAGGGATAATCTAATGAGAAGACAAAGAGCACTACAGCCTCAAAGGCAGATCACAGATTTCTTCGGATCGAGAGAAGCAAGAATGGAAGGAGAAGCAAGAGGCCAGCAGCGAGCACAAAGGAGTACCCACATTCATACCAAAGGCACTCTCATTGACAAGGCGATTGAGCTTAGGAAATCGAGACGACCACGACCGAGATGCAGAAGCACACTTCACCGAAGGAGACTACAACAAAGGATTAGAAGCATTCTAGCCAGACACCCAGAATGCTCCTAAGAAGTCTATCTAATACTTTGTATTTAGTGTTTCGCATTTATTTTCACACTTTTCAGACATTGTAACAGATTCACCACTTTTGTATCAGTTTGGTCTCATAGGTCACTCTGGCCTTTTTGAAGACGTTAATATAACATTTCATTTCTCTCTCTCTCTCTCTCTCTCTCTCTCTCTCTCTCTCTCTCTCTCTCTCAACACATGGAAGCAACAACGTGTAATAGCGCAATAGGACTTGATTGATGCCCAAACAAGGCCCCACTGGCCATTATCGACGACGTTGTAAGGGATTGCCTAGGTAGTTGTCCACACAACGCAATGCCATGATGCAAGCTATCAAGGTTTGAGTATATGTGGAGCTTGCTCCTTTAGGTCCTTTTTTGAATGAAATTGCCTGATTATGATGTTCCCATTATATCTAGAGTTCAATGTAAGAAACACATCTGCAATTTCATGGTTCCTTAAGCTTATGTTAGCAATAATAGTCGAGGTCTCTCCGGTCTCATTGCCAATGGCAAAAGGCTGACGCCAGAACCCTGCTATCTCAGAGACAGGATGGCAGTGGCAACTACAGGACAACGATAAGAGCCATAACTACACATATTAAAGCATGCAATCATAACAAACTCTACATTCATACCAATCACATGGGTTAGCTCTTCAAAAACTGATTGTGGTAGTTGCCCTCTATCATAATATATGAGCACAAACGAGAGTGAAGAAGTGCATGGGTTAGCTCTTCAAAAACTGATAGTAGAAGTTTCTCTCTATCATAATTTATGAGCACAAAAGAGAGCGAAGAAGAGAATGGGCGTAGTGTGGAGATATACGGTCCTGAAGAAAGAGTCAAAGGGCCTCGATTGTGACTCCCTATACTTGTCTCTTATATTCAGAAGCTAAAGAGCTAAAAGACCAAAGATAAAAGTGTACCTGAAGTATTCCACTTATTAGCGAAAAAGGCTTGGCAATCGCAGCTCTAGCATACTCAACTCCAAAACAAAGCCACAGAAGCCTCCAAACTGATAAGGTTGTGTTCTCATTTGATGTGCACTTTACTTTATTTATTGCATCATTCCAGAGCTGTTCACAATATTGTGTTCCCTCTTTTGGATTTAAATCATATAGATCTTCAGCCTGAAAAAAATGTCCGTAACAAATACATCCTTCAGCTCCATCTGGTCCCACAAGCACTCAAGTTAACAGACTCGTCTGATACAAACAGCCCATTCTTCACGTTTAATTAACAAACTCTATCCAAATACAAGCCTCACTACCAGGTAGACAGCAACTATTTCACAGATTAAATTATACATGATAACAACCCCTTGCAAGTTCTTCCACAAACCAAAAAAATAGATAACGTTATACTGTTAGAGAAGAGTTTGAAACAAAGGTTTTTTTCTTAATCAATTGTTCTAACACTCTTCATCTTCCCCAGATTGCAAACTCCCTGAACATGGAGATGGTGACTCATTTCAAGCTACATGATGTACCTTCAAAAGGCCTTTAATCAATTCTGAACGTATAAACAAGGGAAAAACTCAAATAGACAACATCATAAGTGTCCATGCCTAGATAAGCTCAATAATATGCCCCACAAGACTGCTGACACTACTACATAAAACTCCCTCAAAGGATTTCAAAGGCAAAATAAATTCCCTAATTGAGTCCGGAATGACTATCTTAGTTCCGTATCTTATCATAATAGTTTTATGAGGTTTAATCATCCATTGTGAACTTTCACCTCAAGCAGGTGCAGAGAAAGGAAAAATTTCTCAAGAAAAGAACTTATCTCGATTTCAACTTTTCTTTTGAGGTGCAATCAGAGATTTTGGGATACTTCTCAAGGAACAAATGGAGCGATATTATTGTGGCTTACTCGACTAGCTATAGACTCATTGTCTAAAGCACAAGTTCTACAGCATCTTGGAGCTTATGGACCATGCTTTCGATAAATATTCATTGCTCACAGAATCTTTGACTTTCTAGACGGGTACTCTAGCATCCAAGTCCGTAGCGAAGGAGACCTCCAAAGAAAAGAAGAAGACCAAAAAGTTGGTGCAATCGCAGAAGTTAGTCATCGCACATACATTTGCCGAGGGGAAGGCAGAGTGGTTTCAAGCATGTCATGTGCACATCTAACCCTATGTGCATGTGGACAAGCTGTACCTACTTCTAGGGTTTAGGAAAGCCTAGGAAGTGTTCTAGCAACCTTTGTGAGCCTGTACGCAAGACATGCATGTCCAGGCACTTAGAGTAGCTGCATACCCTCTGATTGCACAACCCATTAGCACCCTACATCAAGCATAAGCATTTTCACCGCACAGAACCTTTTTTCCCAAACTGCGCGTGAACCTCCTCTTACATGGATTTTCTCAATAAAGTGATTTTTGGGTTTCCTAGTCGTGGGACATCAAGGAGGCTGCTCAACCCAGCATTATGAAAGTATAAAAGCAACCCGGGGTGCATGAGAGTTAGCAGAGGAGTAGTGAAGGAGCCTCTCAGAACTGAGTAGGACCGAGCACCTGGTGTACCATCAGCACCAGTGTTTCTGCATCAGCCTCAGTGTTTCCCAGATCAGCCATCAGCTTTAGCCTCGTAGAACCCGCACCTGAACCGCAACAGATCCATGTCGCGGTCACCCTTCCCATCGCAGCCACACCAGCGTTTTCAGTTTTCAGCCATTGTCATCCACAATGACAACAGACCAGCCCTTAACCTCACCGTGCTTGCAGAAGTCCATCAGCATCCCTAGTGTTTTCAGATTTCAGCCCATTAGCCTCAACATCGTCGTCGATATCGTCGTCGTCAAGCATCACAGCATTTAAAACCATTGTACCAGACTTTGTGCAATCTGAAGCAAATACCTCCGTGGCAATAGAGAGGGAGGCCCTTGGAGGGGGCTTTGGGACCCCATCTGGTGTCAATCTTCTCTCTCTCTCTCTCTCTCTCTCTCTCTCTCTCTCTCTCTCTCTCTCTCTCTCTCACTTTTTTTTTTTTTGTAAATCTGCTTTGATTAATTTACAAGTGGGAAACCTCAAAGCGAGGAAAACCCACGAAAAGAAAGGGATACAACACGCGGAGCACTATGAGGCTCCGAAGGCTAGAAACAATCAAAGTAAATCTTGTACGTATCAAGAGTGATGTCTCCAGCATCATAGGCAAAATGTAGTGCTTGACCAAAAGATAATTTGAAATAGGGAAAGGGTCAACGGAAGTTCCTTGGAACATTAAGGAGTTCTTATGGTGCCAGATGGCCCACATAATCCAAAATCAGACCCAGGTGAAGAATACCGCAAACTGAGATTGCGGTGACCGAAGCACCCCAAAAAGCCAAAATCGTCTATGAAAAGAGCCGGAAGGAAAACGCAACCGAAAAGCAGTTGACACTTTCCGAATGAAGGCTCTGGAGTGACAACAACACCACAGTAAGTGTGGCACGGTCTCCTCAACTTCAAGGCTTCTGGGGCAACGGGAAGGTGCAATATGCCAAGCATGCAACACATTGCCAACAGGTAGAGCTCCCAGCAAGCACCGCCACAAGAAAACACGTTCCTTCAAAGGCAGATGACTCTGCCAAATGCGAGACAATGTGTGTTGCCACCATAAGGATGACTCCAAAAGCGACCACAGCTGATTACCCTGATGCACAATCCATACATCAGATTGAAGGATGGGATAGACATTGGCAGCTGAGATGCAGTCCAATCTAGTAGTAGCCAGATTCCAATCAGAGAAGTGAGAGTCCACATCCAAAGGAGGAATGGGTCAGTGAGCAGCAAGCATCCTTTGAATCTCCCGCCAGAGACGAGAATAGTAAAAGCCCAATCGAAAGCGGGAGACAACATCAGCGAAAGAAAGAACATAACCCAAGTCATCAACCACCTGAAGCACATAACAGATTCCTTTTTGGGAAAGAAAATACGCTTGGCAAGGAGACCGTTGAACCAAAGTTGAAGCGAAAGCCCTACTCCAATGCAGACTCTCCAAGCGAAGAGAGTTACCCCCAGAGGATTGTCGACCATCCCAAGCCAAATGCGAAGTGCAACCTTCCAATCAACAATTAAAGAAGAAGTAAAGGGACATCCAGGAATGTGTCCTTCAAGCTTCCCAAAAACAACATCCCAATAAATCGGTTTCCAATGACCAAAAGAAGGGGTAACAATGTGCGTACACAAATGTGTGACCATGAGAGCCAAGGGTTGCTGCTGCTCCACCAAAACTGGCAACAACATAGCTTTCCGAGCCAGAAGATGACCTGTCAAGTCCAAAATATTTAACCCTCCAAGCCGCTTAGGAAAACACAGCTTGTCCATAGATAGAAGCCGAAGGCCCCTCTTGCTAGACAAGGTCTGCAAAAATGCTCTAAAATATTGGACATGAGGGACTGCAAGCGCAACCGAGGCCTAGATAACAAAGGCAAGTAAAACTGCACATAAGCCACAAGGATGCATTGGACAATCTTGAGACACACATGAAGTGGCAACTTCCAATAATTCAACTTGGAATGCAGACGTTGGAGCACCCAATCCAGTTTCTGCATAGCCGATACATTCCAACCCAACGGATTACCCAAATGGCGAACCAAAACATGTGGAGGAACAATCTCCCCAGGCCACAATATCTTATGTCAGTCACACTCTTTCAGAGGCAATAGCTTGGATTTGCAAAAGTTAACTTTGAGACCTACTTCCAATCCAAACAAGTAAAGAGTATGCATAATCTGCTGTACATCATCATAGTTATTACGAGGCATGAACAAAGAGTCATCCGCATAAGCCTGACAAGCAAACTGCCGACCAGAAGGTAAAGTCAGGCCATGTAGCCTACCAGTGGAAGTCAAGGAGTCCAAATACATAAACAAGGGATGAGTAGCGATCGCATAAAGGAAAGCACTCAGAGGGCAGCCCTGCCTTACCGACCGTTCCAAAGGCCAAGATTCTGTGAGAGAACCATCCAGCAAGCCTGCAGAAGTACTATGTGCATACAAGAAAAGCACGACACGGGATAGCCTAGGCCGAAAGCCCAAATGTTGCATGGTATCCGCAATGTAATCCCAAAGAACAGTATCAAATGCCTTTTCAATGTCGACCTGCATGACCAAGACATCCTGTCGAGTATATTTTGCATATTCCATACCAATGATGACATTCGCGAGGTTATCAGTAATTTGACGTCGTGGAATGAATCCGTATTGAGATTGATGCAAGCCTTCATGCAGAAAGCACTTGAGTCAGTTAGCAAGAATTTTTGCCATTAATTTATACACCACAGGCATGAGTGTAATAGGCCGCCAATGTGAGAATTTTTCACACAATGCATGCTTAGGTGTCAGCTTGAGCAAACCTTCTTTCCAAGAGGGGGGCAATTCCTGTTGTTCCCAAGCTGTATTCATCATGAACAACAGAGGCAACTTCAAATAATCCCAGAAAGACAAGAAAAATTCCACAGAGAGACCATCCCAACTAGGAGCTCTCCATCGACCCAAAATCGAGCAAGCTGGCATACAATTCCGACTTAGTGAAAACAGCTTCCAAGTCTTGAGCCTGCCGCATCGAAAGAAGGGGAGTAACATGCGATAGAAACATGTGACGCGCTTGGCGAGCTTCTCTCGTGGGAGAAGAAGGGGCCTCAAAAATCTTGCCATAATGAGAGTGTAGGGCTAGTGCTAGCTCTCGGAAAGTGGAGGTTCACTCCCCTGACGGTAATTTAACTCTCCGTATAGCTTGAGACTGCCTCGAGTGATGAAAATGTTAGAAGAATTGTTTAGAAGCACATCCTTTATCCGCAAAAGCTTGTTGACAAGCTCGAGTCTACCATTTGGCTAATTTCCTCTCATCATTGTGCCTTAACATAGTGTGAGCAGAAAACAACTCAGTCATTTGAGCGTCAATAAGAGAAGAATGATTAGCCAAGTGCATTAATCGGCTACAAGCATCCTTTGCCTGATTAACCTGTTCCCTTAATTGTGACAAATAATCCTTGCCATAATCCTGGATAACCGATTGAACACGCGTAACAAAACGAAACCTGGCTATGTCCACATCAACATATATCTAGGAGAGCAAAGGCGGGATGATATCCACAATCATAGCGCGAAAAGGCTCATGCTTGAGATAAGCATTATTGACATGCAAAAGTCTCTTCTTGGGTAGGCGATCATTGACATCAAAAGAGCCAAAACGGAGTTTCAAGCATACGAGAAAATGATCCGAGAGACACATAGCATAATCAATCCTCATCTCGCATACAAAGTCAGCATACTATTGCATGTGAAAAAGATACCAACGATCTAGCCGAGCGCGATACATAGATTGAGCATTATGCTGAAAAGTAAATCTTGGATCAATCGCATGCAAAAAGGGCCACAAATCAAGCCCATTACAGGTCGACATAAATTGGTCCCATGATTGCCGTTCCATATGAAGCATGTGGGAATGGCATATCCGCAAGGTTTGGTGCATCATTAAAATCCCCACAGAGAAAGGCATTGGAACGCTGACAATAAGAAGAGATAGCACTGCACAACCGTGCCCTATCTGCAAAAGCTGTGTATGCATATAATCCACCAAATTCGAAAACTTCTCCATTAACAATACATTGAATGACCATCCATCTCCCAGCCGGGTCATTGAAAACCAAGGTCGGGAAGAGTTCATGTTGAACAAGCATAAGCACTCCAGAATAGCCAGTTGATCCTGCATAAGCTATCCAGTAGCCCGCAAAGTAAGAAGTCTGTCCTGCAAATTGGTGTTGGTTATGCTCTTGAAGAACCACAATGTCCGCTTTACATGTATGTACATAGTGTCAAGTAAGCCGCCACTTGTCGTGATTACATAACCCACGCACATTATAGGAGATGCAATTCAAAGAAGTATGCATTCTATATGGTATATACAGTGGCCGAGGAAATGGAAAAACAGAGGGGGAGAAAACTCAAGTACCAGTGCCCATCAACACATCCTCCCCAATTGTAAGTGCCTGAGGAGGTGGGTCAAGACCTGAACCCGGATGATTGAAAATAAAGGCACCTTGCGATGAAGAGGCTTCTCCTGTAACAACTTCTTTGTAAAAGCAAACCAGCTTGTCCCAAGCTTCAGCCAAAGAAGTGTTGGCATTACAAGGGAGTTTTTTCTGAGCAACATTCTTCAGAGGAAACACATAATTACGAGAAGATGCCGGAACACGAGCTGTAGCAGCTTTGGCGGGTTTCTTGGGCACTATCCAAGTTTAAGAGGTCGAAACCTATTCTTTTCCTTTGTCTTTGATATTTGGAGAAGCAGAAAGTACAGACAATTGTAATTGTTTCCCCTTGCCTTTAATCGCCCCAGCTGTCGGGGAGGAGGTTGAAGCTCCTTTGGTTTGAACCTCAGTAGAAGATTTCGGAGGCAAGCGAGATTGAGGAGCAGGGACGGCTGAAGGAGGTGGTTGCAGATTTGGTTCCGGACATTCAGACTGCATATGACCAAATTTGCCACAGCGGAAGCAAGAATTTACAAACTTGCTTCATTTAAGCTTAAATGGACGCTTTCCAACCACTACATCCCCAGAATCAATTGAAATACCTGCTGGTATGGGGATATCCGTGTCCCACAGAATACAAAAACGGTTTGTGTTTACGTCTAGCTTAGGAGGGCAAATGACTTTGCCCAGCTCAACAACCAACAAAGGAAGAAAGCGAGGAAAGTCGACCACCTCAACCCAGACGGGACACTTGTGACGAATGAGACTCTGATAGTCCTTGGTAAGAGGAGACATTTCAAGCAGAGCATCCCAAGCATCCATGTCGGCCAGAAGTCGGCCAGCAAGACCTCATAGAACCCTCGCGCGCCAAAGTAAACCCCTCGGATTGCTTGCCATTTGAGTAGGAAATCAACCCATTGGCCTACATCTTGAGCCGTAGGCATTCTACTCGGGAAAAAAGAATCACCGCGTTAAGTGCATATTGAGCAACAGGATCCATAAGCTCCTGTATAGAAATACGCACTTCCATGATGGGAGTAGATCTTTCCCAGGCTTGACGTGCATCCTTGAAGTCCTCATACAAACATTCTTTGATAAGGATTAAAGTATCCATATCCGAAGATTCCGTGGCTTTCCGGCTTATATATACACTGATCAGTCGAATCCATGTGAAGCTCACACACACACGCACTCTTTTTTTTTGGGAGGTTTTTGATATTTGACTGCTATAGACACAGACACACACACAGGCTAGTTGTACAGAAACACTCACACCTCTCTCACACAAAACGACGGAAGGACCGCGTGCAGGCGAAATCAAACTTCAACCACCGGCGCCCTGTGAAGGGCCTGCACAAGGTAGATGTTGTGCAGAACAGAGTCGCGTGACAGACGAGTGGCAGAAGGATTCACCACACACCCAAATCCCCCACGAGCATATACGTACACACACACGACATAGACACACACACGCAGGCTAGCTGTACAGAAACGCTGCCGCTAGAGAACTTTCGGCCCCTCACACACACCACACACACAGTAAATCTAACCCACACTATAGGTATCACACACTACACGTAAAACACGTATAGCTATGTCTACAACCACGCAGGGGTACCCAACTGTCTTCTGCAGCAGGAGTTGCCGAGTCGAAACAAAAGGGTGCAAACGCTGCCACATAGGCTAGGCACTTGTTTGCAGGCAGCAAGATCGTGTTGGCAAGTACGCGCAGGCAAGACTGAGCACTCTGAGGACAAACTGCTGCGCAGATGGCGATCAACCCACAGGGGTGCAGGCTGAGCAGGTCGTAGGGTGTAGGTCGCACATCAACACAGGTCACACGCCAAAACACACACACACACACTCACACAACACTTTTCTCACAGTTTCCACTTTCTCTTTTTTTTTCGACACACCATAGGGCCCACAGGGGGAGGTGCTTATATCCCTTCCAAATATTAGCCATGTTACATGGTCGGGCAAGGGCCGCGTATCATTGGGAAAGAGCCACGTGTAGGCATCACCATGGCCACCGAATTGATGCACCACGTGTTGGGAATGACAGAGAGAACTCATAGCAACCAGCTAGGAACCTCCTCCTCGGGTGACCCACCTCACGAGGAAGATGCACTCGAGTGTCCACCAAGGGCAAGAGTCCCTAGCAACGTGAACCCCAGATCAACACAAGGTGTCCCTCTAGAGTGTGACCCAACGGGGGATTTGAACCCACAACACGTAGGTTGAGAGGCCAAAGCCTTATCATTAGACCAACTCTTTGGGAACAAATTCCACTCTCTTTTGTTTTGGTCATTGCACAATCTCTCATGAAGTAGAAAGGGAGGCTCTCTCTTCCCTTCAGTAAAAGGAACCTTTAGCACGTATTGAGCACTTGCATCATCATTCAGTTCCACTGCACATTACATTGGTATCAGATCGCTTTGGCAGTGTTCAAAATCATCACTCAAGGAAAGAAGCACAAAGAACCACAGATTTCTTTTGTTTGTTGTGATCGCACGTAACCCAAGACCACTTGAGCGTTTCAATCCCTAGTCTGTGTTTTTGAAGAGTGCAGGTAACCCAAAAAAGAAGGGCTTATCCAACCTCCCCTCGTTCCTCTTTTCCACTCATTGAGAGCGGACCTTGCACTTAGCGGCAAGCCAATCAACGTGAGGTGGGAAACCTTGGTGTGAGCACAAGGCCGTGAAGGGGTGCACCCGCAGGAAGGAGTTGAGCTTGGGTAAGAGAATAGCCTTCTTAAACACAGATTACAAGCCAAGAACCCAAGTACCCCAATACTCAGTGCATGGTCATCACCAAAAGCGGGATGAATACTTTGCATCAAGGTGATGAGAGTAGAATGGAAGAGAAGAAGTCCCTACACCAAGAAGATTGTTTCCCGATCCTCCCCCATCCCCATTTACGCCACGGATCCGACCAAGCCCTATGGACACTTTGATCAAGTCGATGATGGAGATGATGCTCTACAACAAGAGGCTCAGCATGCAGCCATGGATAGGGATCGTAAAGAAAGATGGGCAGCTATGGAGCTTGAGCGTGAGCAAGCAAGCAAAGCTCAACTCATAGCGGCTAAAGAACGAAGGGCAGCTATGGAGCTCGAGATCACAAATGAGAATCATGATCATTGTAGCTTATTTAGCAATCACATCTAAACCGCACTAATCTTTTCATGAATGCCTTAATCTACTAAATCTCGTTGCTATCACATTTACATCACCCATCGCGTAGATAAAATGTTGCAATCATTTTATCTTTTCGACGCGTACTCAAACAAGACACACATGAGAGAGTATATGTAACAAGTTTATTTTACGAATTCCATTTTTAAATTACATCTTTTCATAAAGTCATCCAATTGAATATCATCAACACGTCAATATCCCTAAGATCTTATAGATAAATTAGTGACTTCGTTTCATTCGAGGTAACATGCAACAAAAGAGTGGAGTGGCTCCCCACTTGTGCAGTCCACACCGCACCAGATTCAACCTACTCATTCATCAATCACTTTTGGAATAGTCGGTGTTGAACCAAAAGCTTCAAGACAAAGCTCTAGTATTTGAGGAGACATTTCCAAGTCCTTCTCCTCCATCCACTTGGCATCAAGAGACAGATAGTTTTTGAACTTAACCAAATATCGATAAACCAGCTTGCCTTTCACTTTCTTGTCCTTGTGTCCTAGAAATTAATCTGGAATGAGAATCTCTTCCCTCTCCTCCACTTTTGGTTGCTCTCTCTATCCTCTGGCACTTCACCTTTGAAAGGTGTCAAGAGACTCACATGGAATGCATTGTGAATCTTCCCAAGTATCTGGAAACTTTGATCGAAAGGATATAGTGTTGATTTTTTTTTGAAGATTACATGGCATGCCTGAGACAATTGTCTCCGACAAAGACCCCAGATTCACAAGTTTGTTTTGGAAGGCGCTTTGGGAGAACATTGACACGCGGTTGCAATTCTCATCATCTTTCCACCTGCAGACAGATGGGCAATCGGAGATTGCAAATTCGATCGTACTGGATTTATTGAAGTCTTACATCTCGGATCAAAAGACTCAATGGGAAAAGTATTTTCCCTTGGTGAAATTTGCCTGCAATAACACGATTCACTCTTCAACGGGGAAGGCGTCATTTCAGATTATTGAAGGTGCTACGATGGTTCCATCCCTCTTAAGCACGAAAGATAAGATTTTTGAAGATTTTTGACGCCGACCAGTACACACAAGACTTGGACGGTGCTTTTGCCAAGGTCCGGGAGGCTTTGGAAAAATCTCAGGAAAGATAGAAAAAGACAGCAGATCAACATCGTTGCGATTTGAAATTAAAGGAGAACGATTGGGGCTCTTTCGTTTTTGAGAAGGCACGTCTGAGAAAGAAAATGGAAAAGGAGCGGCTTTTTCCAAAGCTTAGCATGAGATACTATGGACCTTTCCAGATTTCCAAAAAAAAATGATGTCTCCTTTAGACTAAACCTGCCCGATACTTGGAGGATTCACAATGCTTTTCATGTGAGTCTCCTGAAGCCTTTTAAAGGCGATGTGTCCGATGATGGGCAGCCGGATGAGCAACCCAAAGTGGAGGAAAACGAGAAGATACTCGTTCTAGAACAGATATTGGCACATAAAGGTAGAAAAATAAAAGATAAAGTGATAAGGCGGTTCCTGGTTAAATTCAACAACTATCCCGCATTGGATGCGAAGTGGATGGAGGAGGACTTGACAAATACTCCTCAGATTGAACCTTTACCTTAAAGTATTTGGTTTAGCATAGTCTATTCCAAATCGAACCCCGAACTCAACTTGGGCGGAATTTGGTGCATCGGATATGCACAAGAGGGGAGTTGCTCCACTCCTTTGTCAACAGATTGCTCCGATTTTTGATACTAAAGTCACTGATGTCTCTTTTAAGTTTCAGGGATACTGTGAGCTGACAGTATTCTGCTGTAATGACTTTAAGAACTGAAATTCCCGATAATATGATACTGATTTGTACTTGACTTGTTTAAGTGCAGGAACTGATAGACGAAATGATTGCAACATTTCGGTCTGAAAGATCACGATAGACGTGACTGTAATAAGGATTAGTTAATCGAACATGTATGAGGTCCCAAGTGAATCTAGATTGCTAAATATGTTGCCGATTAATCATGGTCTGAGATCCGAATGAATTTTTAATGTGATTCGTCATGTGATGTCCTGTGATGTGACTGTCGATTGGTATATGTGCTAGATGTGTGTTCCTAGTGCGTTAGTACTAATAGTCAGCGTCTGCTAAGACAATTTATGGCCTCTGTCTGCTTTGCAGGTGCAATCCAGGGCGATTACAATGCTTTCAAGAGGGGGGTATGTCACAAATTGGTGACGTGGCCGGCCCTTCCGGTGGCATACACACACAATCTCCTCGACTGGCAGCATTGCCACGTGGCAGCAGTGTACGGACCCGTGATTTGCGACGCCATTTGCGGCGGGAAAAGGGGACTCTTGACGTGGCTGAACGTACGGATCTCCATAAAAAGCAGCAATTGTACGGATTCTCAGCTTTTGCACAAGAAATCCTACACAAGTGAAAAATGAAAGCTTTTGGGCATTGCTTTATTTTTAAGCCTATTTTTAAAAAGGTTGCAGCTTTTGGGGCTCTGTTTTTGGCATCCCTTGTAAACCTTTGAATAAGTGGTTGGACTCACACTCTACAGAGCATCTAAACGCAGAGCCTGAGAGTGAGAACCCTCCCGCTCCCTTGTACTTTGAGCACATATTAATACAAAAAGAAATACCGAAAGGGATGCCAATCTTTGGGGCCAATATTTATAGGTACGGAACTCCGCCAGGTCGTGTCGAATAAATTATGAACTGTGAATTATTTTGAAGTGAATCTCTATTGTGTCGCGGTAGAATCTTGACATGGAGTGTCCAAGTTTGTTACAGACTTCTTCTCTAACTTCAATCTCATCACCTTTAGGCAGAGTATCCATTTCACTTCATGTGATGACCATACACTGAGTAATAGGGTACTTGGGGTTCTTGGGGTATTTGGATACTTGGGGTACTTCGGATTCTTTGGGTATTTGTATTGGATTCTTCGTACTGCTTGCAATCTGGCTTAAGAAGGCTTTTCTCTTATCGAAGCTCAACTCCATTGTTTGAACCAGCACGGTAATAACTCAGGTCCTAGATGTTGAGATGTCGATAGAATCTACCATCTAGCTATGAATGCATGATCCTACGAGCCTAAGTGGAACTGAGTGTAGATCTATAAACTGACGAAGCTATGGGCTGATCTGCTACTAATGATATCAAGGACGAGCCGAAATCTGAAAATCGCTGGCTGACCTATAGGTTGATGCTGAAATACAAAACGCTGGCCAAAATGGTGTCTCAAGGCTGATCACTGCTGACGTTAGGGCTGGAATTTGCAATTGATGGGTGCTTGTACAAAACGCTGATGATGGGCTGAGCTTTAAACATTGGTAGTTATGTCAGTCTTGAGGGAAACATTTCCTAGGTTGTCCTAAGCCCTAGAAGTAGGAGTTAGCTTGTCCACATGCAGATAAGGTTAGGTGTGCACTTAACATTTCCTAGGTTGTCCTAAGCCCTAGAAGTAGGAGTTAGCTTGTCCACATGCAGATAAGGTTAGGTGTGCACTTGACAAAAGTGCACTTTCTTAAAACATTTCCATTGCTCCTTTGAAGGCGGGTAGGTGAACCTTTTTCCGTTGCCAAAACATTTCTCTTGCTCCTTTGAAGGTGGGTTGGTGAACCTTTTTTGGTCTATTAAAACAATCCTTCGGCTGCATTTGTATCCCACCACAGCCTCTTCCTGTACTTTTCCACCCTCGAAAACCTCTTCTCCAGGTCTGTCCGCTCTTCGAATTCACACGCCCCCCAACGCCAACTGTGCATGCACACACAGACAAAGACTGATTTGCTGCCGATGATAGGGGCGGCACATGGGGGGTTGGGCAGGCCGGAAGGCTTGATGCTACGCTTGGGCTTGACTCAGCAAGCCACGAGGACATGGCGTGTAGAGCTGGCTGCGCAGTGTGAATCAGCACCTCAACGGCGATCGCTTTCATTGGCTGGAGCCCCCATAAAGCATGGCTATCCTTTGCTCAAACGTCCTTTTAACAACTACATGGGAGATAGCCTCCATTTATTTGACTTTGATTTGTCTTCATTTTAGATGTTCTTTTTCAAAAAAATAGTGCAACTAGGGTAAGTGGGCCAGTTACGGGACAGGATCCTGGTATGGGACTGCTTGTCCCCCAATAATTTAACACTCTTAAGAAGTAGGACACGATGAAGTGGGAGGTTGGATGGTTAGTGCAATTGGGATCAAGTGTTGGCGTTTCGAGCCTTGCTAGTTGCTTAGTCTTTAAATACTCCTTGCTTGTGGTTGGCATCTAGCTCCCACTTTTGTTACACGCGAAACCAGAACATGCACTAATCTTCCAGTGTTGAGCTGCATTCTCGTCAAGATTTTTGATGTGCATAGGACTGTCATAGCGCTATTGATTGCGCCTGTCCATGCTCAAAACAGACAAATTGCACCCAACGCCTCTGTAAAGGTTCTTAATATGGCCCGCTTACCCTATACTCATTGCTTTCTTCAAGATGAGATACACAATTTGTTTTTATTTTTTTTTGTGCTTTAGGTTACCTTTTTAATTCTTACTAAAACGAAATTTGCAAAAATGATATATGTTTTTGAACTCGGCTTTCAAAGTTTTAAAAATAAATAAATGGGTTTTAAAAAAATATTTTTGCATGGGCAACTCTCACAACCATTCTTGCTCGATGTGTGTGTGTGTACCTTCCTCAATTTGAGGTTTCCCCCTTGTAAATTCAATCAAGATTCACCGGAAAAAAAAGTGTGCGTACCATTTGTTGAGCAAGCCATCATGAGGTCTTTTAAAGTAAAAAAAATTCACATTGCAACACATCAGAGCTTAGGTATCTCTTCCTATGATCTAGAGACCCATAGCCACATAGGTCAAGTTTCAGTCATGCTCTTTGCACATGTGGGCGATTTTAGCGGGCTGCCACAAGAAATGCAAAAGGCGGGCAGCCCACGGTCTTCGACCTAAATGCGGCGGCCGCCTATAATTTTGTGGTTGCAGGCTTTGTAGAAGCCGGCAAGATGAAATATGCAAAGGCCTAGTATTCAAAAATGCGTGCTAGTGTCTGTTCCTTGGTTCATTTATCATTGGATTTTACAAGAATGGCATATCACTAGATAGAGCTCTCAGCTAAGCAGGTGTTTCAGCAAATGAGGAGAGATAATGTGGAACCACCGGCTGCAGCGTGTATGACATTATGGCCAATCACAAGAAGGTTTAGAAATTTTCTCATGTAGAAAAACGGAGTCTTTCTTATTTGTTTTTCATACAATGCATAACATCATTAGCTTCTGCTCGAGAGGCACCGCATACCTAGCTAGGTATGCGGCACCTCCCTGAGTGAAGCTCATGATGTTGCAGTTGAGGTAAGTCACAATGTGAGAAATATTGTGAGAATTTGTCCAAACTTCTTGTGATATGTCTTTAGGCGTGCTGGAAAAGAAGTCGAACTGAGCGTTTGAGAGAGTTTGTGCCACCCTTAAGCCTGGTAGCAAAGAAGTTTCATCAAACTTTCTAAGGAGAGATTGCGCAAGAATGGCGTTCAGGCATTTGAATGCATATTACCTTCTACTACAAATTGATGGCTGTATACACAAGGATTTTCATAAGCAAAAGTGATGGCGACACCCACCCACACACACACGCACTCCTCTTTATGGCGTTGTTCTGACCAGAATTACCTCAATTGTCTTGGTATTTCCAAGGTCGACAAAAGATTGAAGCCAGTGCCAACTTAAGATGCTGAAAATAGAGGCCTTGAGCTCTGGGCTCGGCCCTGCGGTCTTTGGTGGCGGCCCGCTAAAATCATCTTCCTCCATTGTAGCTTGCAGCATGCTTAGCTTAGTCCCTGCCTCTTGAGAATTAATATATATACAAAGTTTAGCACGCAACTGCTCTCTCTCTCTCTCTCTATATATATATATATATATATATACACACACACAAAATCGGATATATTTTGATGTATGCAGCTCGCTCAAAAGAGTAAGGAACACTTAATAATAGCTACGTTTCAGGGAAGAGTCAATTAAGAGAACTAGTCTGTAGGAGAGCAGCAAACAATGCAGTCTTTTGCCACTCTGAGAAAGAGGTTCAGACGAGCCCGGCGGTAGCTGGCAAGGGAACAAGCTGCCTCCGCCTTGCTTGTTCTCAAGAGGCGGAGGAAAAATATATTATTTACCTTATTGCAGGCTTTTATTTCGCCTCATGTGCGAACCCTTTTCCCAGTTGAATTGCACGTCGTTTCACTTTTTGAAATGGGGGTTTTAGTGGACTACTACTTGTAAACTGTTTCAACCACTTCCAATCTATTACGGCGAATCTTTGAAAAAGATTCCCGTTCCCGTTCTCTACTTTCCCCCTTTTCCATGTTGTGGTCACAACCCCCCCTTCACACGCTTTTTGCTATGGGTGCAAGCCTCGTATCTCGCCTCTTCACAATCCTACTCCCCATTCGTCTTCGCTGTTGTGCTCCACCGTTGTCTCACACACAACAAGTTTGCACTTGTGTTATGGGAGCAATTGATCAACCCTATACTCATCGCCTCATCAATATTGCTGTTGCTTAGGAATTTCGAGAGAGAGTCTCTCTCTCTCTCTCTCTCTCTCTCTCTCTCTCTCTCTCTCTCTCTCTCTCTCTCTCTCTCTCTCTCTCTCTACGTGTTTCTGTTGTTTGCTCGTCTTGAGGCTAAGGGAAACAAATGATAAGATCACGAGACCTGCCTAAATTTGAAGGGTGAGTCTACTTTATAGGCCCTATAGACTCCCCCTTTACACAAATTGGAAGGACATATAATTAGTTTTCCAATAAAAGTTCATTTAAAGAGTAGCATTATTTAACCCTGCTCTAAAAAGGACTACTTGGCTAGCACTTTTGCAAGATCGATAGGCAGTAGTTAGGCCAACTCCAACACCTCAAGGCTCAGCCTGAGCTTGAGGTTGTTTTGTAAATTCTATGTTCACTCAAAAATTGTGAGTTTTGAAAAAAAAAGGATAGATAGGCAATAATTAGGCCATCTCCATAGTGTAGGGCCTCCTTGGCTTAACCCCCACCACATTCCCTCGTTTAACTTTACGTCGAAGATTTTATTTGGAGCAAGCTCAAAGAGATATTTTGCCTTTGTATAATTTGGTTGCTGGTTCTCCATGGCATCATGGTGATAAAGTCTTTGTCAAGTATAAAGTCCCTCTAGACCCCATTGTTTTAAGTTTATGTGTTCAGCTGAGCATCGCGTACGGTTGAGTCTTAACTATTCAATCATTTTCCTTCGGTTTTGTTGTTCTATTCCATTATTGTTGTTAATTAAGTTGTTGACTATGATGCAATAGTTGTGTATGAGAGTACTGAGGCTTCTAACAGTACATTGTTTTGAAAGACACCACTAAGAGAGCACGATACACTACAAAGTTCTTTTTCTACAATGGCAAACTAAATATCTTGATCTCCAAGTAACAGGAGGGATTACACCAACATTTACATATTTTGAAGAGGTCTTGTAGTGAACCTTGGTAATCCAAGATTATGGACTCACACACTTTAGCACTATAAAGAATATCAATGAGGATAGATAGGTAGTGGTATTTGAATCATATTATTTTAGGGGCGAGTTTTACCTGATAATGCAACACGATTCTCTATGCTACAAGCCTCTCAAGACTATTTGAGGGAAGGATGTGCTCCATGGGCAATGCTCGAGTAGCAATGTCATTAGGTACATTTCCAAGAGCCACACACAAAGTGCTTTCTCTGACACTTTTGTAACAAGAGCATTAACTATTACATGGATCTAATTGGGACACACAATTCTCATTGCATTGATTATCTCTTTGGGAAATCTTACTCAACTTGACAACAATAAAGACATCAATGGACAACTACAAAAACATTATAGACAATGAAACAACGTAGCATAATACACATAAATTAATCATTCAAAGGTTTTCCTCAAACACCATAATGAGTACCAAATACTTCGTGTTTGGTTGGCAGCACACTCAACTTTCTCATGGACCACAAAATCATGAGACAAAGCTATGTGGTTAGGCCCGTAAACTCATGACACAATGTTGTGTGATTAGGCTCAACTAGTAGTAAGACTACTATTGGACTAAAATGCTCGGGATATCTCTAGACCATATCAAACTCTAAATACAACCAGAGGTCCATGGGAAACTTTTGGCACAAATGTGGTGAGCATGAGTATGGTGAGTTGCAAGCACTTCTTTCATATTGAACAGCCATTGTCAAAGATGTTCATGTGATTAGACACTCACCATTGTACTCCATGTGGCATTGTAACCTAAAGGTAACAGTTGCATTATAAGAAAGTGTATGTGCATGAGTGCACTATGCCTCTGCAGCAATATGTAAGAGAGCTCACTCAAAATGCGACCACACAAAGATCCAAGGAATACATCAAAGACAACATACCCTAGAAAACACAAAAAATACATTGCAAACACGACACACAAGGGAAGACGGTAGCATGAAAACTGCAGGTCTACAACTCTCTTGTGGAAGCTTGCAAGGTTGCATATTACGATGGAAGCATGAAATTGTGCAATATGCACCTTCTTTGAGGGTAGGTCTTCATGCCTTTAGAGGTTGTTGCATTTCTTTTCGCTTTTGTTATTGCGTAGAAGCAGTGTTTGGGAAAAATGTGTCTCAGCTTAAAATCATGCCGTTTTAAATTTCCAAAATGCCTGTTGAGCGCAAGGGGAAAAGGAGAAATTCCGTCCCAAAATAGAGAAAAATAGTGTAAAAACTTGAAAAACTAACCTAATTTATTAAAATTTTCTCTTGGCAAATTCAAGGAAAGGAATTTTGTATGTTTGGAAAAATGATTTTTCCCGAACATTGCGTAGAAGAAAAAGACTTCCATGGAATGCATGCAATCATCATCTCGGAGACCACGTGATCTCGATTTTTAACACCTTTGGTGCAAACTGTAGTTTCATGTCACAGTTCCATGTGCAATAACTCTGTCAACCTGGATTGTCACTTTTCCCCATGATTTTTTGTTGACACAAATTCCAAGGTATGAGGATATGGCCCAAACAATGATCTCGTCTATACCTTGATTCAGAGATTCAGGTGTACCTTGCTGGAAGTGCCCTTGTTTTTGTTATAGAAATGATATTTTATGATTTATTGCAGTGACAGGTGGAAAATACTAAACCGAGCTAGGCCTATGCGACTGGAAACATATATTGTACATTTTATTATTCAGGTGCTCTTTATGAGCTTTGGCCATTTATGACCGGCCGGCCAGTTTGTAACCACTTTGACCATTCAAGAATCTATAAATTAAATACGTGCAAGAGGGAAATGGTCACTCTTGCACGGGGGGAGATTGCACCTAGTGTTTGTGTACTTCTTCTCCCCTCTCCCCTCTTCTCTCTCGCCGTGCCGGCGTAGCACTCCGCTCTAGGAGGTGCGCCTGCCCGTGCTCGCTTACTCTGTCTCGCTCTCTGTCTCTCGACTCATGTGAGATTTTCTATGGCGTTTATGCGTACACGATGGTGCAGGTATGGAGATCTATTGATTTATGGTCTGTAGCATGTTATTCTATGTATTTTGCAGGGAGCCTCGACTTCCGCCTGTAGCAGTGGTATCAGAGCTTTGGCTACATTCTTGGGGTTGCAACAATCATAACTATCAAGATTATCATGATCAATGATAATCCTTGCCTCTATTGACCTTTATTGTTTTTTTTTAACGTATTTTAAGATTTTGCATAAATTATTATCAATCCCATAATATTCCATCGTGTTTGAATTGTGTAGAACTTGTAAATTCTATAATCAAACATATAACAGATTATATAGAGCTTACTCTGTGTACAAGGATAATAGAGAAGAGAGAAACTTACGTAATCTACGTGACTTAGAATAATCTCAAATATGGGCTTGACTAAAATCTTAGGAATAACAAGGGCAGTTTTATGAAAGAAATGAAACTGGAGAACTGGAGTTTCAGAAGAAGGAGAAGAGTGTGCTCCTCATAGGAAGCACCCTCCGAAGATAAGGAAAGGAGAAAGGAACTTAGCTTCAAAAAGAAAAAAGAAAAAAAAAATGATTTCGATTCACCTATATATGACATATGGCTTTCGATATTGAAGAAGATGAGGGAATATTAGACAGGAAGAGGTCGCGCTCGGTATTTAGATCTTTCGGCAGCAAGAGTCACAGGGCACACTGTCAATAGTGATCACCACCATGTTACCCTGCAGCGTGATAGTACCACAACGTCGTTGGTCCGAGGATAGCAACGCCACAGTAACTGCAAGCTTGGAGGGCTGACCTTGTGGCTGCAGCATCGATAATGGCTAGGAGCACAAACCAGGACTAGTGCCACCAAAAGCAGAGGTGCTCGATAAAACTCTTACAACAAGTGAAGATCACCAAAATAATGGTGGCGGCAGAATGAAAAGGAATGGCTCCAAGACTGCATGGCTGGGGGCAATTTGTGATGCATGCAAAACTGCGATCACCCAACTCTCTCTCTTTGGTCGAATAGCAACCACCAATAATTTTTTTTTAAAAAAAACGCAGCCTTCTATCTCTCTCTGTCTCTCGTAGAACATATGGCCGCCATTGCACCTCTCTCCCTCCGGAACCATTCAACAGGGAATCTTCTCTCTCTTTCGACCAGTCATCCGAGCGTCCCCCTACCTCTCATTGGGTGCATGCTGTCTAGTAGAACAAACTCCCTCTTCATCTGTCTCTAAGTCGCCGTCACTCACTCTCTCTCCTTTACAACCCCCACCCTAGTGATGCACTCCACCATCCACTCTCCCCAACCACCGCATGGCAATCAATCGCTTGTCACGTTCGACTTTGCATGCAACTACTGGCCGGTCTGCGGCTCTCTCTGTCTGCAGTATGCATGACACGTACCCCCACCGTCCTACGACGAGTGGCCAGCCAACTCCCACACCCATGGACCTCGGCATGTTCACTTCTGCTGATGTTGGGCTGCAGCTCTAATCCATGAGCAGGTCACCATGCACTCAACTCCCCTCGTTTCCATACATGCCTTACACCCACACTAATCACCTTTACCGCGGCCTCACCTGCAGTCCCACACCCCTGGGTGCGTGTTGAAAGATAATTGCAGCCACGGAAATCATCGGCGAGGGTCTCTCTCTCTCTCTCTCTCTCTCTCTCTGACCTCTTGGCGGGCAGACTCCAGGATTAGTTTCCTTTCTCTCTCTCTGCATCCAAAGCAGTAGACGAGGGGGGAGGAGAGGGCCGCAAAACCACCCTCATGCAGAGAGAGAGGGGTGCGTTGTCTGACAATTGATAGGAGTTCTATGGCTTTCTTCCTTAATGCACGCCTTATCTTTATGACCAAACCGACATGAAATTTCAGTTTCATGGCTGGAAGGTTTATAGTATCATTATTTTCAGGCATCCTAGGCCAGAACTGAAACGCAAAGTATTTTTGTTAAGCATGTCCTTAATAGTTCCTCAGAACTTGTCTTTTTGTTACACATGCCCCCAATAGTTCCTTAGAACTTTGGCGCTACTTTAGTGAAGATATGCGTTCATGGGCAACATATTTTTTACATGTTTAAGCTTAACATGCGGTTATGTACATGGCTCATGCAATGTCTGTGGCATATGTCTCACAAGCTCTAAATCTGAGACACCCAGACGTATAAAGACGATGGGATGTAGTGTTGCAAACTCTAGTTTTGAATGATATGTCTTGTTTTTTGTCAATACTTACGTTTCTTTTAATGTTCAAGTCAAGAATCATAGAAGGAAACTTTCCTTCATGCTTTAATGAAAGCCATGTGCTCTAAAGTCCAGTTTTTGTCTTCTTCGAAGAGATATGAGGGAAAATTGTCAAGGATCTCTCTTTTAGAATCAGCTTATTGCATCTAAGCACGGGTATGTGTAAGTATATGACAACTTTTTTTAATCATACGTTCAATGAGTGCACAAATTGTGCATAGTTATATTTTACACTTAGTTGAAGGGTGAGTGCCTTTGAGAGATTTGGTCGAATCTTTATTTATTGAGTTTTGATCTTAGGAGTGAAACATATTCTCTTATGGAGTTAAGATGTTTTGGGAATCACCCTAAGTATGCTTGAAGGATTGTGTGTAGCTTGTAGACCACTACAGCATGTAGGAGGCCCCTGTGAAAGGGTTAGAAAGTTTTAATGCACCTGGTGGAATTGGGGGAATGAATAGTTTGTGATTGCTGGTCTTCCATAACTCGAGGATGACAAGCTCTTCCTCTTAAATCATCCTCCAGTGGGAGTTGTCATTTGTAGTTCTCTTGGTGGGCTCCTGATTTATTGATTCAAGAGTAACGGAACCCAACAATGAACTAGTTGCCCAATGCCTACAAAGAGCAGGTGGCAAAAAACACTACGGTTTTTGACTTCTATGATGGTTTCTTGGGGTGACATGAGTCAAAAATGACACTTATCAGCGGTATCTACAGATCGCTAATGACACTGTTATCAGCGTATCTACAGATGGTTAAGAGCTTTGAGAGGTTAATATTTTTGCATCCCTTGGATCAAAACTTGCATAAGCATTGATGCCAAGAAACCCATGTTCCTGAAACTCACATTTCTTTGGAGACCTAATTTTTTTATTGTGTGGTTGCCATTTAGTCTATTTGATGTTTTCAAATCTCAGCCATGAGTTCTCTAGCACATAACACACTTGATTCTTGTCTTGCTTTGACATGTCGGGCAATGTGCATAATCTCTCAGTATCCATATGTCTACCTTTCTCTTGTAGTTCTTTACTATACCTCTTCGATACTGTTTAAGCATGAATTGAATTAATCTAAACCCTCTGAAACCTGCTTAGAAACTATGCATGAGCTCAACCTTAAAGAGAGAGATGGAGGTGTGTGGAGATGTTACGTGCTCATAATGATTTTCTTGAGTGGTAGTGCTAAGTGAAGGGAGTATTCCTAAGCTCCATTGAAGTGTGTATCCCATATCGTGCCAAGATAGAATTGTTTTCAATACTCATGAAAAAAATTAATTGCTTCTTGTCCGAGAAGCATAAACTAGGTCAAGTTCGTATTTGTATAGAAAGAACAAAGACTCGTGGACATAGGAGGTACTATCTGACACTAATCAGACTCGAAAAGACAGGACCGACAATATAGACACGTCAATTTGTAAGTTGTATGTATTCATTAGTGACATAGAAGTCTTCAACAAATCTTCCAAAGCGTTCCTAAAGACTCTTTTACTTTTTTTTGCAAACTTTGTAAAATTGATACTGCTCTTGTCAATAATTTTTTTATGCTTCCTTCACAACTTGCTCTTATACAATGTTGTAGGATCTAAACTTTATGCGCACTACAAAGTTGTGAAATTTATATTGATCATAATTGCATTCAAAGTGGCTTAACATTTGTATTTTGGTTTAGTCTATAAATTTTGTTATATAATCCAAATTTTAATCTTGATTGACATTAACCAAATGATGCTTTTGCTACTAACCTTCACTTTTAAAGCACTTGTTTAGCATTCGACAATTTGACGCCTAGCCAATTTCTTGAACCACCCCTAGGTACGTAATTTCTCAATGTTTGCTATTGTATTTTAATTCCCTTCAACGAGTCAGCTCCAAAACATACCTATTGCTATCATTTGTCTTAAGATCTCATCATTACGATCCACCTCCCCTCTGATTATACTATAACGCACTCGCTTGATATACTACTACGATAATACTTACCCTCTCCATTTATTTATCAATTGTTTTTCTTGATACATATATTTAGGGAGACCAACTCAAGCAGTTTTTCAATAAGGAAAATAAAAACATTGGACAATTTCAAAAAAAATAAAAAAAACATCCTTTGTATATATACATTCTCTTAAAGCGGGTGTGATTAACCATCTCTAAAGATAGGGCCTGTGCTTGCACTAAATATTGAAGAGGATTTGTTATTCAGCTATACAGCTACTCATGTGAGCTAAGGTTCTCTGGATAGTGAACAACAGTTTGTAAGTACCCCCCTCCTCAAACATGCTCCAAATTGGTCTCATACATGTGATAAATGTTATATTTTTATGCCTAGCCTAGTCCATTGGTCACAGACACACAGATTCGTCGATTTAAGCAGTGTGTAGATACTCATCTTGGTGCAGATTCGCCGATTTAGGCAGCACAACCACAAATTGCAGATTCATGATTTCTTAAACAATGTCGAATGCAGATTCGCCGATTTAGGCAGCATTAGTGCAGATTCGCCGATTTAGGCAGCACGTCTTATTGGTGTAGATTCGCCGGTTGAGGCAACACCGATCACAAAATCATGCTATAGTGGCTGGCCACCACTGCAACTGGTATGATTTTGTTACCCGAGTACATAATGAAAGTGATTTGGATTTGGACTTATATTGTGGAATTGGAATTGGATTGGGATTTGGTATCTGGTGATTATTACGACAGTGTTTATGTGATGAGACTTGACGTTATGAGATTACTGATGAGTGTGACCAATGATATCCTGATTCATCAGGGTATGACATATATTGCTTATTCTAGTGGTATGGGACACTAGAATAGGTAGTATGTGGATGACGGCATGCATAAGCTAATGTTGTTTAGTTTCATAAATTTTTCTTTTATTATGTGATCTTTTTGACACAACATACTAATCATTGTTTTCGACTAGTATTGTTTGCAGATTTTTATCTTCGCATCTGAGGACAGTTGCTTTCCAACGGAGAGGTATGTTATAGAAATGATATTTTATGATTTATTGCAGTGACAGGTGGAAAATACTAAACCGAGCTAGGCCTATGCGACTGGAAACATATATTGTACATTTTATTATTCAGGTGCTCTTTATGAGCTTTGGCCATTTATGACCGGCCGGCCAGTTTGTAACCACTTTGACCATTCAAGAATCTATAAATTAAATACGTGCAAGAGGGAAATGGTCACTCTTGCACGGGGGGAGATTGCACCTAGTGTTTGTGTACTTCTTCTTCCCTCTTCCCTCTTCTCTCTCGCCGTGCCGGCGTAGCACTCCGCTCTAGGAGGTGCGCCTGTCCGTGCTCGCTTGCTCTGTCTCTCGACTCATGTGAGATTTGCTATGGCGTTTATGCGTACACGATGGTGCAGGTATGGAGATCTATTGATTTATGGTCTGTAGCATGTTATTCTATGTATTTTGCAGGGAGCCTCGACTTCCGCCTGTAGCAGTTTTTGCATTTGATATGGACCTTTTGGCCCTTTGGAGCAATGTCAAACGGCCATGCAAATCCTTGATTCCATTCTAGGGTAGTGCTGTTGGAAATCACCTGCATTCCCAATTTCAACATGTGAGTGTGTATGTACAAATATCTCTGTTATCTACTAGTATAATATGACGGAAGGGGGAGCCCTTTCCACGTGTCGCAATCTGCGACCTGAAGGCTAAAGTCCAAAACTAAGAAAGCCCCTTTGCACGCTATAAAGAGAGAGAGAGAGAGAGAGAGAGAGAGAGAGATTATTGAAGGTGTGTGTGTGTTTTGTGGATTCACAATTGAATAAAAACTACATGCATATTACAAACATAATATGCACACTCATCTACCATGCCACCCTTGCTAACTTCCTCGTTATTAATGACGAAGCATATCATGATGTCCAATTGGTTGTAGCAGCGAGCAAAGCTTCTCATGTCATCCTCAAAGAGGTAGGGGCACCAGCGATGAGGGGATCTGGTGACAGAGGGAGATGGTTTCAGAGAATGGTAGAGAGAGAGAGAGAACCTCCTTCGAGACCTTCAAAAGGGCTCTTGTACACTCCAATCACGAATCGCGCTCACAAAGAAAGAGGCAAAGCGGGCTGCCGACTGCTTTTTTGACATGTTCAAGAAGCACAGAACCTATACACAATATTGGGTCGCCCGCCATCCTCATGGCAGTTTACAGTGGAATGCCTAGCTTCAGCCGCAGATAAGACGATCGCGAGCCATATGTTTGTCACTATGCAAGTGGGCCAGCAGGAAATTGAATGAAAGCGGCATCGCCCACAGCATGGACTGCAAAGCTCCAGCACCTACCTAGTCCTATGCATATCATTTGTTCGTAGCGCCGCCCTCTGTGCCGCTATGACTTGCTTGTCGTTGATCTCAGTGTTGACAAACGTCGTGATGAGCAGCTAGTCGTTGCTCCTACGGGCCAGTAGCTTGCTTGTGCATCGTGGGATCAACATGGCCCTCGTTGGAAGTGAGTCACGAGAACCGCAAGTTGCAACGTGTGCACGGCCCACCCATACCCTCTCCTCTGTCTTATCATCATTATTTCTATGAAATCCAACTTTCGTTATCAGAATTCATGGTTATTCGGATATTCTTTGGCTTAATAACTAACTCATTTAACCAATAAAATTGCTATAAAATATATATACATCTCCGTTTTCATTAGCGAACTAAAAATACATAAATAGTTTCAGATTTTTAGTTCACTCATACACATTCGATCCTTCATATTTTTCAACAACCCACCACTAGAACTCGTAACTCTTTCTTCCACCACTAGAACTCGTAACTCTTTCTTGAAGGTTGCAGTGCACTCACCAATCAAACATTTTCATTCTTTATTTTATTTTTTTAAACTACATATGAGATTTTTCACTTTAAAAAATGGAACACATCACTATGGCCTTAGCCCTTTGGGCCGGCCAAAAATCTCTCTCTACGTGTTTCTCCTGACACGACAACTCTCCTTCTCTCTGCCTGTGCATTCCTGCGATGCATGACATCTCTCTCTCTCTCTCTCTCTCTCTCTCTCTCTCTCTCTCTCTCCACGTGCTCCTTCGTCCCTGCTCGCCTCATTCCTTACCATCTACACGTCGCAGATTCACTTCCACCTTTGAAGTGCTTTTCCTTCCTACTAGCTCCGCGAGGTCGTGCGGTTCCCTGCCCTGCAAGTTTGCAATGAGCCCTTGGGCTTGTCCATTGCTATTTCCTACCGCAATCCTACCCTCTTGCACACCAATCCCTTGTTGATGCACTCCTTTGGAGCACACACACACGCACTTAGGTGTGAGGAGAGAGAGACGGCAATCCAAGCCTCGAGCACTTGCAAATGGATCTCTTGTACCATCGACACGCAACTCAAGACATACATTTTTTTTTTCAAAATAAACGACCACTGGGAGTCCATCTCACCAAATTCTCACTAAAAAAACAAACACAAAGTCTTTAAAAGAAACACCATTCTTTTGGGCTAGAAAAATACATTTTTCGTAAATTGTGAAAATAAGGGCAAACTTGAAATCCTCTCAATTTTTAGGTCAAAATTTTAAGCTTTTCTCGATAATTACATTAGACTTGTGTAAATTTCTTGATTTCCTTGAAGACAAACTCAAAATCTAACTGGAATTTAATCATTTGAGTCGGTTAAAATACAATGGATCTTGAGCGTGCTCGTTGCTGCTCCCCGCACACCCACCCCCTGTCGCCATCGCTGCCCCCCCCCCCCCCCCCCCCCCCCTTATGCTGCCCTCGCGCTGCTCCCTGCCTCTACCCCCTCGCGCGCAGCAGCTTGCCCGGCCCCCATACACGTTTCCCAGCCCGCTGCCATTCCCGCCGCCTGCTCGCTACCTTCGCCAGCCACAACCGTTGCCCACCCCTTCCCCGTTGCCCGTCGCCAGCCCCTCCTCCTCCTACTCGTCCCGCTGTCCGTCCGCTGCCCCTCCCCCCCTCCCTTCCCGTCGCCACAGCCCTCTCCGCATGCCGCCCCCTTTGTCGCGCCCGCCTCCCTGCTTTTCACCTTTAGCCTTCGCCCTCTCCCGCTTCATTGTATTCTTTTATTTTCGACCTCTCTTGCTTCTTGGGCCTCGTCAATATCCTTGACGTGCTCGGTCCCGCAGGAGTTGACATCTTCATTAACGTTTCTGTTAACTGAGTCAACGTCAGTTAACAGAAGCTGCTAAAGACCGAAGATGTACGAATGCACATCGAGGATGAATGCAAAGAAGCAGTAAAGAATGGAGTTACACATTTTCCACGTTTTCCCCAAATGGTCACGTATTGAAATTCTCGATTTATTTCAAGCCATTGTAATATTTTAATGTGTTACGGGCTCAATGGGAGTTCCAAGTTGTAAAGAATAGGTCACTTACTAAGTTGCAGATGCAGTAAGTGGTGAGCCCTAAAGGCCTTGGACGCCCGGACATTGTATATTTTTAACCTAGGTATATAAGGCAGTATGTAAAAGAAATTAAGGTTTTCAAACTCATTTGTTGAGAGCACTCTTTGGTGAGAGCTCTTGTGGTGTGTGGCTATGGAGTCCTTGAGCTTCTCCTTGCTCATGAGACTTGATTAACACTAATCAATAATTCATTCTCTCTCACTATGCCTCTGTCTTACTTCTTATGATTACCTATGATGCTTAGGTTAACTAGATCTTAACTAATTAGTGGTTAATCCCTCTCTAATCTTGTGTGATTGCCCTCTTTTGCTTGTGTGTGCATGTAGGTTTGATTGGAGTGTGGTGCTCGATAGATCTACGTGTGTGTGCTTGCGATTAGTGTGTTGCATGATAGGATTAGTGTTATGTGCGTCTTGCAATCGTAGTGTGTGATTGGGTTGATTAGAGGTGAAGAGAAGTGGATATGGAGATTTCCCTTCATTGCGGTTTAGCTCCTCCATAGGCCGAGAAGCTCACTTCATAGAGTTAACCATTTTTGTTGCCACGATTAGCTCACTAACCGTGTGAGTGTTTCCATGCCCTAGTCGGGTAGCTCATCCCTCCGTATTGACAATTTTGTTGATCATTGGAGCTATTGCAACGATGGGACCCCCAACATTTGGCGCCGTTACCGGGGACGAATATACCTAAACTAGGGAAAACACGAGCGTTTTGTGTAGTTGTCCATTAACTTCCTCTAGGTTCACCTAGAGTAAAACTTTCTTTTCAGAAACTACATAGTTTAAGATTGTCGTCTTTTGTTGTGTAGAGGTAGCTTGGAGGTAAGTTGTACTTGCCGAGTGCCTTTAGGATTGTAGGATTGTAAAGATAAAGTAGGATTTTGAGAATGATTGATAGACGAGACAAGTCTTAAGATCAATGCTCAGGAAACCATAAAAAACAAGAAAACTACTGTTTGTGGACACTTTCCACAATCCCTTTGCATGAGAATCTAGGACTAGGGTAAGTAGGATCCGAGGTGGATTTCAAAACATTGCTCTCTCTGAAAGAATCAAGTGTGAGTTGTTATTGGAAGTTACAAAATTTCAGGTCTACAGCTAGAAATAGCACGAAAAGACTTCAAACCACTCAATCCGACTGGAGAGTAAGCTCAAAAGTTGTATGAACCAGTGGGTAAGCTCAATGACACTTTGAGGTAAAATTTTCAAGAGTAGGCCAAAACTCAGATTATTTACTTTTTCTTAACATTTGAGGCCAAATTAAGTTTTGATTTGATTCATAGGCTCAAAATTGTTGGGGTATAAAGCCCAATGTGGTCGCCCAGGTAAGTGGGCGGACCGCCAGGTATGTACACATATTCTTTTGTTAAAACCTAATAAGAACTCACTATGCTCTACACATTACAGTAGAGCGAGTTCACCATATCGTCGTGCTCTTCTTCTCGCACTCTCTCTCGCGTCGCACTTCCGCTCGTACTCCTTCAACTGGTATCAGAGCTCAGATCGAGGCTCGGGGCAGAACTGCAGGAGGCTAGAGTCACCAACTCAGATTGGAGTGAAATTTGACAGGCGAAGACACAGCCCCAAATCTCGTGGGAAAGCCCGAAGGCCTTGGTGTTGTCAGAATTTCATTCTGAGGTCATCTCGGCCACCGTTCGGCTTCGACAAAGGTCTGTGCAGGCCATTTTCGACTACGTGGTCTCGACGGGTGCAGATCCGACTCTGCAAATTTGGGGTTTTCGGCCTACGAATGCAGGTGCTGAGGATATCGACACTCCCAGAGTGTTGATTTGTGGCTGTCTACACATCGAAGGACAACTCACAGTTCTTGGAGGCGTGTCACATACGACACAGGCGCATCTACACACAGACTGTAGGCGACATCCACTAGTTCATCAGGTAGCTTGTGTTTGCTGCTTGATATTCCAGATTTCATCCTGACATTGCAGGTACTTCCACATGGGATGTATTGTCAGAGATGATGTATGTCTGTTGAGGGTTTGTTGGCTGTGAGTCACGCAGCAAACAACCGCCGTAGCGGTTACAGCATACAATGGGAAATTTGTGGATGTATGACTTTGTGGGAAGTCTATGTACAGTCAGATTTACTGCAGCCTTTGTTGAGGGTCGAGTGAGGTTTTATTGAGCTGGGGGATTCTCGAATGTTGAGATCCTTTCGGTGATACAGGTCTTGGAGCGATCCCTCGAGCACCCTTAGATAGGCAGCTAGGATGTATTGACTGTGAGTTAGACAGTTGGGATTGCATCTTTGCTTTACTGCCGTTGAGGCATTGTCGTAGTCTATGCTTATAGGACAGTGACAGGACAGTGAGAGACAGTACAGGTGCAGGACAGGTTTACCCGCAGCTTACAGTGTCAGAGAGACAGTGTTTTTTGAGCTGTTTTTTGGTCTGTTTTTTGAGTACACCAGAGCCATTTTACAAAGGAGACTCTGCCAAAATTTATGCAGAATCTGAAGCTTTCTTGGTTCATTTGACAGGTTGATATTGGTTCAGAGGTCAGTTTACAGGGGAAACTCTGCCGAATTTTTCCTAGGAAAGTAAACCACTGTGAAGCGTAGCTATGGCTGGATCACAGGACACTGCTTTTACAATATCAAGAAGCTAGATGGAACCAATTTCCCATTGTGGAAGAAGCAGATTTGGCACGTGTTGGTACAAAAGAAGCAGATAAAACCTATAAAGCTCAAGGGGATAAAACCAGAAGATATGGACGAAGATGAATGGAGCGAAATGGATGAATTGGCACTTTCTACCATTATGCTGACTTTGGCAGAAAGCGTTTACTTCAATGTAGCAGACGAGATGTCGGCTTATCAAGCATGGTTAAAGCTGAGTGATCTTTATGAGAAGCAGAGTGCAGCTTCACAGGTATACTGGCTTAAGAAGCTTGTTGATTTGAAGATGAAAGAAGGGACTCCTATGTCCAATCATCTGAATGAATTCAACACAATCTACAGTCAGTTGTCAGCTCAAGGTGTCAAGTTTGATGAACCTGTTAGAGCTATGTTCCTGTTGATCACATTGCCGGAAAGTTGGGACACTTTTCGCACAACTTTGAGTAATTCTGCACCTCCAGATGGTTTGAACATAGCAGGTGTAGAAGGAAGTCTGCTTACTGAAGAAACCAATAGAAAGACAATGGACAAAGGCAAAGGAACAGCCTTAGTTGTCAGGGGAAGGACCAAAGAAAAGTACAAAGGTGGAAAGAGGAATCAGTCTCGTAGCAAGTCCCGCAGTGCTAAAGGCAAGAGTGACATAGAATGCTACCATTGTGGCAAGAAGGGTCACATGAAAAGAGACTGCAAAGAATGGAAAACAGAAAAAAGGAAAGAGAAAGCTGAAGACCATGGTGAGAAGAACGAGTCCTCAGTGAAGATTCAAGAAATAAATGTGACAAACACTGTTGCAGAGGATGACAGTCTAGTGTCAGGAGACATCTACTTCTTGAAGAATACAATGGACTCAGCTCTTCTTACAGCATCTGATGGAAATGCATTGAGTGACTAGATTATAGACTCAGGGGCATCACTTCATGTGTCTCCAAACAAGGAGTGGTTTACCTCTTATGTGACCAATAAAGATCATGTTCGGCTAGGCAATGGGCAGACATGTGAGATCTTAGGTGTTGGAGATGTTCAATTGAAGTTTCAGAATGGCTCTTCTTTCACGCTGAAGAATGTGAGACATGTTCCCGCAATTACAAAGAGCTTGATCAGCACAGGTTTACTTGATGATGTTGTCTACGACACCACTTTTGGACAGAACATGTGGAAGATATCCAAGGGTTCTATGACAGTAGCACATGGAGTAAAGTCTGGAGGACTTTACATGATTTATGTATCAAATGTCTCTAAAAATGTAATCAATGTAACCGAGCAGCCGAACGTTTCTTTGTGGCATAGCCGGTTAGGACATATGTCGAAGAAGGGAATGGAAATCTTGTCTCGTTCTGGTTATTTGCCTGGCTTTTCATTTAATGATTTTGAATTCTGTGAACATTGTCTGTATGGTAAGCAAACACAGCAGCCACATAAGCATAGAAACAGTAGAAGAGATACACAGTTGGCACTTGTTCATAGTGATTTGTGTGGACCTATGCCTAACCTATCTCTAGGGGGAGCTTCTTACTTTATGACATTTATAGATGATTACTCGAGGAAAGTATGGGCTTACTTTCTCAAGCACAAGGATGAAGAGTTTAGTGTTTTTAAAACGTTTGTGACACTTGTGGAGAATCAGAGTGGCAAGAAGCTTAAATGCTTACGCACTGACAATGGTGGAGAGTATGTTTCAAAGGCCTTTCAGGACTTTTGTGAGTCAAAAGGTATAAAACGTGAACTTACTGCTCCTTACAATCCTCCTCAAAATGGTGTTGCTAAGAGGATGAATAGGACCATACAAGAGAAGGTCAGACGTATGTTGTCTAATGCACAGCTGCCAAATGGGTTTTGGGTTGAAGCTGTATCAACAGCTGTTCATCTTGTAAATAGATCTCCTAGAAAGGTTTTGCAGAAGGATTCAGTGCCAGAGATGGTATGGTCAGGCAAGGTGCCCTCATACAAGCATCTTAGAGTCTTTGGCTGTGAGGCATATACTCACGTTGCAAAGGAATTTAGGAACAAACTTGAGCCAAAGAGTAGAAAGTGCATCTTTCTAGGCTATGGTAATTCTGGTGAGATGGGGTACAGACTTTTGGATCCTGAATCCAGAAAGGTTGTCCACAGCAATGATGTTCACTTTAATGAATCCAAATATCATTCTAAACCAGAGAGGGTTGACGAGATTAGAAGAGTTGTCTTCCAAGAAGATGGACCTGCACGTGCAAGACAAAATGTCAGGGCTCAAGAGGAGCAAGGACAGGATAGAGTGGAACCACAGGTTGTGGCTGAGCCTGAGCCACCTATTGTGCGTAGATATGGACGTGTCACGCGACCTCCTGATAGGTTTGTTCCATCTATGAATTATGTCATGTTGACTGATTGCAATGAGCCTTCATGTTACAAGGAAGCAGTGCAAATGAAGGACTCTGGGAATTGGCAATTGGCCATGCAGTCAGAGATGACAGATCTGCATAAAAACCAGACATGGAAGCTAGTTAAATTACCACGGGGCAAAAAGGCTCTACCCTGTAAATGGGTTTACAGGTATAAGATCACCGCTCATGATAGTCAGCCAAGTACAAAGCATGGCTTGTTGCCAAGGGCTTTAAGCAAGAACAAGGCATTGACTTTGATGAAGTCTTCTCTCCGGTGGTCAAGATGACTACATTGAGATGCTTTCTTGCATTGGTTGCCATATTAGATTTGGTGTTGCACCAAATGGATGTCAAGAAAGCGTTCTTGCATGGTGATTTAGATGTGGAAATTTACATGCAGCAGCTAGAAGGGTTTGTTGAGAAAGGCAAGGAAGATTGGGTATGCCAGTTGTTAAAGAGTCTTTATGGCTAAAAACAATCACCGAGGGCATGGTACCATAAATTCCACAAGTTTATGCTTTCTCAAGGCTACAAACGTAGTGAGTTCGATCACTGTCTATATACAAAGAAGGCTAAGGATGGTAGTTGGCTAATCCTTATTTTGTATGTAGATGACATGTTGATTGCTGGCAAGCACTTGGAAGAAATTTCAGCTTTGAAGTCAAAGATGGAAAAATCGTTTGACATGAAAGACATGGGTGAGGCAAGTCATATACTTGGTATGTGCATTGAGAGAGACAGATCAAAGAAGTTGATTTGGTTATCTCAAACAGAGTATATTGACAAGGTTTTGCAATGTTTCAATATGGAGAAGGGAAAGGCACTGAGTGTTCCATTGCCACCATATGTGAAACTTAGCAAACAAGATTGTCCAGTGTCTGAGGAAGAACATGTTGAAATGGATAAGATTCCATATGCGTCTGCAGTGGGTAGTTTGATGTATGCAATGATTGCTGCTCGCCCAGACATTGCATTTGCAGTGGGAGTAGTAAGTCGATACATGTCAAACCCAGGCAAGAAACATTGGGAGGCAGTGAAAGGAATATTGAGATACATGAAAGCTACAAAGAGTATGCGTATATGCTATGGGAGTCAGGAGCTAAGTGTAAAGGGTTTTACAGACTCAGATTATGCAGGCGACTTAGACAACCGAAGGTCTACGTCAGGGTATGTCTTTACATTGGCTGGTGGAGCAGTATCATGGCGTTCTAGATTACAAGATTGTGTTACTCAGTCTACTACAGAGGCTGAATATGTTGCAGCATTAGAGGCATGCAAAGAATCAATATGGCTTAATCGACTAGTAACAGATTTGGGAATCAAAGAAGAGATGCCTGTGCTATATTGTGATAGTCAAAGTGCTATACAATTGGCTCGCAATCCAGTTTATCACTCAAAGACAAAGCATGTGGATGTGAAGTATCATTTCATCAGGGAAATGCTCGAGGATAAGCAACTTCAGCTTGTCAAAGTTCACACCACAGAAAATCCTGCCGATCTACTTACAAAGGGACTTCCCTCAGAGAGCTTTGCGCATTTTCGCAAGCAGTTAGGTGTAGGGTAGTACATCACTTCTCTACATCTCTTGTATATTAGCTTGTATAGTAGCTTCTCTCACACTTAAAGTACCACATTGGACTTTAAGTGGGAGGTTGTTGGGGTATAAAGCCCAATGTGGTCGCCCAGGTAAGTGGGCGGGCCGCCAGGTATGTACACATATTCTTTTGTAAAAACCTAATAAGAACTCACTATGCTCTACACATTACAGTAGAGCGAGTTCACCATATCATCATGCTCTTCTTCTCGCACTCTCTCTCGTGTCGCACTTCCGCTCGTACTCCTTCAAAAATAGATCATGAAAAGACTGTCTAGTGAAAAAGTTTAAAAAAGTGTCAGTTAATAATCGCGATTATTAACTTTCAGCTCGGATTTGACCAAGATTCATACCATTGACTCATTGCATGTGTACAAACAACTTTTGTAAAGGACCGTAGAATATGGATCACCAAATTGACCAAAGACTGGGTAAAAACTAAAGTCTGTACTGACTTTTTGAAACTTGAGTGAAAAAACTTGTCCAGACTTGATGAAATTTGATTCATAGGCTTATATTGATGTTGTGTACATGATCACTTGATCAAAAATATGAAAACATTTATCAGTTATCGCGATTATTTACATCTGCCCCATTTTTTAACTTTTTTGACCAAGTCAGCATACCACTAGTTTTATCATATTGTAATAAGCCCTCAAACCAAGTTTGGTAAGATTTGGATCATTGGATTGAAATTTGTGACCAATTTTGCAAAGTCAGTATGTGGATAGAAAATTCATGACCATTTGACCAAAAGTTGTCCAAACTCGATGAAACTTGGCTAGAGACCTTAACTTGAGGTGCTTCACAGATTTGTGTCAAGATTGGAACAAAAACTTGCAAAAATTTAGCAAAAGTAAATAATCGCGATTTTTTACATCTGCTCTATTTGGGCATACCACAATGTCAAGCACATCAAGTAGACCTCACAAATCCATTTTGGTGAAATTTGGATCACAAAAGTGAGACTTAAGCCAGATTCTTGGAATTAGAGTTTGCGGACACGAAACGGTTGATAAACTTGATGAATCTTGTCCAAATTAAGTTTTAACTTGACTAAGAGACTCAAAATACATCATAAAAAGACTGTTCAGTCAAAAAGTTGAAAAAATTGTTCATTTTAGGTCAAAAGTTGATAATCTCGATTATTAACTTTTGACTCAAAACTGTTTAAGGTTGATACTAGAGACTCTATGCATGATTGCAAACATTTTTTGTGAAGGCTCATAGAGTTGGATCACAAAACAGGCTAAAAACTTGGTAAAAATTGAAATCTGTATTGATTGTCGAGAAATTGAGTTTGACTTGATGAATCTTGTTCAAATTAAGTTTTAACTTGATTCATAGGCTCAAAATAGATCATAAAAAGACTGTTTAGTGAAAAAGTTAAAAAAATTATTCATTTTAGGTCAAAAGTTAATAATCGTGATTATTTACTTTTGGCTCAAAACTGATCAAGGTTGATACCAGAGAGTCTATGCATGATTGCAAACATCTTCTGTGAAGGCTCATGAAGTTTGGATCACAAAACAGACCAAAACTTTGATAAAAACTGAAATCTGTACTGAATGTCGAGAACTTGAGTGTGACTTGGTAAATCTTGTTCAAAATCAGTGAAACTTGACTCATAGGCTTATATTGATGTGTTAAACAAGTGTACATGCTCCGATGACCAAAAATATGCAAAAAATTACCAAAAGTAAATAATCCCGATTATTTACTTTTGAAAGAAAAAACCTGTAGTAAATAATCACGATTATTTACATTTGCTCTAGAATTGAGAAATTTGGCACAACTGAGTATACCACAGGGTCAAGCACATCAAGTAGACTCCACAAATCAAATTTGGTGAAATTTGGATCACAAAGTTGAGACTTAAGCCAGATTCTTGGAATCAGAGTCTGCAAACACTAAACAGTTGATAACTTGGACAAATCTTGATCAAACAAAACCAAACTTGTCCAGAGACCACAACCAGTTAATTACTTGGCAAAACAAGCCTAAAAAGTGTAGAAACTAAGAAAAGTAAATAATCGGGATTATTTACTTTTGAGTCCCAGAAACAAGATTTTAGACTTTCGAGCTTGTATAGTGTTAGAACAACATAATACAAGGCCACTGGCCAAGTTTGGGTTCCATCGGATCAAAATTAATACATGATAACTCAGTTTTCAAGTTGCAGATTAGTTCTTTAGCTCCTTGCAAGGATAGAATTTGGAAATCTCAATGTACATATCTTGCTGACTCACTTAGCTCAGATTGAAGAACCAAGTTACAGGCAAAGAATTGGGAGCTTGACAAGAGCTGAATTCAAGTCAAGTGGAAAAAATGGATAACAATCTAATCTGCAGGTTAGGTTATTCAAGGCCTAGATTTTCATCATTTCAAAGGCTGCAATCAATTCTGACAGTTTCGAGCTAGAGTTAATAGCTCTTGTGAGTCTAAGAGAAATCAACTGCCAAAAGTACTTTGGCAAAAGCAGTCTTATCAAACCCGAGCAGAAAGTTTTTTGCTAATCAATACCAAAATCTCCTCCAAAGAGACAGATTCTGCCAGAAAGTACAATGGATCTTCTAAGATCAAAGGTTACTCAGATGCAGGAGGACAATACTCAACAATTGCAAAAAAAGTGCAGTATCACAGTCAATGGGGTCGACATCAACGAAAGAAGGTGGTCAAAGCAAAGAAATTAGGTAAAGTCCAACTAAAGGATGTTGCGATAGCAAAAGAAATCAATACAAAAACAAATCCTAAGATGATCAAGTGCAACATTGTTGGTGAAAATGAAGAAAAGCTGTCAAGAGAAGTGAAACTGTATTTTCAGTTAGACAAGAACCTCATGTCTTTTTGCACTTGGAAAAGATGTGGCCAACCACAACTGGAAGATGCTCCTGAATTTGTGAGCATATCAGGAAACAAACGAGCAGAATGCTAGGGAATCATCTCCACCACCATTGAAGTAGGTTCACAGATCATCAAAGCTCAATTCCATGTGATCACAGCAAAGGATATACCAGACAATATCATAATGGAAATTCCAATGGCCCAGAAGATGTTAGAGATACAGAATGCAAACAGGATGCAGTCATCAAAGACAACAAAGAATGAAGACCAAGATCGGATGACAGCTCAAAGTCCTCAAGCACAATTAAAATGGAGACTTATATCAAAGCAAATCTTATTGAAGATGATTCTCCATCAAATAGAAATTTAGAAGAGCTTAAAGCAAATCAGGCAATAGTCAGTGCAGATCAAATAGAACAAAAATCAACCACGAAAGCTATTGAGCAGAGAATGCCATCAAAGCCAGAAGTAAAGAAGAAAGAGGTTGTAGACAACCAGGAAGAAAAAGGAAGTCCAAAGATCAATCACTCATTGTCAGTTGAATCGGTCGATGCAAGTCAGATTGGAAAACAAAGTCTCAAGTCACCCTCCATAGAGATACAATTAGATCAAGATGAGACCATGGCAAAATCAGGACAAAGATCCTCAATAGAACCAAAAATTTCAGATTCAGAGTTGCAAAAGTCACAAGGATCAAACACAAATCTTGCAGACAAAGGTAAAGCTAAAGTGGAATCTCCATCGATTAGCCAAGAAGTTGTGACAGCACATGCCTCTACATCAAAGAACCCTCTTGGATCAGCTTCTTCAAGCAAGTCAGGCTTTCAAATCTTCAAATCAATTGCTGACCCAACTAAAACCTCTAAGAAGACACCCAGAAAAGCAAAGATATAGCAACCAAAGTACTCAAGAAAGGAAAAGAAAGTCAAGCAAGTGTTTGTTCCTAGCAATTTAGTCAAAGTCAATGATCCGGTTTGGATTAAGGACAAAAAATCAGCACAGAAAGACAGACACATGGGATGGATAGCATCACAATGGAGCTTAAAGGAACAGGAGTACTATGGAGGTAGCAGACAGATATGGGTGCCAAAACCGAAGGTTAGGACATATGAAGTAACTTCAAGTCCCTCCCAGGAAAGAAGCACAAGGTATCAACCTCGACAATGTCCTAGGATACCTAAGCAGCAGGTATACAAAAAAGAAACATTGAAAGATGGTAAAGTCAACCACAGCTCTCAAGAGGATACAGAAAAAAGACGGATCTCAAAGAATTTTTCCTCTTGGACAAGGATTTTACACAAGTTATACAAATATTTGGCTATCAATCAACCACAAGCCAACTGCAACTACACCATACCTGCATGAAGATATCAAGAAATCAACAAGACCTAGAACGAAGCAAAGTCAACAATGGAGAAACAAAGGTCATCAAAAGATTTGGATACCTAAGTCTTCCAATGCTCCTAGTCAAAATCCAGATGCCGACAGCCAATAGAGGCCTACAACAACATCAAAGACTCCTATCAACATGCCTAATTGGAGAATCAAACAGATAATGGAGTCTTCACAGTCAAAGAAGGACAACCCAACCAATGTGAATGCAGATTCAAAGATGATAAAATAGGTATGGCAAAAGAAACCTTCAATGCCAGCTTGGTCCTTCACTAATTCTCTTTTTGAGGATTCAAGCTTACTTTTACCTGAAGGAATATTTGTAGTGAGCACAAGAATGTAAAAGTCAAGTCACCAAGGTGCAAAAAACACTCTTTACAATGTCAGAGTCGGGCTGCTGAGCCATAAAATGAGCAAAGCATTAGACCCAAAGCTTCAAGTCATATTAAACTTTGTGCTGAGAGTCGTAGTTATTAGGCTTACGCTCGAGCTGGAAGAGTTGAGCATGTCTAAAGTCATGTTGCTCATGCTGGATGAGATGAGCATAAGAGTCGAAGTCTATTAACTTACAATTGGTGGAGTGTCGTAGAGTCCAACACTCACACACAGTGCACAGTAAGATGAGAGCACATATTCTCGTCAACAAAAACCATTCTTGAAGGGGTGCCAGCTTGCAAAGCCATGTCATATGATTTTATAGCTACACCATCTTTTTGAAGAACCCCTCAAAATTTTTCTTGCATAGCATATTGTTTCCCATGCATTTTTGTGTATGCATAAATAGGATGTCCCACCATTGGACATATGCATTAGACACTATTTTTGCTTCCACCCATACACCTTGAGTGGACTACAACAATAACCCATGTTCGATCATGCTACCCTTTCATATTTGCTGCCTTATAAATTCCATATCTATCAGCAAATAATCCCTTGAGTACTTTATTAATATTTTCCATGCTAATGAGTAATCCAATAATGCGCATATCTCAAACCACTGGGTTTTTTCTCTTTGGTCATCCAGGTATTAGACCCTAATTTAGAACCTCATCATTCTACTTCCCTTGTACATACTTTTCATAAATAAACAACAGCCTCATCATTATGCTATTACAACGGACAAATGCAACATCATCTCTCACAAACTAGACATATTCGGACCAATGAAGATGCTGCAGTAGATTGAACCTCATCAACAAATTCAACGGAAAGTGAAAACAATCAACCCATCAACAACCAATCAAAACCTTCCACAGTCTCCACGGACACCTTTCAATAGTGCCCGAGGACGTACACTAAAATAGGAAGGTGGGAATGTTAACTGAGTCAACGTCAGTTAACAGAAGGTGCCAAAGACCGAAGACGTACGAATGCACATCGAGGATGAATGCAAAGAAGTAGTAAAGATTGGAGTTACACATTTTCTATGTTTTCCCAAAATGGTCACGTATTGTAGATTATCGATTTATTTCAAGCCATTATAATATTTTAATGTGTTACGCGCTCAATGGAAGTTCCAAGTTGTAAAGAATAGGTCACTTATTGTGCCTAGGTTGCAGATTCAGTAAGTGGTGAGCCCTAAAGGCCTTGGGTGCTCGTACATTACATATTTTTAACCTAGGTATATATATAAGGCAGTGTGTAAAAGAAATTAGGGTTCTCAAGCTCATTTGTTGAGAGCACTCTTTGGTGAGAGCTCTTGAGGTGTGTGGCTATGGAGTCCTTGAGCTTCTCCTTGCTCACGAGACTTGATTAACACTAATCAATGATTCATTCTCTCTCACTATGCCTTTCTCTTACTTCTTATGATTGCCTATGATGCTTAGATTAACTAGATCTTAACTAATTAGTGGTTAATCTCTCTCTAATTTTGTGCGATTGCCCTCTTTTGCTTGTGTGTGCATGTAGGTTTGATTGGAGTGTGGTGCTCGATAGATCTATGTGTGTGTGCTTGTGATTAGTGTGTTGCATGATAGGATTAGTGTTGTGTGCGTCTTGCAATCGTAGTGTGTGTGATTGGGTTGATTAGAGGTGAAGAGAAGTGGATATGGAGATTGCCCTTCATTGTGGCTTAGTTCCTCCATAGGCCGAGAAGCTCACCTCATAGAGTTAACCATTTGTGTTGCTACGATTACCTCACTAACCGTGTGAGTGTTTCCATGCCCTAGCCGAGTAGCTCATCCCTCCATATTGACAATTGTGTTGGTCATTGGAGTTATTGCAATGATGGGATTCCCAACAATTTCTCCGCCTTTTCTTCACAGCAGCAGACACAGATGAAGGCTCATGCTCCGCCACAAAGGAACTTCAATGAAGTCCCCTCGCCCGACCTTGCCGAGCCCACCATTAGACTTTCTCTTTCACCGACAGAGCAAGCGAGCCTAGCCGCAGAGGTAGAGCGCCTGTAGAAGGCGACTTCTGTCATCTGCAAGATTCTCGGCACTAGACCTAGCAGAGGAGAGATGCGTGATCTTCTCCATGCCCGCCTTCTTGCGGAGGTGGGCAAGATCTTGGACGTTCAGATCCACGGACGAGGCTACTACCTGATCGAGTTTGAGACCTCTGAGATGGCGTCCAAGGTTATCGCCATGAGCCCTTTGACCATCCGAGCAATTCGAGCCCACTTTCGATAGTGGAGAGATGGTTTTGACCCTGCTTCAGATGTTTTGGTAGAGGAGGCAGACATTCCCATCTCCGTCTGCTTTCCTGGTTTGCGACGGGATAGGCTCAGTTATTGGGACTATCCTGGAGACACCTCGCACGGCAGCCTCAGTAGCTGCCAACACTACAAGAGGTTATGTACTCTTGTGACGCTCTTAGCGACGGAAATACACTGGGTTTTTATAACCCCCGGCGTCGCTATAAGCGTCGCTAAAAGCGTCGCTACGAGAGCGTCGCTATATGCGTCGCTATAAGCGTCGCTATAGGCGTCGCTATGAGCGTCGCTATATAGCGACGCTCATAGCGACGCCTATAGCGACGCTTATAGCGACGCTCTCACAGAAGAGTATAGCGACGCATATAGCGACGCTACAGAGCCATAAATAGCGACGCATATAGCGACGCCTGAGAGAATATTTTTTTGGTGACAGGGCATTGAATGCCTGCCACCCATCAACCATATTGTACTTGATTCACTTTTTAAAAAAAGTGCAAAGGTAAATAATAGACCCAAAATAGTCACCCACAAGACGCATTGTTTGCAAAATTGACAATTGTACACATCATAGACAAACTGAATTGATTGGCAAATGTAATAATGACAATTGTACAACATCATAGGCATAAAGAATTGATTGGCAAAAGGAATTGCGGTGACAAATGTAATAATATACATGGTTCAAAAAGACGTATAAAATCCGTCTCATGATACATAAGCTATGAGAAACCCTAAACTAATGCTATCTAGATACGGCTAAACTGACGTCGTCTAATCAGACGTCTCATCGCGTCCAAGCGGCGTATCTGTCGGATTCTGCAAAAAAAGACAATAAGACAGTTTTCAGTAAGTATAAACATATAACGACATTTATAAAACAATACAAAAAATAAAAAAGAGTAAACCCTAATACTAACCATGCCGCTGCGAGAACTGAGAATGTCCATCAGGGCGTTTAAGCCCTTCCTGCCTGCGTACTCGCGCTCGTACGGTGTGGGATCACGTCCTGTCATCGACCACTGTCAAAACATACAAAGATTTCATTATGTTAGAACTAAAAAACTCATAAACCCTAAACTATCGAACATGCATAAAGAGCAATGTGAAAAGATTTACAAAATCGGCCTCAAATGATGCCCATCCACCGCTCCCCAAGTGGTGCGAGCTGCCTGCCTCTACTCGCGCTCTGGCTGCATCCTTTTGTTGCTTCCACTTGTCGGGATTCTCGCGCGCTGCTTTCTTCGCATTCTTCCAATCTTCTTTGGCCAGCCAATCTGGCCTATTCCACCCATTCTTGATTGCTTTTTGCACTTCGGAACGCTTGTGTTTGCAGTATTCGCGCATTCGAATCTTCATCAGGTCTTCATTGAAGCGCTGATCCCGTGTTGGAACGGGAAACTCATCATGAAGTATGCTGATGACTCTGTTTTTTAAATCACTTGGTACTTCACTCCATTTGTTTAGTATATAGTGTCTAAACAGCTGAGAGCAAAGACCACGCATGCGCGAGATCACCTTCTTGCCGTCATCATCCATGATGATGCCGCCGCTGATGTCGACGGAGTAAGGCAAGCCCTCTGGCCGGTGACGCGTGAACCTGGGTGTCCCGGCAGGGGTCTCTAGCGGCGTGTCGATGGGGGTACGGACGTCAGGTGTCTCCACCGGCGTCTGGGCCCCGAAGCGAGGAGTGTCGAGTGGGGTGGCTCCTGGCGGAGTAGGTAGAGGTGTGTAGCTTCTAGGAACAGTCAGCCGTGCAAAACCTGGCGTAGACGGCGATGCTGTGGCTGGTGTGGGGGCGGGCAAAGAAGGGGAGGGTAAAGAGCCTCGTCGAACACGAGGCGGTGTGGAGGCATCGGTGGCGGAATACCCACAACAACCGCCACCGCCACCACTAGAGCGCCGGTGTCTAGAAGAGTGTGACGCTCGTCTCGTCGACGCCGAAGCTTCGGAGCGCGCCGAATGCTCCGAAAGAGAGGGAGATGCGGATGGTGTAGGAACGCGCGATGATGCGCCAGAGCGATGACGCTCCACGTACCACTGTCTCTGCTGCGGTGACAAAGAAGAAAGAAACTCCTCATCATCCATACCTGCATTAAACACACGAATATTTAAACTTAATATTGAATGAATAGAGTAGACAATGACGCAAAGACCATTAAATACAATGACGTAATGACGCATATAAATACAATGACGCAATGAATCGAGTGGTAGAAGAGGCAAGTCGAAAACTCAGAATTTTCAATCAAAAGATGTGAGCGCGAGTAGAAAAGAGCGTTACACACCATGGAAGCTACTTAGAGAGCTAGAGCTTTTACAGCACGGAGCAAAATTGTTCAAATACAATATTTGTGGCTTTAAGAGATCTCTCTCTCATCCTCGCATAACTCAGCATAACTTCCTATATCTATATAGAGCTCTCCGTTTAAACACATATCCTCTGTTTCATTTTGTAGCTCCTCTGCATGCACCCCATATAGAGCAGTAGCATCTTGATGCTCGTCTGGCACCACCGCAGCGGCTTCTGATTGAGCATCTTCTCTGATCTCCTCCATTGATGTCGTTGTGATTGGCACATGGTAGCCTTCATACGTCCTTGCACTACGAGGGGCTAACTCTATGACGTACCACCAGTTTGATGTAGACTTTGTAGGATGAAATACTACCTGCCAGAGCCACATAACTTACATGAGAGCTTTCAAGCACATAACTTGTAAAAGGGGGATGTTAACTATTTATATACTTACTTGTTCACAATGCTCGGGTAGTACGAAAGTGTCTCTTAGGTCAGTCCATTTCTTAGTAGAATCCACCTCAAGAAAACCAGACTCTCCTCTACGCACAGTAGCGTTTCGACCCTCCATGATTATCTTGAACCATTGCACGTCGAACAAGTCGACAAAAAATCCTCTGTAATCGATCCTCAAAATCTCTTGCAGCGTGCCGAAGTAAGTGAGTTCCGCCACCACGGGATCTGCATCAGAGGAACGTCGTCGACTAGACTGTTCAAATTTTGCCATGATTCCACAATCTTGAGTAAAACGCTTTTTGTCGATTCGTTCCACCCTAAAATGTCGACCTTTACACCATGCTGCTGTGTATGACTTATACTACAACGAACAAAGATTATGAGTGGCCGTTCAAACGTTTATAAATAAAGTCACTTGCTAGTCGTACATTGCAAACTTACCTTGGTCGCGCAACCCCGAGAGTACTCCCACTCTTCTTCAGTCACTTCGTCACCGCATTGTTGTGCGCTTTTCAATTGGTTGTGCAACCATCTTAAGCTCATGAAGGTTGGTAGGCTCTCCAGAACCGCTGGATAGTGCATCGGTGGTCGTCTTCCCCGTCTCCACTCGATTCGTGCCCTTTGTCGCTCTTGCTTTGCATCCTCATATTGTGAAATCCACTTTTGCATCACTGGATTGTGAAGCATGCAAAATCGGTTGATTTTAGCCTCTAGATCTTCCGTCATCTTCTTCTCAACACCGAGATTGCACATGACAATCCCAGATATGCGCTCATCATCTATGGTTCGCCATAGCGTGTCCCGGGATTTATCAAATCCGTCTAGCCACTCTCCAATGTACACTAGGGACTCTGATACCAACCAACCTTCTGCCATGCTACCCTCCGGACGTGCCTTTTGACGCACATATCCCTTAAGCGTTTTCATGAAACGCTTTAAGAAGAACATCCATCTGGAATGAACTGTGCCAGCTATTTCCACCTCATCAACTATGTGAATAAGAAGATGCACCTGAATGGTTAGCATTGTAGTAGGAAAATGTTTCTCAAACATGCACACAAGCTCCGCAGCATTTAGTTTGGCGAATGGTATGGAGTCTACGTCGATCTCCTTTTGTGAGATCCATTGCACCAGCTTTGCAAGTTTGTAGATTGTGTTACGGATGTCGAGAGACAAACATCCCTCAATGGCAACCGGTAAAATAAACTGTAAAGTATGTGCAGCAATGATATTAAAGTCCACATTTTATGCAATGATATTAAAGTCCACTATGAACGTACCTGACACATTTTATGCCAATCGTGTGACTTCAAACCGGTAAGCTTTCCTTCTTTAGTAAAACACGTTCGGAGCGAGTGCATTACGCCAGTGGGGGTCCGCAAAGATCGAATGGCCTCTTTTACTTTGCGTTCTTGGGCTCCTGTGAAAATCCATGGTGCTTTAGGAAGTTTTATCGATCCATCAGACGCTGTTTGCGGCCAATATTGCTCCATACGATCCACATTTCTAAGGTCAACTCTGGCTCCCAAAGTATCTTTCTTGCCGGTCAAATGGTCCCATAGTAGATTACCCACATTCTTGAATATGTGCATTGGATCGAGCAAGTGATTGATCACGAGTCGAGGCCAGTATGGTAACTCGTACCATAGAGATAGTCTCTTCATCCCTGGAGGCAATCCGTCATCGCACATCTCCTTCTGCTCTAACCATGCTTGTGCAGACATCCTTGGTGGCTCTCTTCCCAAAAAGCCGTCGCGTAACACATGATTCTCCGGAAGATACGCTTGATGACCTTCGTAGATTTGCTTCTTCAGTGAGGGTGCCCTACGTGCATTCAGTCTAGGTCCACATGTGACACATGCTCTGTATCCGCTTGTTTGAAGCCCTGCATGTATACACATGATAATAGATCAACTATGGGGAAAAACCAGATTTACAGTGTCTGAGAGAGGAGTGTCAATAGATCACCTGAGCATTCTGTTAGCCCGGGATAGTCATGCATGGTCCACATTAGAATACCTCTGATCAAAGCATTCCGTCGTCCTGTGTGTCGGCTCATATCCACCACCTCTATGCCAATCCACAATTGTTGTAGCTCTTCCAATAGTGGACGAAGATACACATCCATATTCCCCACTTTATATCGCCCTGGCACAATCAAGCTTAGCCATAGGTGCCCCTTCTTCGTAGTCAACCACGGGGGAATGTTGTAGTTGACGATGACAACGGGCCATACACTGTAAGATGTTGATCTTTGACCAAATGGATTTACGCCATCCATAGCCAGGCCTAAGCGCAAATTTCGAGCTTCCCTGGCAAAATCCGACCATGTTCCATCTATATGTTTCCAGGCTGCGCAATCTGCAGGAATTCGTAGCACACCATCCGAAGATTTATTCTCCTCATGCCATGATGCTAGGGCGGCCATGGACTTACATTCGAAGAAATGCTTGATGCGAGGAAGCAAAGGAAAATGTCGCAAAACCTTTTGTGGAATTTTTGTCCCGTGGAGATCTACTCGATATCTTTCGGAATCACATTTCGGACACTTCTCCATGTCTGTGTATTCCCCTCTGAAAAGAATGCAGTCATTAGGACAAGCGTGGATAGAATTGTAATCCATCCCCAAGTTTCGCAAAATCTTTCTTGCTTCATCTCGGGAATCTGGCATCACATTGTCAGCTGGTAGAATGTGCTCTTTCAGCAATCTACACAACATAAAAATATGATACAGTCGTGTAAAAATCTATCAGATCATTATACACCATGAGTTCTATTAAAGTAAACTAATTGTAATAGATCACCTGAAAAGCGCTGTGACGCTAGTGTCACTCCATCCAAACTTTGCCTGCATGTTGAGAAGAACCAGGAGTGCTTTCAATCTAGACATACGTGCTCCATTATACAATGATGTATCGGCTTCACTTTTCATATCATCATAGATAAGCCTTTCTGAATCCATGATCGTCTCGATCATTTCATCAATCTCGGGCTCAAACATTGCCTCGTTGGGAATGTGCTCTGCATGATCATCCCCCGAGCTGTCAGAGGCTACATCTTGTGGCCTCACATATGCTGCTTGACCAAAGCGCCTGCGAATAAGTCTATTGGGTTGCAAGATTGCTGCTTGTTGGCCAGCGTCAGAGTCCGACGAGTTATAATTGGCAACAACTCGATCTATAATAGATGGATCGAACTCGCCAAATTCACGAACGTGCTGCAAAGAAACACGTCTTGTCCGTCGCACAGCATGCTTGCATTGATTACAAGGACATAAGACCCTCGTTGAGAGATAGGTGTTTCGGTTGGACGGTCCCACATCCTCGTCGCTACTCATAATGAGGATAAAAAACTTATAACCTAGACAACAAATTTAATATTCTATTGGCATTCTTCGTCTTATCTCTCTCTCTCTCTCTCTCTCTCTCTCTCTCTCTTTACCTCACATTCTCTAGTCATGTCCAATCCCCGCACACCTCGGTCTAGAGGTGCACGGAGATCAGAACCACCGGGTTATAATCTCGTCTTTATTGGTCAATACCTATATTTGTGGGTACAAGAAATCTAGACACCCACGTCTACATGATACTGCATGTAGTGGACAAAATCCCTTTGCCTCTTCTCTAGCTGTAGCACTTCACTTCATCTTAACATCTTTTCACAGTAGATCTTTTCACTGTTCGTCTAACTCTAAACCCTAAACCGTAAGTAATTCTTGCGTGGACTCGATCTAACGTAAATAAGCGTAAATCTAAATAAACGTAAATCTAACTAAAAATAAAGCTAAATCTAATTTAACGTAAGTCTAATGACTAGAGGTTGTCTAGATGGTCATTGTGTCGGGGATGTAGTGACTCTTGCCGCCCTGAAGATCCACCTTCTTCCCTATCTTCTGAAGACATTTCACCAGTACTTTTGGATCGACGGAGCCCACTATGAGAGAAGGCAGCAATACCCTATATTCCATTGAGGGCTTTCTTCACCCGCTTCATGCAGGCATCGCAGTCTATGGAGACCCGCATCTATTCTAATATAACATAAATCTAAATCTAGCTTAAATAAATGTAAATCTAGTTAAAAATAAACCTAAATCTAATTTAATGTAAGTCTACATATAACCTAATCTTTAACGTTTTTTAAAATAGTTTCCTACGACGTTATAACTCTCTTCTTCCTCTGTGTGTGCGCGTGTGTGGATGTGTGTGCCAATAAAAAGAGATAAATGGTATAACCTTTCTATCACCCATGCCAAGTATGATAGATTGATTATGCCATTTCTCTCTTGAATAATAGGTCTTCAGTTCAACTCCTTGTCGGTTAGATCTTTAGGTCTTTTAATTTTAATTAGTTTCCTACGACGCTCCCTTAGTTTCTCTTTCTTTCTCTTTCAATGTGTGTGCGTTTTTTTGGATCGTATGCATGTTTTCTTTCTCTTTTCCTCTCTCAATGTGTGCGTTTTTTGTTTATGCATGTTCTCTCTCTCTTTTCCTCTCTCAATGCGTGCGTTTTTTGTTTATGCATGCTCTCTCTCTCTTTTTCTCTCTCAATGTGTGTGTGCATTCTTTGTTTATGTATGTGTGTGCGTTTTTGCACTCTCTCTCTCTCTCTCTCTCTCTCTCTCTCAAAAACACTATATGTGTGTGTGTATGTGTGTGTGTGTGAGAGAGAGAGCGAGGGAGAGAGAAAGAAAGGAAGGGAACATGAGAATGAGGAGAGGGAAGGAGCATACCTGTCTCTCCTTCTTCTCCTCGTGCGTGTGTGTGTGTGTGTGTGTGTGTGTGTGTAAAAGAAAAAGAGAGAGAGAGAGAGAGAGAAAGAGAGTGAGGGAGAGCGTTACCTGCTCTTTGCTTGAGGGCGCCGAAAAACTCAGATCTGAGATCTGAGTTTTTGGGCGCGCTCGGTTATTTTTTTTACCCCAGCTGGCGTCGCTATGAGCGTCGCTATGAGCGTCGCAAATTTACAAAGAAATTTGCGACGCTCATAGCGACGCTTATAGCGACGCTCATAGCGACGCCGGGAATTTTTTTTTTGAGCGTCGCTGTGTGAGCGTCGCTAATGTGAAGAGCCTCTTGTAGTGCAAGGCGGCCGACATTCCCTCAGTTCGCATTCTGGTTAGGGATACTTACACTCTCCCGAAGGTCATCTTTCTTCCTTGGGTGAGTGGGGGTCGGTTTAGACAAAGCGTGGAGTATTCGGGCCTCTCGAATCGGTACTTCATTTGTCGACAGATGGGCCATCTCGCAAAGGCCTGTCCACGAAGGAGGCCCCGACCAACACCACAGGCTCAGCCCCAGCCTGCAAGGGCTGGCCAGCAGCCACAGACAGAGACACAAAGCACACAGGCAGAGCCACTCTCCGAGCTTGGGGCTCAAGCGGAGGAGGGATGGCAGCAGGTTTGCGGTTGACGACGGCAGGGGCCACAACGATAGCCTGGCACTAAGGGTGGTCCAGCGGCACCTGTCCAGCAACAGTGGGTTCCTACGGGGAACCAATTCGGTCCTCTTGAGCAGGACAAGGACCCTGCTCCAGTCCCCATCTCAACTTCACCCTCGATAGCCCCCCCCCCCCCCCCCCCCCCCCCCCCGAGTTCCCCCCCTCCTCATCAGCCCCCCCCGCCTCCTGCTCCCACCGCCTCTCCTCTCGCCCCTCTACCTATGTCGATCCTTCTCGCCCCTCTTCTCCCCCACTCCCCCCTCCCCCCCCTCCCGCTCCAGTTCCTCAATCGACCCAGGGGGCAGGGCCATCCCCGGCTACTAGGAGATCTCTTGGCAGCGCCTTTGCCATGAGTCGCTTGGCGAGAGAGGGACATCCTTTCTTGCGACCCCCTCTACAGGTGCAGACGTTGGTACAACTGAAGATCATCGGCCTAAGGAAGTGCAAGAAGCTTAGGCATGGTAGTTTGCAGGCAAATGATAAGGACATTCAACAAGTATTTGATGCAGCCAGGAGACAGGTACACATAAATGGAGTACTCTCTAGTCGAAACTGCAAGTGTTTCTTGTTATCACAGGTGACAGGAGTAGGTGTTTATATCATAAGGTTGTGAGCGGGACGAGGGGTGCTGGATACAGGTGCTATGAAGTTTATGATATGGGATTCTGATTCAGATGTTTGCAGGACATGTAGGGCACTCTACTGTTAGGATGTGTATGCCAAATGCGGCATTGTACAGGTCATTCGTGGTTCTCAAGCCTTGCAAGGTGAAAGGTGCTATGATGTGTATGCCGAATCGGACATCAAGGCCAGCGAAGTCGAGATCTTTGTGTAATCGAGTGCAGCTTCATGGTCATTTACTATTCGGGCGTCATTTCAAGCTCGAAACGATGGTCGACCGCGGAAAACACTATTTAGAAGAATCCTTTTGGTGATCGGGTTGGAATTTGGATCATTAGCACAATGAAGTTCGGAAATCATGGTATGCGGAGCTCGCGACAGTCATGCCGAGCATCCTCTCGTAGGAAAGTGGGCCAACTTGAGAGGAATTTAAAACAAAGAAAAGACTATTTTGGTAGTCTGGTCACCATGCAGAAAACGGGCAAGAGAATATAGCAAGAAGGAGAGCCATCAGTAGGAAGGGGTGCCATCTGCCGGGCATGCCAAGAGGGTGGTGGGCCGTTATACAGGGCCATGTCGTGCCATGCATAGGGGGGTTGGCTGGAGCGCAAGGTAAGAGGTGGCAGGTTGGTGGACGTCAAGGAGGAACAGGGGGCCCGTTAGTTAGAGGAGCTCAAGAGGAGGGCGCCATCAGAGGTGAGGGCCGACAGCGGTGACGTGACACGGGGGGTTAACGAAAGGAAGGCTGCCAGGGGCCTGGCCATGGAGGAGGAAAAGGAGAGTACATGGTTGACAGGAGAGAGAGGCCAGAGGTAGGAGCTATCTACTGAGCAAGGTCTACAATTGAAGGAGAACAGGGAGGGCCGCCAGTCAAAGGTAGGGGCTGGTCTGTAGTAACCAACGGCTTAGGGAGGTCCCTGAGGTGGCGCTCTTTACAGAGGTAGTGGGTTGTTGCAGAAGGGACCGGCCATGTCAAGAGAGGATCGAAGGAGAAGTCGCAGGAGCAGGCCATGAGCAAGAAGGGCCGCCTGGAAGTGAAGAGGGGTGCTATATGCAGAGAACGGAGGCTGCCAGGGCTGCTAGAAGGTGGAGTTGAGTCATGAGAAGGTCTGGAGAAACTGAGGGCTTTATGGCCGGTAGGAGCAGTAAGTAGGTGGAGCGCCATCTGTGTTAAGGTCTGAGAGCTCCGTGAGGATAGGGAGGACCAGAGAAAGCAACGGGTTGGTGACGAGAAGGGAAGGATACACCTGCAACAAGGCGGGGTGGATGATACCGAGAGTATGGGGAAGAGTGTAGAGATAAGAGGGCTGCCAGCTAAGATATGCTTTTGAAGGAGAAGAAAGCCAAGGATTGCACCAGAGCGGTTGATGCCATCATTGTATCTAGAAGTTTTTTTGTGATGCATAGAGTTTTCTCGAGTAGTTTGCACTCAATCATCCTTTCTGTCTAATCTCGTGTAGTAAGTCCTTTCTCTCTAATGTCGTGTAGTAAGTCCATGGTAGCGTTGGCTCCGGACCACACGGGTGTGTGTGTGTGTGCAGAGAGAGAGGGAGAGAGTGATTGTGGTTGCAGATTGGGTGTGGGTTTTTGTGCGGTCGAGGTGTGTGAGGCCTCTTGATGTGAATGTGTTTACAGAATTTTGTGAGTGTATGCATCAATGTGTGGGATACGGGCGGTGGTTTGTTAATGGGTTTATTGTGCTGAAGTGCGCATGTGTGTGTGTATAGCCGGTGGTGTTCAAAGGTGAGTGCATGCAATTGCAGTCTAAAGATTGTGTATTGGTGTGTGTGATTCTGTGTGGTTAGGAGTGCGGGTTAATCCCTGGGCTATAGAGAGGCAAGCTTGGCCCTGTGCTGGGTTTGTTCCCCCTTCCCCCTAACGTCTCCATTTGCAGGAGTCCCTCGAGGTCTGACGAGCTTCGAAATTCGACACCGGGGACTTCTTTGACTACGACTTTACATGCTTTCTCGGTGATTCCTCTACAGATCATGAGGCAGCCTTCTTCAGGGTTCATATTCTCTTCCTTGGACTCAGCGATTGGATTCTCTTTTCCCCTTTGCGGCAAGGACCAAACTGAGTGGACTCTCGACTCAGTGTTGGAGTAGCTACAGACACAGTCCCTAGAGTTCTCTCACCACATGGGGGACCTAGGAGTTACAGACATGCTTCAGACTCTGTGGTCATTGGCCAAGTTTACTGTGACCCCTCTAGATGCAGCAGGATGTAGACACATTGTGGTTCACTTCTTTGCTGATACGCAGTGCTCGTCATGCTATGTACACATTTATGAGACCTCCTGGACAGAGGAGGTTACTTTACACACGGCTCGGTCTACCTGGGCTTGGGTCCGACACTCTTTGCAGTCACGCTTATCTAGAGGACGCTCGGATGCGGATAACTCCCCATCCAAGCCAGCTTCGAAGATAGCACGTGTATCTGCTACGGTAGCATCTGTTCTCTCTCACTCTCCATGAGGATCATCTCATGGAACGTGCAGGGATTAGGTGGGCCCCAGTTTCAGGGTCAGAGGGGTCGATTGCGTCAAGGGCTTTAACGTTGCCTTGTGGGAGGAGAGATTGATCTCCTTATGCTACAGGAGCATCATCTATGTGAGAGCTGCATTAGAAGATGTGGTTAGCTCTTGCGTGGAAGATATGATACTTTTTGGTCAGCTGCTTTTGGACCTGGAGGCATCCAGGGTGGGGTATGTATGACAATTGCGGAGTCTCTACAGCAGGCCATTGTGGGTAGAGGGATTATTGTGCCAGGCAGGGCATAGTGGATCACTATGCAGGTTCCATGGTTGCCTTGTGGGCTTCCTGAACATATATGCGCCCAATGTGGCGAGTGCACGAGCAGAGTTTTGGTCACAGATTGTTGAGTCTCTGCCGCAAGCAGAGCAATGGTGCATTGGGCTTGACTTTAACATATTGGAGGACCCTTCTGACAGGATTGGTGGTAGCCACGCTTATGTGCAGGGAGTTGAGCTGGCAGCTTGGGAGATGTTTTGTATGACTCTGAGGGTTTCGAATGTGTGGAAACACTCTAGTTTTGTGAGGCCCCCAGACAGCCTGGCCTTCTCTAGTTCGGACCGCAGAGTGGAAGTAGTGAATCTATCGCGGATAGATTGCTTCTACACTAGTGACTTTTTCGGTGACTTGGGTGGGATAGTTGGCATTCTGGCAGGGACTTCCTTCTTGGACCATGCACCAGTGATCCTCACAGTGATAGATAGGCAAAGGCGAGGGAGCACAATGCTACACATCCCTGAGAGGGTCTTGATGGACTTTGCACTCAGAGAGCGAGTGGAGGCTCTTTGGACAGAGAGCTTGGACATGCAGGATTGTCCCGCTGACAGAGTGGACTCAGGACTAGCTCAACTTAGTCGTTTCTTTCTCTAGGAGTCCTTGGCTCGCCTGACTGCAGTAAGAGAGGAGGAGCAACATCTCAGACGGGGCTTTGCTTCCTTGCATAGGATGCAGGAGCAGCATCCAGACAGTCCGTGGTTTGAAGAGCAGTTACATCAGCAGGCTCGCCAGGGAGCTTGTTAGCATAGAGGAGTGGCACCATGAGTTTGCTTTCCACCGACAGGCATCTCATTGGACGCAGGGGTGTGACAGAGTGACTGGTGCTTTCTTCGAGGTAGTGGGACCTCGGCATACGCATGCCAAGGTCAATCAGTTGAGGAGACCCTACGGGTCAGTTTCTTCTGAGCCAGAGGACATACATGCAATTGCTACTGACTTTTACCGTGAGTTACTATCTGTAGAGCCTCAGTCAGAGCGTCAGGATGTGTGCACGGAGCAGGTGTGGGCATATATGCCTTGCCTTGTGACTGAGGAGATGCGTCAAAGACTTGAGCTGCCACTTCAACTTGAGGAGTTGCACACGACTCTTAGTGCACTCCCCGTGGTAGCTGTCCATGTGAGGATGGCTTGACTCCCTGCTTTTTCTTGGAGTATTGGGACTTGCTTGGCCTAGATCTCTGTAGTGCTTTCCAGTCCATCTTGCACACATGAGAGATGCATGACAGCATGAGTGAGGGTCTGATCTACCTCATTCCCAAGGAGGGTGGCTCCTTGGATGAGATTTGACAATGGCGCTCCATCACCATCCTCAACTTAGCCTACAAAAGTCTTGCCAAGGCTCTGAGTTTGAGGATCTAGCCACTTCTAGAGAGCCTTATATATGGGACTCAGACTGGTTTTGTCAAGGAGCATAGTATCCTTGACAACACCTTTACTTTTTGGGAGGCTTCTACCCTAGCGAGGCTCTGTGGTGAGGATCTGGTGATTCTTCTTCTCGATTTTGAGAAGGCCTATGATAGAGTTGATTGGGACTTTCTAGAGGGCACTCTACGCTGGATGGGATTTTCAGATGCTTGGATCAGAGGGGTGTCAACTTTGTACAAACGAGGACACAATCAAGTACTTTTGTCAGGAGGTAGAGGCGATCATTTCATGCTTGCACGTTCGATCAGACTGGGCTACCCTCTCGTCCCCTTCCTCTTTCTGTTCTATACTGAGGCGATGAGCAGGTTTTGGGTGTCGCAGCAGGTTGGTTTGCGGGGCTTACCACTTCCTATTCGGGGAGATGAGCTTCTGGACGCTGAGTTTTCTGATGACTCAGCATTGTACTTGGATGGCCAGAAGGCCAACCTTTGTAGGTGTGAGCAAGATCTTGAGACCTTCTGTTGTGCATCTGGCGCACTGGTCAATTGGAGAAAGACATTGGCTTTCTTTGTTGGTAGTGCTCCTATGCTTGATTGGATGCCATGTGAGGGTTTTAGGTGGATTCCCCCAGGGACTGCAGTTCGGTACTTGGGTTGTCAGGTTGGTCTTGACTTGTCTCCCGAGCAGCAGATTGCTCCTCTCCTTTTGTCTATCAAGAGGAAGTTGTTACACTGGAGCTCAACACAACTTTCTTTGGCAGATAGAGTAGTAGTGGCCAACCAGATGTTGTTGGCGACTATGTGGTACATCACTTCTTGCTGGATCTTCTCGAGTTCTTGTATCAGCCAGGTAGAGAGGCTGATCAGGAACTTCCTTTGGTCAGGACGTGACACTCAGATAGCCTGGGCCAAAGTGGCTTGGCAGGTCATCACTCTTCCTTGTTCACAGGGAGGGCTTGGGATCATTGACCCAACACAGTAGAGCAGAGCCCTTCTTGGGAAGTTCATAGTCAGAGGACTTCTTCCAGGTGAGGAGCCCTAGAAGGAGTTCTTGCTACAGTGGCTTTGTGCTAGGGTGCCTCAGGCTGGAGGCCCCTGGCGACCTTCGACCAGATGGATCTTCACAGAGATGCGCAGAGTTGGTTTGAGCAAGAGACTGGAGGACCGCTTCACTGTGAGTTTTCTTCGATCTTGGGAGCATTTGCGACGAGGCCTGGAGCAGCGACAACCTACTTGCATGAGGAGCACCTACGACAGCCCCTTGTTTAGAACCCCATGGTTAGCACTCAGAGAGGCCACTTGGTTGGTAGTCGGCCTCATGTTTCCTGGGGTCCCATGGCAACGGGTCCAGCACGCTCTTTAGGTGACTCGTTGGAGTTTTCAGGCTTGTCAGAGGAGTTGCAGGATTTCCAGCTACTACAGGACATGAGAGGGGTGCAGAGCATGTGCCAGGACATCTCAGAGGCCGTTCCAGTTGAGTGCTCACACCTCTCAAGCCAGTAGCACCCAGTGGATGGGAGCCTTCACACGACTGGAGGTTCTCATCTCAGTTTGGGCCTGGTTAGAGACTGTTCCCTCCCTTTTTATCGAGTTACAAGGTGAGGAATGCTTACAACGAGTTGCAGTAGAGGCTCCGCAGGTGGTAGAGTGCTGTTTTCAGAGGATCCGAGTGGTGGGCATTTGTGGGAGGACTTGTGTCATCGATCCTGACCCAGCAGCTCTTGAGACTGGACACTGGAGACTGTGGGCTTGGGAGTGTTGTCCACTGGCACGCGTGGGATCCTGGAGAGTGGCTTTGGAGGGAACCTTTCTCTTCTGTAGACCACCCAAGTGTCCCTTTCTTTCAGTACACTGTTCGACTGAGATGTCACATACTGGCAGCACAGAGAGAGGCTCGCCCCGCTGCAGCACCTCATTGGCAGGAGGAGGGTCTCACACCTCAGTTCTTGGCAGCCTTTTGGGAGAGGTTGTGGAACTCCAGACAGCCGAGCCGAGTCACCTTGTTATAGTGGTTGGTCGCACACAGAGCTACAGCAGTTGGGAGCTGGCTAGTGCATAGTGGTGTCGGTCACATGTGCAGCTTGTGACCATCTTGTGGAGAGTCAACGTCACTATCTTTGGGACTTTCCTTTGGCACAACACGTGTGGCTTCGTGTTCTTCGACTCATGCCTGCTCTTTCCACGGCTCAACAGTACACTTGGGGAGCAGCTGCTTGGTCCACCCTCACGGGCCTGGCACCTCAGCTTGAGCTATCTTCCACCAGCAGGATGATAGTGATGCAGGGGGGGCGACCTACACTCCAGCCTGCCATAGAGCTTACTCCACAGGCATGGTGCATTGAGAGAGAGGAGTGTTGGGAGAATATCAATGGCCTGACACTCTGGTTCATCTGGCGGGCCTGTTGCTTCCGCATCTAATTTGAGGCTCGCCCTGTGCCACCAGCAGAGATTGTTTGTGATATTTGGCTAGAGGGATCCACACTCTCAGAGGACAGCTCAAGAGAATACAGGGTAGCTCTGACTGCTTGCGGGAGCTCAAAGAGGCTTTCCTTCGACTCTCGCGTCTTGGGCCTTTTTGCACCATGGTCGAGGGTGTACTCAGATGGCACTACCGTCCACCTGTGTGGATTTTCCCTCCTCCTATCTCTTGATTTAGCCTCTTTGTACATTTGATGTTTTTTCATTGGGAGAGTCTCCCCATCATGGTTGTTTAGCCCTCTCTCCCAGAGGTGGTTGTAGCCCTATGGGTAGTTTCATTAACTAATAGAAGGATCTTTTTCTAAAAAAAAAAAACAATGGATCTTGGTTTTTTTCTAATACTGCCCTTCTTCCTCTTCTCTTTTCTCACATTTTTCTTTTCCACATAGAATTTCTCTTCCTTTTCCCTTTTATCTCCACTAGTTGGCCGACGACGAAGGCCATCTCTCTCTCTCTCTCTCTCTCTCTCTCTCTCTCTCTCTCTCTCTCTCTCTCTCTCTCTCTCTCTCTCTCTCTCTCTCTCTCTCTTCTGTGTGGCCAGCAGAGAGTTGCAGGGTAAAGTACCGGAGCGAGGAGAAGTCGGCACATGATCAAGGACGGTTGTCAAATTCGTAAGAGAGCATCTCTTTAGATTCATTCTACACACTTTCATTACACTGAGATTCCATTATCCCCATGCAACGCATCTATTCAAGACATCACACAATATTAAAGAAGTCGGAGATCGTCCTCAAGACATTGCACAAACAGAGGATAATTCGCGCTAAGCCAGCATAACGCAAGCAACTCCATGCCATCCATACAAAGGCCACTAGAGAAGAAAAAAAACTAAATTAGTACTTCGCTTGGCCTGTGCAACAATTGTCCCTTCCTTCCCTGTGCGGAAGTTGTCATCTCACCCTGGCTTGCACATCCTCCCCGTCACTTGCATTGTGGTCACTTGCATAAAATCCCCCCCCCCCCCCCAACCCTACTTGGGAGTATATGTCTCATAAATTTAATGTATTTCTGGCCAGTTGTGGGGTAAAACACCAATGTACATTGCCATATACACCTTAGCAAAATGGTATTTCTGAAAGAAAAACAGGTCCCTTACGGAGATGGCACGATGTATGGTCAAGAGTCAAGCTTTACCACATACGTTTTGGCTTGAGGCTATTATGTGTGCTACTTTTGTACTTGACATGTATCGTACGAAAGCTTTGCAGTCTATGACTCCATATGAAGCATGGCATGATTAAAAGCCATCTATTGATTACATGTGAATTTTTTGTTATTTGCCTTATGCTTTGGTGTCCATCAAATGCATTTTTATTGCTTATACTACTAAAAGTAAAGATTAACGGTTACATCATCCACAAACAAAGTGTATCTTGGTTCCACATGATGTTGTGTTTGTGGAAGATTTTGTTAACCTTTGCTGTCATGTACTAAAGACAATAATATAAGCTCACAAGACAATGGCAGTTTGTTGCCTCTTTTCAGTGGTGGAAGTTCGAATGTAAATTCAAATGAGGCAAATATACAACCATAGGGGTTTCAAAAAAAGCTATGGATTATCCCATTATTGATGTGGATGTACATGATGTACTTGATGTGGAAAGGGATGAGAATGAGCAGGCTAGAGGTACACCAAATGGATGGTGCATACTTTGCGTGATAGTAAATTGGATGCACCCTTGTCTAGTCGTACTCGTTCATGTTATCTCCATGCATCTTATGCATCAAATTGTTATTCTTTAGCTGTTTCTAGCTTATGTGATGTTGTTGGAATTATTGTTGCAGGAAAACACACACAGCTTGGAGAAGACAAAGGAAGCTCAAGGCACACAACAGAGAGTGTAAATTACTTAGTGTGCAATGGAAAGATAAGATAGCTCTAGAGTGATGGGCGTATATACGATGCATGGGGGGAAAAACCCCCTAGTGAGAAAAAAATTCCCCGGCGGTCCTATGTGTGTTCACACACATCACTACCACATGTATATGGTAACAAATCCCCCCTGGGAGTGATGTGGTGAACAAGAGCTGGCACATAGAGTATAGGAAAGTGCCATGCCCTGAGGATATGATCAATCCACAAAGGGGAGTAAGCCCAAAGCTTTGCGGAAAGCTTCGAACTTCTCACAAGACAATGCCTTTGTGAAAAGATTTGCAAGGTTGTCCTGTGTTGGCACATAAGCCAAGCTGACCTCTCCTGCTGAGAGCCTCTCCCTGACATAGTGGTAATACACATCAATGTGCTTTATGCGAGCATGAAAAATTGGGTTCCTCATAATTGCCAATGCACTTTGATCGTCAGTGTAGATAGTGGTGGCAGTGTCCTATCCAACACCCAATCAGCCATCCGGCATCTGAGCCATACACACTCAACCGTAGTTGTGAAGACTTTTGCGTACTCAGTCTCACAACTAGAAGTGGCCATAATAAGTTTTTTCTTGCTCAACCATGATATGCATGAATTGCAGAGCATGAAACAAAAACCACTCGTGGACACTTGCGTGTCCACTCGTGGACACTTGTTTTGACACTTGCGTGTCAAAACAACTAGCCCAATCTGAATCCGAAAAAACATGTAAATATGGTGGCAATGATCCCCCCTTGGGATAAAACAAGCCAAGATATAAAGTGCTGCTCAAGTAACAAAAAATCCTCTTGATAGCCTACCAATACTTAGGCCTTGGGCTATGCATAAATCTGCTGACATGTGAGACTACAAACTGAATATCCAGCCTCGTGTGTCATACATAAATAAGGCCATCAATAGTACTTGTCTGACACAAGGCAATACCACCATCACACTGCTTAAACTGTATACGATGCAATAGCCCCAAACCTTTCATCTTGAAAGTAGCATTCAAATCAGCCTTAAGTTCATCAAAATGTCTCTCATTTGGTCCAGTGATCAGCACATCATCCACATAGAGATGAATGAGAAGTACATCACCCTCACGCTTTACATACAATGTGCTTTCTGTTACAAAATCCTCATTTGACCAAGTGAGTGTTAGCCTTCTCATACCAAGCACGAGGAGATTGCTTCAACCCATAAAAAGTTTTCTTAAATTTGCATATTTTATCTTCCTGCCCTTTAATGAATCAACCGCGAGGCTATGTTACATAAACTTTCTCAAATATGTCACCATTCAAGAAAGCAGTAACAATGTCTGACTGATGTACATCCCAACCAAAATGAGCTGCCAATTCACATAGAAAACGCACAGTACTCATACGACAAGTGGGAGCAAAAGTCTTTCATAATCTATGCCCTTTTGCTGTGCATAACCCTTTGCAACAAATCGAGCCATATAGCGATCAATCTCACCATCCGGCTTGCATTTCAACTTGTAAACCCACTTCGTACCAATGATCTTTTTGTCAGGAGGTAAATCACATAGAGTTTATGTGTCATTTTCTATAAGTGCATCATATTCAGATTTCATGGTAGCCATCCAATTTTCTAAATTATGTGCTTCAACAAAAGACAGAGGTTCCTCAACATCACAAGATAGACATAGCCAAAGCATAAAAATATGATGCATAAGATGCATGGAGAGAACTTGAACGAGTACAACTAGACAAAGGTGCATCCAATTTACTATCATGCAAAGTATGCACGAGCTATTTTGGCATACCTCTAGCCTGCTCATTCCCAGCCCTTTCCTCATCAAGTACATCATGTACATCTACATTAGTAATAGGCTGATCTGTAACATTTTTAGAAACCCCCATAGGCTTTACATTTTCCTCATTGGAATTTATATTTGAACTTCCACCATAAAAAAGAGGCAACAAAGTGTCACAAATGTCATGTGAGCTTGCATTACTGTCTCTAGTACATGACAGCAAGGGTTGAATAGAATCTTGCACAAACACAACATCTCGTGAGACCAAGGTATGCTTTGTTGCGGATGATACAACCTATAACCTTTGGTTTCAGCACTATAACCATCAAAAATACATTTGACAGCCTTATCGTCCCATTTTTTTGCATTGTATTTGTGGCACCAATGCATATGCCAAGCAGCCAAAAATATGCATGTGCTCAATAGAAGGCTTTCTATCATGCCATGCTTCATAAGGATCAAAGTTTTTGTAGGACACCTGTTAAGTACATAAGTGGCACACATGATGGCCTCAAGCCAAAACGAATGCGGAAAGCTTGACTTTTGACCATACATCGTGTCATTTTTTTCAATGACCTATTTTTCCTCTTAGCAACACCATTTTGTTGAGGCGTATATGACACTGTACATTGGTATTTTATCCCACGACCTCAGGGGGTGCACCTTTAAGAAACTATTCATATAACGTGCATTCAAAGGGTATTAAAAAAACCCCTTTACTTACATGATTAAGGTAACAAAATGACCCATTTTTCTTCAAAAACTTACAAGTATTTCTCCAAAATCAATTAAAAAATCACTTTTGTTAAAATTTTGGGCAATTAAAAAACCCATTCATTTAACCTCGCGTGGTAACTTACATGTCTAAGAGGTGAGACCCCGAGCGCATGACTAGCCAAAAATGCATTAACTTCATGAGACATATACTCCCCTCCTCGATCTGAATGGAGGGTTACCTTAGTACATTTTGAGACATTTTCAGCCATAGCCAAAAATTCCTTGAAGCACGTAAACACTTAGGACTTAACTTTAAGCGTATACACCCATGCATGCCTGGAGTAATCATCAATGAAAGTCATGAAGTAAAGGTAATTGCCCAAGGATGGAGTTTGCATGAGTCCATAAACATCACTATGCACAAGCTACAACCTGCATGTGGCCCTAACTGAACCATACTTTGTAAATTTTGAATGCTGCATCTTACCCAAAATAGAGTCTTCACAAACATGTTTGATCTGTGCTTCAAGAGGTGGCAAAGAAGCAACCATATTAGATTTTTGCAAATGTAGCAAAGTGGAAAAATTTAGATGCCCAAAACATGCATGCCAAAGTTTTGCATCTGAAACAGTCTTTGAATCCAAAACAACATTTGCAAAATTATGCCCACACTTGTCATACAAAGTGATCTTATACAGCCCATGACTTAAAACGCTAGATGAAAAAATTTCATAAGATCATGTATTGTATATCTGTCATCCACAAATTTGACTACAAGACAAAGTCTAGCAAGTGTATAGAGAAAAGATTCTTCTTGATCCCAACCTGGGGCATCCACTTGAAAATATGTAAAATAGTAGGTGCAAATAAAATAAGGAATTTATAATTAGGTACATTTACAAAAAAATGTACTTATGTAAAGGGTTCTTTAATTCAAAAAGTGAAAATTTTCATACATAAAGGATATTTGTTTTACAAAAATCCATACATAAGGGGTATATATAATACTTGAAAATATATTGGTAAGGGATTATTTAAATACCTCTTGTTTTCGCGTGCTATATACAATTTTTACATAGTGGACTCCTCGAGGATCCCAGGTACATACAATGCATCAACAAGTGTCATTAGGACTCTAGTTGGGCCCTTTTGATTAAGGGGAGGTTAAAAATTGGCGAATGATGAGGGGGTTGGGATATCACCTAGTACCTAGGTGTGTCCTCCCATTCCCTTGTTTCTTCTAGGTCAAAACCACTATTTGTTGAAAGAAACCATGTCTCTTTTCTAGAGAGAGGCTATTGAAGAAAGAAGATGTTAACTTCTTTGACAGCTCTGCTCGTCCATTTTGGATTGTGGGGTACAAGGTTTAATTTAATATGCCCTTTCAAGCTTTTAAAAGTGAGAAACTAAGGGTTTTAGGTGGATAAAAATGACCAAAAATTAATCTAGCTATAGGAGCAGTTGTGGCCAGTTCTGATTGGGGAAGAAGGCTAGTCCATCATGCGCTTTAGCTGTTCATGCACCAACCTGGCAAGCATCGATTGGTGCTTGCAGAACAACTAGGTAGCCTTGGAAGAATATAGTACGATACAAGCCGCCTCCTAGGGCCTACGACTGCGAGCGCCTTCAATTCAGCCTGCGCTGCTGTCGGGCTCTTTCATAATGCAAGGGACGGGTGGCCAATGAGGATTCAGCATACCTCGTGTGTGTTCAGATATGTTCAGTGCTACAGCCCAAGCCCACGGTACTTTACAAGTTGGCGGGTCACTTTCGTCCGATATCTGCCTTGAAAATCGCCATCCTAGCTAAAATATGCCTTGATAAAAATAGGCCTTGATAAAAATAGGCCTTGATAAAAATATGAATAGAAAACCCTTCTACATGAGACTTTACATTGAAAAACGAGATTCAAAATTTTTTGAGCCACTTTCTTTATTCTTGAAAAGAATCCCATTGAAGATATTATTTTTCAAGGTCAAAACCGGTACAGAGCCTATAAGTGGTTTGGTATTCCCTCTTAAAGTAAACATTTTAGCCTGTAAGCCCTTGAAATTAGGGATCCTTACAAGGCCCATGGAGAGTCCAAACTTTTCCTAATGGTAAAGGAACTACCATTTGCACCAATAAGCACAATCTTTCCAAGTCCTTGAATCACATAAGAGGAATTGTTGGCACAAGTGACTAAATTCCCATGAGGGACAGACTCAAGAGAGGTAAACAAATCATAGTGTGCGGTAATACCACACATGTGAATCTGCAGCAAAATTGACATGCATGCATAAGTACCCTCTACACTAAAAGCACACTTTGCATCTACGTCAGCATCACAATCTCCTTTCATAGAAGACTCTACAATAGTTGCATTTGTATTGGACACTATAGTTGATCCATCCTCTTTCTTCTTGGCCTCTTTTGCCTTCAATTTCGAACACTTCTTAATCAAGTGATCATTACCTTTACAATAATAGCAACACATCTTCTTTTGTCCTTATCACCAGAATTCCTAGATGAAGTGCTGCCAACAGAAGTATTAGGAACAAAAGATTTTCCACTTGCAGAAGAACCATGAGAAGTGGTTACATTGATGTTACCATCTTTTCTTTGAGAAACAATAAAATCCTGTTCAACTGCATGCTGTTTAGCCCTCTTTTTTTGGAGAGTGACTCTTGCAACAACAATGTGCATAATGCACTGAGCTTGACAACTTCTGGATTTCCTTGGGTCATAAGTCTCCTAGTACTAGCAAAAGTATGGTACGAATCCGACAAAGCATCAAGAACATTATGCACAAGGGAACTGTCAGAAATGACTTTGCCTGCAGAAATAAGTTGTTCATTAATATCGTTGACACCAACAAGAAAAGTTTCCATTTCATTTCCTCATGCATAATCTTAAACTCTAGCTCTTTACGTAGCAATGCAATTTTTACCTCATTGAGACTTGCATAAAGACCAGCTAGAATATCCCAAGCCCGTTTTGCAGATTTTGCCGAACAAATGTGAGGAGTAATAGTGCACTTCACAGACAATGCAATCAATGTATGAGCCTATGCATCTTTTACATTCCAACGAGATTGCTCAACCGTAGGCAAAATAGCTATGGCAGCAACAATCCTGCCACAAAAACCTACAACATCCTCAACATTGCCTACATCCTCAGAACTAGGATGTACATCTCGGGGGAGTCACTATGTATAAAATGTGTATATCGCGTTCGTTCAAAGAATATTTTAAAAACTCCTTTACTTTGAGTTTTTGACAAATAAAATACACCCTTTTCCTTCTCAATCTATAATTTGTTTTCCCAAATTCATTTTACGGAACCCTTAGGAATATGAAAATGTGAGAAAAAATGAAATTTAATAACCCCTCCACTCACGTATAGTCACATAATTATTAAGTGGTCACCCCGAGAGGTACATTAATGCCCTTCACAATATTCCAAACACCCTTTGACACAAGAACATGTTGCATCATATAAGCCCACATAGGGTAATTGTCCCCATTCAATCTATCCTTAGCAACAAGAATCTTGAACACATCTGTGTGTCGTCAGCCATGGCAAATGCTGCACTTGATGTGAAAACTGTCCAAACAGAGGAGAAACAAAGCGGGAACAATACGTGCTATATAACACAAACCGTAGAAGACTGTAAGGGACCTGTTATGCAAAAAACGGTGTTGATAAAAAATTTGCACAAAATGACAAAATAGCCTGCATAGTATTTTTTGTAGTGGAAATTGAGGCCAAAATGAGCTTGAATCAGAAATCTGAGTAGACCGAGCTCTATGAGCATGCCCAAAGTATTTGTTGACCCGTTGATGCTCGCCAAAGCTCACAAAAATCAAAGAAAGTGAGCAGGTGTGTGCTGAAATTGTTGGTGGCTGAGCCCGAGAAGACAGAACCTACTTAGATACCAATTGTTGGAATTAGGATTGCATGAAAACACACACAGTTTGGATAAGACAAAGGAAGCTCAAGGCACACCAGAGAGAGTGTATTACTTAGTGTCAATGGGAAGATAAGATAGCCCTAGAGTGATGGGCGTATATACAATGCACGGGGAAAAACCTCCCAGTGAGGGAAAAAATGCCCCAACGGTCCTAAGTGTGTTCACACACATCACTACCATATGTATGTGGTAACAAATGTAGAGGAACCTCTGTCTTTTGATAAAGCACATAATCTTGAAAATTGGATGGTTGCATGCAATTTGAATATGATGCACTTATAGAAAATTACACATGTACTTTGTGTGATTTGCTTCTTGGCAAAATGCCATTGATACAAAGTGGGTTTACAAGATGAAACTTAAGTCAAATGGTGAGATTGATGGCTATAAGGCTCTAGTTGTTGCAAAGGGTTATACACAACAAAAATGCATAGATTACAAAGAGACTTTTGCTCCCACTTATTGTATGACTACTATGCATTAATGACATCTCATTTTGGATGATGTACATCAATCAGATATTGTTACTACTTTCTTGAATGGTGATATGTTTGCACGCGTTTATGTAATGCAACCTCGTGGTTTTGTCATAAAAGGACAAAAAGATAAAGTGTGCAAATGTAAGAAAGCTTTGAATGGGTTGAAGCAATCTCCTCGTGCTTGCTATGAGAAAACTGACACTCATTTGGTTAAACGAGGCTTTTGTAACATTCCAACAAAAAGCACTAAACATGAGGGTGATGTACTTCTCATCGTCATTCTTTATGTGGATGATTTGCTAATCACTGGACCGTATGAGACACATATTGTTGAATTTAAGATTCCTTTGAATGCTACTTTCAAGATGAAAGATTGGGCGTTGCATCATTACTTGGCTGTATAGTTTAAGCAGTGGGATGGTGATATTGCCTTATGTCAAACAAGCTACACAGAGGCATTGCTATGTAAGTTTAGACTTGAGGACTGCAAACCTATTGCTACTCCCATGGAAATTGGTTTGAAGTTCAGTCTTCATGATGCCGGTGATCTTGCTGATGTCACTCTTTATCAAACTTTTTTTGGATGCCTTATTTATGTATGCAACATGAGGCCTGATATTCAGTTTGCACTCTCATAGGATCAGCAAATTTATGCATAGCCCAAGGTTTAATCATCACGAGCCTGTCAATAGGATCTTTCACTACCTGAGTGGCTCTTTACATCTTGGATTGTTTTATCCCAAGGGGGATCATTGCCTCTAGATTTACATGCTTTTTTTGACTCATACTAGGCTGGTTTCTATGACATGAAAGTGTCCACGAGTGGTTTTTGTTTCATGCTTGATAGTTCATGCATATCATGGTTGAGCCAGAAGCAACCTACTGTGGACACTTCCAATTGTGAGGCTGAGTACAAGGAAGTCTTCATAGCTACGATTAAGTGTGTATGGCTCAAACGCCTTATGGTTGATCTGGGTATTGGATAGGACACTACTAGCATTATCTACACTGACAGTCAGAGCGCATTGTCAATTGCAAGAAACCCAATTTTCCATGCTTGCAGAAAGAACATTGAGGTGCATTACCACTATGTCAGAGAGAGACTCTCAACAGGAGAGATTAGCTTGGCTTATGTGCCAACACAGGACAACCTTGTGGATATTTTCACAAAGGCATTGTCTCGTGAGAAGTTTGAAGCTGCCAACACAGGACAACCTTGTAGATATTTTCACAAAGGCATTGTCTCGTGAGAAGTTTGAAGCTTTTTGCAAAGCTTTGGGCTTACTCCCCTTTGTAGAATGATCATGTCCTCCGGGATGACACTTCCCTATACACTATGTGCTAGCTCTCATTCACCAGAACTCCCAAGGGGGATTTTCTCCCATACATAAGTGGTAGTTATGTGTGTGTACACACTTAGGACCATCAAGCATTTTTTTCCTTTACCAGGAGATTTTCCCCCCTGTGCATTGTAATTATACGCCCATCATTCTAGGGATAACTTATCTTTCATTGTGCACTAAGCAATACATACTCTTTGTTGTGTGCCGTGAGCTTCTTCATCTTCTGCAAGCTGTGTGTGTTTCCCTACAACCCTAATTTCAAGTTAGGCAAGGCTACCCCCTTAGTGCCTTGTTGTATGCTATTGCCGGTCACCCCTTGTTGATGTAACTTGATCACTTGACTTTTACTGGTCATCTGCATGGCTTGCAATTACAATTGGGTCAAAGTTTCATTGGGTAGGATTATGCAAATGACTCTTTGTTTATGCCTTGCAATCAACGGGTCAATCAAGGGGTTGATGTCCAAGTGATTATAAATACTTTGGAAATGTATGGGCTTGCAACTAGTCTTAAAGTCAATTTTTGCAAATCAAAGCTTTCATTGCTTAATTCTTGCAATTGGCATCAGCTGGTGTGGCCATGTGTGATTGTTCCTTAAATAATATTGTCAAGCATTTGGGATATCCAACTGGATGGAATGTTTTGCACACTCAAAAAGTGAATTGGGTTATGCAACGCCTTAATGTCAAATTGCATTACTAGAAATTATCCACTTGGCCATTGCATGTTCATTTGCAAATCGTACAAAGTGTCTTGATGGCTTATGCTCACTTCTATTTGTTAATGTTACACTGGCTTTGTCATTGTCTTGCTTCTCTTGTCATCTATTTTGTCTCATTTTTGGCGCACGCATGCGAAGAAAAAAGGTATGCATTTGATGTTGATTGGGAAACTTTGCACTCCTAAGCGCTTTGGTTGTCTCAATATTTTGGACTTGAGGAGACATGTTCTTGACAAAAAAGCCATGTTGTTGCCTACTCTTGTGCAACAAACTTAGCCTTGGGCTCTTGTGCTTGCTTTAAACTCATGTTAGCACGTGTTTACTTCTTCCTTTGATCATTGGCAATCATATTTTTGGGACGTTGTGTTTGGCAAGATGGAAGGCCATATTTCTGGATGTCCCTTTACTTCTATCTACCTAGAAAGAGTTACAAGGCATTTATCATGGCATGGTAAATAATAGCACAAAGAAAATTCACTTTGTATGGAAAGTATTCATTGGATTCAGACACTCTCTCTTACTTTGGTTGATCGCTTGCTTGTCAGGCATACTTTCTCTCTTGTTGTGGCCTTCACATGGTTGGTGGTGTGGTTGATGAGGTGGGCTACACTCTCCATTTTTCCCTTGTTGCTCGTCATTTTTGATTGGGTATGCATCATCGTTAGCTCTAGAGTGAACTTCAGTGTATGTTGGTTAAATTTTCACCCATTCTTTCTTTGACTGATGGTATTTGCATGTCTGATTGGAATCTCGAGAATTATCCTTTTGAGTCCATCTCTACTAGTAGGGTTATGCCCCTCTTTTACCGCAACTGTGGCTTGCTGACCATTGTAATACCCTATGGTCCATGCAAAAATCTAATAGGTAGTGGAGAAATACTTATTTTGCCTTATGGAAGAGCCACTTTGCTTTGAAGGAGAGATTGTTTCTTTGGTGATTCTTTTTTGGAGTTCTTCTACTGGGCACTTTTTCTCAGTGCGCATCATATTTGCTCTTGTTCGTTGCTCGACTTTGACAAAGACAATTAGTCACTTGCTTTGAGATTGGTGCATTACTAGAGTTTTTCTTCTTTGTATATCCGCTTGTATGTGACTCCGCTTCTTCTCAGTGGTCTTCCAAAAATGGTTTTGGGCTTTTGGCATTCTCTCACCTTCCTTATAGAGATTTGCGGTCTTCTTTTTTGTGGGTGAGATTTTTTGGGGCCCTATGGCGCCAACGTAATGGCTATATGTTTCATTGCTCCGATGAAGATCTTTTCCATTTTTTAAAGCTTTTTCTTAGGCAATCTTTATGTTTTTCCATGGAAGTTGGTGATATCACCCCATAGATGCATTAGCTTTCCTACGAATGCTTTTAGCCCTTTTTCATAGCCAAACACTTTTGTGTTCTTTCCTTTGTACATGATCTTTTCAGTGGGTTTTCCTCACCTTGAGGTTTTCCACCTGTAAGTAAATCCCAAGGATTGACAAAAAGTGTGTAAGTGTGTGTGTGTGTGTGTGTGTGTGTGTGTGTGTGTGTGTGAGAGAGAGAGAGAGAGAGAGAGAGAGAGAGAGAGAGAGAGGGGCAGCTATGCAAGGCTCCAACTCCACCTTTGCTCATGGTGGGTCATGTCAGTTATCACACATCATGGGAGCGTTTTTTTGCCTCACTGATAGATGTGCCCACATGGACAAGAGTAGATGACGGAACCACTGAAGAAGGAGGCTTCAAAACCATTTCAAGGCATTCAGATTGCATGTGCCCGAATTTGCCACATCAAATATGGGAAGTAGCAAGCTTGCCCCATTTGAATTTTAATGGGAATTTGCCCAGGGCGCTTGCCCACCCATAAGTCCCCCGAATCAACCATAACGCCTTCAGCTGTTGGTTTATCAATATCCCGAAGAATGCAAAACTTGTTTGTATTTGCATCCAATTTTGGGGGACTAATCACCTTCCCAAGTTGTGCAGCCAACAACGACAAAAAGTGTCTCAACATGCGAGGGAAATCAATAATATCCACCCACACCGGGCATTTGTGGCAGATAAGACTTTGATAATCCTTAGTTAGTGCCCACGGTAGAACATGGGTCATCTGCGTGCTAAGAAAAAGTGGAGACATCTCCAACAACAAGTTCTCACTTCAGTGTTTGCAAACATGACTTCATAAAATCCATGAGCACCAAAGTAAACACCACGGATAGCCTGACATTTTAGAATATAATCAAGCCATTGTTTGACATCCTACGTAGTAGGCATTCTCCTTAAGAAAAACCAAATGACTGCATTCAAATCATATCGCGCGACTCGGTCCATGAGAGGTCCTGCACAGAAATACATACCTCGTGAACAAGTGCCAAACCAATTTAAGCTTTTGGAGCCTCCTCAAAGCCCTCATATAAATAGGTTTTGACCTCAAACATGGCCTTCAAGCAATTTCCCATGGCTTTCGGATGCTTATAGACACACAAGGAATCGAACATATAGCAATTAAACTCCAACCAAAAAACAAAGCCTAATTACTGCAAAGGATTTTTTTTGGTTTTAGTGACGCGCGCGCAAACACACACACACACACACACACACACACACACACACACACACACATGGATCATACCTAAAATTTGTGGCTCGGGGGAGAAAATGTCACCACATACACACATACATACACATCATACTTGCAGTCCGTGGCTTGGGGATTCTAGGGTGAAAACATCACTAAGGCTTTCATGTGAAAAAGAGAAAGAAAAGAGGTGGAAGGCTCCAATAGGAAGGTAGAGAGGAAAAGGGGAGGCCCTAGAGAAAAGTGGTTCTGCTCCTCTTGAGTTACGTGCAACAAACACCCCTGGGCACTCTTGAGTCTCGAGAATGACCTCGTCTTGATGACTTTAGCGTGGTTGCTCAGGACACGAGCGTGACTATTGACATGACCGACCATGAGCGGAGGTCAAGCAGAGCTGGAGCCTGGCATAGATTCCATACTCTCTCTCTCTCCCCCCTCTCCCATTTTTTCAAGGATTATGAGGCTCCCTTGGTGACTAACCCATCAAAAATCAATCTTAAAATACCCTTTTCTTAGTTTAGCATCACATTACACTTTTACATAATTCTAGAGATATGAAAGGTGTCATCTCTCCATATTTATAGATGCACGATCACCTTTTGTAAAAAGAGTAACATTTTGTGTAGCTTGCAAGGGCACGCGAGCGAGGGGGCTCTTTGGTTATAGTGGGGCATTTTGTAGGGGACATCTTGTTGAGGGTTGTCAGGCTCGTCGGTGCTACCTTGGTTCCTTTTGGGGTGAGGGGCCGGGCTAGTCGGCCCACTCTACTCGCTCCTTGTCGGACTTCAATTTTTGGGTGGACGGGAGCAACCACCCTTCCCACCTCCTCTTGGGGAGGGCAATGGGTGGTAGTGGTTGGGCATGGCTCCCTTATCCTGGTCTGCGGTTTATCTTGTCCTGGCTACATGTGGTCTTTGATTGGCAGAAAGTCCCCTTGGTGGCTTGGTTATTGCATCAATTCCAAGAGTTTGTGCTCAGGAGGTCATACCTTTGAAGTTGGTTCAGGGGCCTTGCGCCTCACTAGTGGCAACATGAGGTATAGGGTGGCACCCTCTTTCTCAACTAGCTTTGATTGGTGGTTTGTGGTCTCGGCACAGTCACTGGATTCTCTCTTGTGCTTGGTTGGTGATGGAGACTTGTGGGCTTCGCCCGTTTTCGGCATTATTTCCTCAAGTTCCTGGTTTGGATCGCATCCTTGGTGGAGGGCTTGCTAGTGTCAGTTGCTGATCTTCTTGTGGTGGCCGGGATGTTTTGGTCAAGTCTCTCTGTTCCCTTATGTTCTTTTTTTATCTGGTATGATTAGTGGGGTGGTTCCCCTATTAGCTATATATTTTTGGTCTCCTATGATCGGGGTAATATTTTCTGGCGAGCATTGTTTGGCGAACGCTGTTTGGGAATCCAATGAGCATATTCCAAAAAGATTCTTTCCTCTCTTCTCAAATTTATTCTCTCTCTCTCATTTTTTTCCCTTGTGCTTTTGCTCCTTTTTCTCTCCCTTCACCCTTTGTCGCCCCCCCCCCCCCCCCCCCCCCCCCCCCCTCTCTCTCTCTCTCTCTCACACACACACACACACACACACACACACACACACACACACACACACACACAGAGTATATATGACATATTCCTATTTCTCTCTACTATCTCACACACACACGCACACACATGCACCCTCACACATACAGGCACCCTCGGATTTCTCTCTCTCTCTCTCTCTCTCTCTCTCACACACACACACACACACACACACACACACACACACACACACACACACACACACACACACACACACACACACACACACACACACACAAATGCCAAGGAATATTGACTTAAAAGGGGAAATGGAAGTTCCCTTGGCTGGAAATACTACCTGCTTCGTGTGTAACTAAGCTTAAAAAATCTTTTAAGGTATTTGGTAGGCATTACTAAAGTTGGGATAACTCAAATCGAGCGAAGGAAATTAGGTAAAGCTCTGCCGCGCGCTAACTATGGCGGCGAAGTCGGGAATCATCACATTTGTAGACAAAGTCTGCTAGCGGTGCACATGGTCCATTCATGGCAAGCTACCTCTATCGAATGCATGGCTGTGGGTGAGCAGCAGGACTCTAAGTTTGGGCTGTGAAATTTCGGCATGATCCGCAGCAACACTATAAAGGTGAGGGTCTCCCTCACTTAGTTGACTCGTATATGCTTTTGTATTCTCTGTGTGTAATTGAGGGTAAGTGTCTGAGTGGCAGAGCTTGGAATGTATTAAACTATGGCAAAAGGGAAGCAGGTCTTGGAAGTCCAACCGTTGGCTTCTTCTTCTTCTCAGGTCGAGTTCCTTTACTTGATAAATAATAAGTGGGAATGATACTTGGTACTGTGAAATCATTTCAAGTTACTATGTATGGTAATATGCATAAGGACATGGGTATGCCTGCGATATCCGTATAAACAGGTATGGTAATAGGAAGGACTACTTTAACTGCTAGAGACTTTAGCTGGTTGACATTAATCAGTAAAACTGAAATGGTAACAACATGATAAGTAAAAATTCTAAGATGCATATTGAATAAGCATTCAGGATAACCTGATCATTACGAAGGTCTTACTAATTAGTGTACTGAATTTTGGGTACCATGAGAAACTGGCTTGGTTTTTGGTGTCGGATGTTGGTTATTCGACTTAGGCTGGCAGTGATATGCTTTCAAAACTTAGAACTTCTAACCTTACACTTTTATGGACATTGACTGAGGCAGTAGAATGTCTCAACCAAGGTATAGAGGCTCGTCCTTGGGTAGATTGGCTGGGTTATATCCGTCTAATGAAGGGTAACCATGTAGGTATAGATATTGAGATATGTTTGGGAAGATTTTTGTCTAAAAGTAACAGATAGAGCTAAAAAATTATGCAATCTTGAAAGTGGCAGTATATATGTTGTTGTTTAATAAAGAGTCCGTGCTGATGTGGTATACTCGATGTTGCTTTTTACCAACCGTTGGCTTCTTCTTCTTCTTCTCAGGTCGAGTTCCTTTGCTTGATAAATAATAAGTGGGAATGATACTCGGTAGTGTAAAATCATTTCAAGTTGCTATGTATGGTAATATGCATAAGGACATGGGTCTGCCTGTAGTGTCCGTATAAATAGGTATGGTAATAGGAAGGACTACTTTAACTGCTAGAGACTATAGCTGGTCAACATTAATCAATAAAACTGAAATGGTGACAGCATGATAAGTAAATATTCTAAGATGCATATTGAATTAGCATTCAGGATAACCTGGTCATTGTGCAGGTCTTACTAATTAGTGTACTGAATTTTGGGTACCATGGGAAACTGGCTTGGTTTTTGGTATTGGATGCTGATTATTCGTCTTAGGCTGGTAGTGGTATGCTTTCAAAACTGTAGAACTTTTGACCTTACACTTTGATGGACATTGACTGAGGCAGTAGAATGTCTTGACCAAGGTATAGAGGCTCGTCCTTGGGTAGATTGGCTGGTATATATCCATCTAATGAAGGGTAACCATGTAGCTACATATATTGAGATATGTTTTGGGAAGATTTTCATCTAAAAGTAATAGATAGAGCTCAAAATTATGCAATCTTGAAAGTGGCAGTATATATGTTGTTGTTTGATAAACAGTCTGGGCTGACATGGTATACTTGCTATGCTTTTTACTGACCTGTTTCTGGATTCTTAGAGATGAAATAAATTTTGGGAAAAGCGGTCCTACCACTTGTGTACTAAATTGGGTTACTTAGGAGGCTATGTAAACTAACTCGGGGATAAGTATCGAATGCAGGTGTATAGAGATGATCATGCTTTAGTGTGGCATGACAGTGATGTCAAAGACTTAAACACCTTTGTGGACCCGGCCTAAGACAGTATAGGGTCTTGACCTAAGATTAAGGTCTCAACCTTGAATATGGTTTGCTAGGTTATTTTCTTCAATTACGTGTTTACTTTGGAAGCTAGTCCCTTCCAACTACTGACATTGGTTTACTCTAAACTCATTATCTACTAATGTCTTGACATAATATTAACCTTTCCCGGCTTAAAGCAGTATAACCAGGTATGTGCTGGTAGAGAGATTGGAATGAGGTGTGATTTACTTGCTGGTTATGGTTTATGCAGGCTCATTGCTGAACTTTAGGGTTTTATATAAGCTCGACTTTGGATATAAAACTCATGGGATGTTCATAGATATAGCATGGATAATGTATATATTCTTGTTTGCTTTGTACTAATGCTACTTTCAGTAGACTCCTTAGTCTAGATCTGAAAGCTTACTATACCGAGCCAAAACTGGTTATGGTTTACTGACTCTTTGCTGAATGGTATGGTCACTTGGCTGGAATCTTGTCAATTTCCTGTTTCCGGGTGCTATAACTCTTGATGCTTTCATTTTTTAGAGATTCTTGACATAACATTATGTCTAAGGAGATAAACGGAGGATTGAGATGCTTATGGCAAATAGAATGTCATAAACTGGGGTTCTTTTAAACCGTTTGACTATGCATGTTACTATAGCTAGTGCGGATTACTTCAAGTAAAAATCATATAGTGGGATGCTCAAGTTTTTGAAAAAGTTGATGGAATTCAACTATATGAAGATGGAGGTTGCTCGATATTATGCATAACCTATCAAGGTTGCGTATATATGATAATTGTATAAGAGAGTTTACTTCTAATAAATGACTTGTCTATTATTATCAGGGTATACCAAGGTATAGGATGATAGCTTGGATGAGTACTATAGTTGATCCGAATAAGAGATCACATATCTCAAAAAAGCTTAAGGCAGCTAGGGCAAAATATATAGCCTCATTTGTGGCAAAGAACAAGGCATGGTCGAGGCAGAGGGCATACCTTAATCGAACCTGCAAGAATAAGGGGATAAATTATAAAGATGCCTAAAATCATTGGCAATTGGTAGGCTGTTGAAGCTTTGTATGAAATTGTAACTGACATTGTTTCAAAATAAGATTATTTCCAAAGAAAAAGTTGAACTCTTGTGACATGCATAACAACTAGGATGCCCATACATCACCTGCATACAGAGCCAATGCTAACAGAATCTTATGTTGCTCTATGGGTGCAAGTGAGGGCTACTCTGTTTGGTTCAGCTTTTTGGTTTGGAGGATTAGCTGCTGGTTCGCAGTTTGTAAATAATTTCTACAATTTAGATGGTGACTTGTACCAACCTGATGATATTCATTTATACAAAATCATGCTATCTAAAGTTTGTTTTGTATAATAAACCTTGTATTTATCTGGGTACCTTGGTCTTTGAACATACGTATGTTTGTCTGTGGATAATATATGTAGATAACTAAAACACACATAATTGGCACTTAGATCCAGTTTTACCACTGGGTCAGGACCAAGCTCCGAGAATTACGCTAGGACAGATTGTTCAGATAATACATTCAATCTGCTTTAGAGGGGTTAGCCTCACACTGTCATTATGAATAAGGTGGCTACTAGATTACTATATTAAACCATTAGCATTAGGGCTTATTGTAAGATTCTTCCGCTTAAATTATTTCCTTTTGAATTTTTGGGGCATTTCTAACTACGCCTCCTTCATGCTGTTTCCTTGTATCAGGGATTGGAATTGCGAATGGAGCCACTCTCAAGAGCTTCACTATTGGTTCTAAGATGCATTCAAGATCCGGAAGCATCTGCTCTCATCGTGGCCTCGTCTAGTAATCCTACTACCTCCCTTATTCACACAGTCTCATTTGACAAATGGGTCAAACCATTGGTAGTGTTAGTCAAAAAACACTAAGGAGGGTGTTTCTGCTATTTCCAAAATTATTGCAAATGTCCCAACTATCTCTAAAGCGCATAAAGAGGACTTGGCTAAGTTCTCATTTGATGGTGTTGAAATTGCTAACCTTCTCAAAAAGCAGTGTGGAATCAGCCCCAGTTTTGTCACAGCCCCGTCTATTCGATTCTCCCACCTACCAACAATATTTTCTGTAGAGATGCAGTAGCTGCGAAAGCAGTTAAAGAATTTCAGAAAGATTTATGTTCTCTAAGTGAAACTCCTCTTTTGGAATTAGTTCCTAAGGTATCTAGAATTTTTTATTTTTTATTGATAGGACAAGTGGAGGTTGAATCCTTAGGGGTTGAGCACAAACTTTGGTTGCTCGAAGATACTCAAAGGAGTGCAATGTTTAGACAAAGGAGGTCTGATTAAAGCTCCGTTCAACATGAATTTATTGAATTCCAAGAAGTGTAGTTCTAATGCAGGGCTTTATGTGAGAATGAAAGGGCTCATGGAATTCCGTAAAAACAATGCTGATTATTATGCAAAATCAGTTTGGAATATTTATAGACCTTATCTCAAGTGCGCTTGCAGATTTTTGGACCCTAAAGCGTCATGTGAGTCTAGCATCATATGGTTCGACCATGCAGTTTGGTTTGCCATCAACAATCTGGAATCTATATTTCCGGAAAAGCCTACATCATTTCATCTTACTCTCATTTGTTCATGGTTAGGTGGACAAGCCAAGGAGTTAGTTCTGGTGCAAATTGCCTTCATATAATTTCGTACTTTGATGGTTGACATGATAAAAAATCTAGGGGCAAATGAATCAGGAATGCTCTGGCTACTTATGGTTCTTACAAAGGGATAAAAAATATTCTGGGTCTGCTGAAACCTAACTTTGAAGATGATGAATCCCCCTCTCAAAAAAGACCCAATGCACTGCTAACTCCAAATTCCACGTTTACTTCCTTCCTTACCCCCTCTTCGTATGCCGACTCCAATTTTGGAAGAGGAAAATTTAGAAGCTTTACGAGAGGAAGGGGTCGAGGACTACCTATTAAACATCTTTTGGAAATGTGGTTGTGCAGGTAGTGGTCAATGAGATCTGGAGGCGTTATCTACCAAGCAAAACTGAGGATTGCAGTACTAATTTCATTCATTGTCATTTCACGAATATAATTTTTGAGCTCTTTTCACCTAAATCAATTTTTATAGAAAGTTTTGATTTAGTATATGGTGATCATACAATATGGTGTTTGGCTAGAAATACTCTGAAAACTATTAAGTGGTTTCTATACTCAAATGAATTTTTGAGGTATGAACTTATTTTTAAGATGTATGAACCTATTTTAAGATGTAACCGTAAAAATCGTACTGTCTTCTGTAAAGATTTTGAATTACTTGGTGCACATGTCTGTACGACAAACCTAGCTATCATTAAATTTCTTCTCTTCAAAATCTACTTGGAATGGGTTTGAATCACATACCTGTGGAACCCCTGAACCCTAGAAGGGCATTTTCTGCACTACTAGAATGTCTGGCTAATTTACCCTTAAAGCTCCAACTGGAGCAACAGATCCAAGAGGATCTTGCTGAGAAACTAGAAACAGTCTTTTATCAAAAGATTAATCTTTTGCCAGAAAAATGGCTCAATTTGAATACTACTTGGGTCACGCCAAAAATTATGCAAGAATGTCATGAGCTGACTTGTGAGTGGTTTATTGTTAGGCTTGATAAAGCTACTAACACTGTATCTGTTATCTGTAAAAAGCTGGTTTATGAAGCTACCCTAGTAAGGTTGGGTGGTACTGAATTTGAAAAGACAAATGAAACACTAAAGGATGTAGCTTAGCTTTGTTGAGAGATTTGGACAATATGGGTTACGATGAAACCTCTAGTAAGCTTCCTATTTTGTTCCCAACCTTTAAAAAACATAAACAAAAGTTCAGATGGATTTCTGATGCTTCACACTGTATTTTCTCCAATATTACAAAAGGTGTTACTTCCTGTCTAAACCTTATCATGACAGAGATGTGCAATAGTTGTGCTAAAAGAAGAGCAGATCTTAAAAGATTCAGTGGTATAGAATGTTGTACCTTCTGGCTTGCTAAGAATTCATCGGAGCTGTTTATCAACTTACCTATGGATATCTATTGTATCTTCAAAGTGGATATTACACAATGTTATGAAAACATTCCTCTTTCAGGAAATTACGGCCTTCTTGGAGTGCTCAAGATATTATTAACCTAGCTTTTTCCAACAAAAAGTCACAAGGGTTTGAAAAGATCTCGTTGGTAAGAACACCTTGTTGGGTTAAAACATCATTCAAAAAACCACCGCTGTGCTTTGACAAAAATTCTCTTATTATGATAATCAAATGGATATTGCATAATTGCTTTATCCAATTAGGGCCAAACTGCTATAGACAAAAAATGGAAATACCTATGGGGTTCTCTTGCTCGTCGATAATGTGTAATCTGTACTTATTGTATGTTGAATACAAATGGGTATGCTAAAAAATGAAACATTATGAGGAGGAAAAACAACTTTTAGCCTTCAATAACACGTTTAGATTCATGGATCATTTATTGAGTATAAACAATCAGACCTTCAAAGACCACTAGCGGAAATTTACCCACCTTGCCTCATGATAGAGCCTACCTCATTGGAAGAATTGATGATAGATGATAAGACTATAGTTAAGAGAACTTGTTTTTTAAACATGGAGATACTGCTTCACTCTCGTTACATTGGACTTTACACTACGCGCTTCTTTTGGAAGTGAGATAATTTGCCACTTAATCCTGCTGAATTTGTTAAAAAGAAAAGTAACATACCAATTAAGAATGTGCATAACACCTGCTTAGGTATTCTATCACTTATAATATACTCTTCGTCCAGATAACTTTTTTGCCTTTGAAGAAATAAACAACCTGATTGTTAAATTCTGTAATAATGGGTTTTTGAAAATTGAATTGGTTTTGCTAGTATTACAAAAGCAATCTGCTTGAATAGTTGACCGAGTGCCAGAGTAGATACTGGGTTTCTTTACAATCTACTAAGGAATTAGGCCCATACCTAAAGGGTCTACGACCTTATTAGGTATGTGCCTGGGTATGGGTGGGTGCGTGCACGGACACACACACACACAAATTCCAAGGAATATTGACTTAAAAGGGGAAATGGAATTTCCCTTGGCCGGAAATACAACCTGCTTCGTGTGTAACTAAGCTTAAAAAATCTTTTAAGGTATTTTTCACTTGGTAGGCATTACTAAAGTTGGAATAACTCAGATCGAGTGAAGGAAATTAGGTAAAGCTCTGCAGCACGCTAACTCTGGCAGCAAAGTCAGGAATCATCACATCTATAGATGAAGTCTGCCAGCGGTGCACATGGGCCACTCATGGCAAACTACCTTCACGGAATGCAAGGATGTGGGTGAGTGGCAGGACTCTAAGTTTTGGACTGTGAAATTTCGGTCTGATCTGTATCAACACTATAAAGGTGAGGGTCTCCCTAACTTAGCTGGCTCATATATGCTTTTGTATTCTCTGTGTGTAACTGAAGGTTAGTGCCTGAGTGGATGAGCTTGGAGTGTATTAAACTATGGCAAAAGGGAAGCAGGTCTTGGAAGTCCAACCATTGGCTTCTTCTTCTTCGCAGGTCGAGGTCCTTTGCTTGATAAATAATAAGTGGGAATGATACTTGGTACTGTGAAATCATTTCAAGTTGCTATGTATGGTAATATGCATAAGGACATGGGTCTTCCCGTGGTGTCTGTATAAACATGTATGGTAATAGGAAGGACTACTTTAACTGCTAGAGACTATAGCTGGTCGAGATTAATCAGTAAAACTGAAATGGTGGCAGCATGATAAGTAGAAATTCTAAGATGCATATTGAATAATCATTCAGGATAACCTGGTCATTGTGCAGGTCTTACTAATTAGTGTACTGGATTTTGGGTACCATGGGAAACTGGCTTGGTTTTTGGTGTTGGATGTTGGTTGTTCGTCTTAGGCTGGTAGTGATATGCTTTCAAAACTATAGAACTTCTGACCTTACACTTTTATGGACATTCACTGAGATAGTAGAATGTCTCAACCAAGGTATAGAGGCTCGTCCTTGGGTAGAGTGGCTGGGTTATATCCCTCTAATGAAGGGTGACCACGTAGGTACAGATATTGAGATATGTTCTGGGAAGATTTCTGTCTAAAAGTATCAGATAGAGCTAAAAAATTATGCAATCTTGAAAGTGGAAGTATATATGCTGTTGTTTAATAAACAGTCCGGGCTGATATGGTATACTTGCTATGCTTTTTACTGACCTGTTGCTGGATTCTTAGAGATGAAATAAATTTTGGGAAAAGCGGTCCTACCACTTGTGTACTGAATTGGGTTAGGAGGCTATGTAAACTAACTTGGGGATAAGTATCAGATGCAAGTGTATAGAGATGATCATGCTTTTAGCCTGGCATGAGAGTGATGTAAAGACTTAACCACCTTTGTGGACCCAACCTAAGACAGTATAGGGTCTCGACCTAAGATTAAGGTCTTGATCTTGAGTATGGTTTGCTGGGTTATTTTCTTCAATTACTGGTTTACTTTGGAAGCTAGTCCCTTCCAACTACTGACATTGGTTTACTCTAAACTCATTAGCTACTAATGTCTTGACATAATACTAACATTGTCCGGCTTAAAGCAGTATAATGAGGTATGTGATGTAGAGAGATTGGAATGAAGTGTGATTTACTTGCTGGTTATGGTTTGTGCAGGCTCATTGCTGATGAACTTTAGGATTTTATATAAGCTCCACTTTGGATATAAAACTCATGGGATGTTCATAGATATAGCATGGATAATGTATATATTCTTGTTTGCTTCGTACTAATGCTGGTTTCAGTAGACTCCTTAGTCTAGATCTCAAAGCTTACTATACCAAGCCAAAACTGGTTATGGTTTACTAACTCTTTGCTGAATAGTATGGTCACTTGGATGGAATCTTGTCAATTTCCTGTTTCCGAGTGCTATAACTCTTGATGCTTTCATTGTTTTGGGATTCCTGACATAACATTATGTCTAAGGGCATAAACGGAGGATTGACCTGCTAATGGCAAATAGAATGTCATAAAGTAGGGTTCTTTTAAACCGTTGGGGTTCTTTTAAACCGTTTGACTATGCATGTTACTATAGCTAGTACGGATTACTTCAAGTAAAAATCATATAGTGGGACGCTCGGGTTTTTTAAAAAGTTGATGGAATTCAGCTATATGAAGATGAAGGTTGCTCGATATTATGCATAACCTATCAGAGTTGCGTATATATGATAATTGTATAAGAGAGTTACCTCTAATAAATGACTTGTCTATTATTATCAGGGTATACCAAGGTATAGGATGATTGCTTGGATGAGTACTATAGTTGATCCGATCAAGAGATCACAGATCTCAAAAAAGCTTAAGGCAGCTAGGGCAGAATATATAGCCTCATTTGTGGCAAAGAACAAGGCATGGTCGAGGTAGAGGGCATACCTTAATTGAACCTGCAAGAATAAGGGGATAAATTATAAAGATGGCTAAAATCATTGGCAATTGGTAGGTTGTTGAAGCTTTGTATGAAATTGTAACTGACAAACAATGTTTTTTTTTAATTCATTGTTTAATGATAAGATTATTTCCAAAGAAAAAGCTGAACTTTTGTGACATGGATAACAACTAGGATCCATACATCACGTGCATACAGAGCCAATGCTAACAAAATGTTATGTTGTTCTATGGGCGCAGCTGTGGGCTACTCTCTTTGGTTCAGATTTTTGGTTGGTTTATGGTTTGGAGGATTAGCTACTGGGTCGCAGTTTGTAAAAGAATTGCTACATTTTGGATGGTGAGTTGTACCAACCTGATGATATTCATTTATACAAAATCATATTATCTAAAGTTTGTTTTGTATAATAAACCTTGCATTTATCTGGGTACCTTGGTCTTTGAACATATGTATGTTTGTTTATGGGTAATATATGTAGATAACTAAAACACACACACACACACACACCCGCACACAGAGTATATATGACATATTGCTATCTCTCTCTTTGCTATCTCTCTCTCTCTCTCTCTCTCTCTCTCTCTCTCTCTCTCTCTCACACACACACACACACACACACACACACACACACACACACACACACACACATGCACACTCACACATACAATATATATAATATACATACCATTGGCATATCCACCCAAAAATTAACTAGCATGAAAGCGTACAATTTTAAAACTCGCACTTAAAAAATACAGAAATAAAACTGGACAAGTCTGGTAATCCTTTACCATGACACAAGCAACTACATCATTAGTAGATGAATGATGGACGGGACAAGAGAAGGAAGCTACCTCCAAGCACACCATAACTAGTGTTTTAATAAAAAACAAGCCGTATGCCTTTTTTGTAATCATTTCCAGTATGTAACAGTTATTTCCTTTGTGTGGAATTCATCAAAGAATGTACAAAACCTTTGAATAAATAAAAATCCCGAGTGTGTCAAAGATAATATCTTTTAGCTTTTAGTAGTTTGCATATTGGTAGTAAGGGATAATCCTATATGCATATGATTATTTTTAGCAACATCTGGTTGGTGGCTCTACATTCCAAAAAATAAGAAACTCACGCATGGCTCAGTTAATGCACCACTTGCAGCGTTTTTATATGAATAAACATTGCGCATGAGTCTGGAATGCACACGATGCTGCCTGGCTTTGTAGAACACACACACACACAATGCATTATCAACTGCTAGCAAAAGTGCTGAACTATACTCTACATAAACTACCCCTTGGGCTACAACAAGCGCACGCACCTTCTTTCTCCACGAACGACTACCCTTGGGCTATGGCACACACACACACCATCCTTCTCAACCAACGAACACAAGTGTGAAGAGAACAAGCTTTGCACTGTGAGCCTCCAATTGCAAAAAAATAAGTATTGGACGGATTGAGTGTTCACTCTTCGGCATACTACATAAGGTAAATGATGGCGTTTTTTCTCAGAATCACACACACACAATTGAAATAAGAAGCACACGGGGTGGCGATTCCACTCCCATTTACACACACATGAGGTGTTTAAAGGGCTATGTATATAGCCATTGTTAAAAATCTGGCATTGAAGTTGCGCATAGACATCAAAGAGCAGTTGTAACATATGTAGTGCCGGTTTTCCATAGTTATATAACATAAAATTACTCACATAAACGCATGCACATGCATACTTATATAGGTTTTTTATTGGAATTTGATTTCCACTATTTTTGAAAGAAGCTTTGTCAAGGTGTTGGGCTTCATCATTGCATTGAAAAATGACAAAATACTATTTGTACTTCTTATCTTGATAGAGTTCTGCAATGCTTTCTCTCCAAAAATTTGTTCCTTTCTTGGACTAGTAAGGTCTATGTAGGGAACATCCACCAATGGAGCAGTCATGCCACTTGAATTTTGTTAGGCTGCGAGCGGCTATGGTGGCTGTTGGCAAGGAGCCATGGTGTGCATCAGAGAAGCGGGAGAGAGAGAGAGAGAGAGAGAGAGAGAGAGAGAGAGAGAGAGAGAGAGAGAGAGAGAGAGAGAGAGAGAGAGAGAGAGAGAGAGAGAGAGAGATTGAATTATCGTCCTCGGAGGTCAGATATGACCCATTGGACCAAAATCAAAACATTACAACCGCTTCTTCTAAGTAGGGGCAGTCGATACACATCAGTTAAGGACTGAGGGTCCATCAAAAGAAAAAGAAAAGTCTAAGGGGGGATCCTATGGATCAGGGGCTGGTTTAGGGGTTCGAAACTCCTGGATGATGGCCTTCCCTCCGCGATATACTGCCCACTTGCCTTTCGCTCGTGCTTCACGTACTTTTTTCAACTCTTCACTTTTGTGCTTGACTTGTGTCGGGGTGAGTTCTTCGGCGATCCAAAACCTGGTGTCTCGAAGTAGACGTGATTGCTGGAGTAGTCGGAGCCGCTCCTCTTTGTCTTTGAACTCAAGAATAGCGTGTCCACTAGGTGTGCGCTTGGTGTTGAACTTGTTGACGATACATTCTACTCCATCGTAGTCGACATGGACCGGTTGGAGAGTCTCATTGAGAAGATCGATTAACTTGCAGAAATCCTGCTGGCACTCATCCCAGGCTTGGGGCAGCCCTCCGATGCGAAGCTTGAGGGCATTCTCTTCTTGAAGCTGATGTTCCCTTATTTCTGTTTTCACACAGGTTTCCACTTTGGCGATTGCGATCGTGTGAACTTGAGTGACCTTTTCTTCAACTTCCTTCACCTTGTCTGTTGTGAGCCCGATCATGGAGTCAAATCGTGCCTCGAGCGTGCTAAGGCGCGCTTTGAGGTCACGATTTTCGTCCATGACCATGTCGAGGGCAGCTTGCAACTGTCCAATGCGATCCGTCTTGCTCGGGGCCGCAAGGACAGCAGCAAAACTATCCGATACCCTTCCCAATGGTTTGTTGATCGTCGTCTTTTCCCTCGCTGGATTCTTTGGTGAGAACATACTCTTCCAAAAATCAAATGTTAACTTTAGAGCTTGGGTGAAGTCACAGAGCTCGGGCCGAACAGAGCTTGGATCGGACCGAATAGATTGGGTGAGGTTAGATTGGGATTGGGTTGAGTGGGCGGCTGATGAGCCAAGCTCGTACCAGATCTTCGCAGAGCCAAGTGTAGCAGAACCGGGTCAGTGTCGTACAGCAGAGGTCGGGGCCGTACAACAGCCGAAACAGCCGTGCTGTGCAGAGCAAGGCTTCAAGCTTATGGGCAGAGGTAGCGCTGGACTGAGCAGAGTTTCAAGCTTAAGGGGCAGAGGCCGCGCTGGACTAAGCAGAGCCGAAACAGGCCACGGCTGTACAGACTAGGGCTTCGTGCTTCGCTGGACTGAGCAGGGCTTCGATGTTGAAGAGGGGGGGCTAAGTTGAAGTTAACGCCTCCCCCAGGGCAGCCCGTTCACCCAGGGGGGGCTGAGGAAGATGTTGAAGGTTTCTGCTAGAGAGAGAGAGAGAGAGAGAGAGAGAGAGAGAGAGAGAGAGAGAGAGAGAGAGAGAGAGAGAGAGAGAGAGAGAGAGAGAGAGAGAGCAGATATTCAATACTAGTAGGCAGTAAAAAACACATACTATGTTTGATTGATTTGAAAACCTCTTTTACATGATATAAAGCAACTAACTAGAGTTGTTGCATGCACCTAAAAAAAAAGCACTGGTGCATAACTCTTTATCACAAAAGGATGTTCCCATGGCTAATACTGGGCTTGAAAAACCTAACAATCCCCCCCCAAGCCCGAACTAGACAAGCAACTCATGATACCTCGAGTTTTTGGTGTACTCGTCAACCGTCAATTTTAGGTTCTCTCCCAACCAGGGATGTTTGGTGTATCCATAACTAGGTGCTATGATAGTAGAGCCCCCCTTTGAACAAATACGGTGTAGGTAAAAAATTAGCTACCAAAAATGGAGTTTTTGGTTCACTGCCAAACCTTGGTTTAAGGTGTACCCAGTAACCTCATGAGAAGTGATAACAAAAAATGGGACTTGAGAACAAAAACTGATAACTTGGGAGGTCTTATCACTCATGTGTGACAGTGTCTAGAGCCCGTACAATTTATTTTGGCTAAAAAAATGAAAAAAAGTTTAACTAAAGAACATCATTATCAACAGAATATATTGCAGGCTCGGTGTCTCCCTCAATCATATTAATTTGATTTTTAACTTTTTTGAAAACATCTGTTTGATGGATGATTTGCCTTACCACAGTGAACACAAGGATTCTTCTTGAAACAGTCTTTTGTATGATGATTGTTGCACCCACGATGGCACAAGATCTGTTTCCACTGAATGGTCGAGATGAAACTGAGGTAGCAGCACATTCAGTGACTGCATATGCACTGGAAGTATCAGAAGACCTGATGGGGGATACTGCATTGGAGACTGTATATGCACTAGGAAAAATAGTAGAATTGGTACTAGGTACCATGCGTTCTTCTTCCTGCAATGAATTGATGATACCATCCAAAGAAGGTAGAGGACCCTTCTCTTTTAAAATAGTGACAATTTGACAAAATTCTGTCGGTAGACTATTCAAAAAACGGCTATCAGATCTTCATCTGGCACAAGGGCTTCAACATAAACGAGTTGTGTTTTTTGATGCTCTTCAGTCTATTAGCTAAAGATGTAATGTTTTCATCTTCACGCATGCAAATAGAATATAATTCCATTTTTAAACTCATTTTGGAATACTTAGCTTTGGCACCGAAAATCTTCTCTAGCTCTATCCATGAAGCACTTGAAGAATCAACATCATCCAAATAATGAATAAAGTCGTCTTCTAAGGAAGTTAGAATAATCCCAAAAGCTTGTTTGTCTTTCCTATGTTGCTCGCTAGAGAGGGCTTGAGTTACTGTAGCTACAGTGCCTGCTTCGTCGGTTGCGAGAGGCTTGACCACGTTCCATAGGTTTTTCCGCATCAGATAACCTTTAACTTTAATTTTCCAGGTGTGAAAGCCGGTTCCATTAAATTTGTCGATCTTTGACGCCATGTTGAAGTCTTTCAGAAGCTTGATAATAAAATTATGGTGTTAATTATTGCACCGGAATCTTTAGAGAGGTGGTCTTTGTCTCCAACGGTCTATGTATACACTTTAGAGAGCATATTGAGATACTTATCGCATAAATTTACCATTTTTGAGCTTGTGAAAACACCTTCAAAATCGCAATTGACTGTGTTTGAACCACACCTTCAAGTATTTATGAGTCAATAGACTACTGATCCGAGCACGAACAGCGTGTCTTGAGGGTGTAATTGGCCTCCTTATGTGTGAACCTTAGCTTTAATAGGAAAGTTTTAATCAAACCTTTGGTTAGTGAAATAACGTTCTGCAGCAGTACCCGGGTCTATTGCTTGGAAGGCAATTATCCTGACCGTTGGAACACCGCGAGTGGTTGTGTAGGTTATGCAGGCTTTGAAAGCTTTTTCTGCACCAAGCATTCTGCAGATTTTGACAATCTCCTTCCTCGACATGTGTGGGCAACGCCCTCCTGGACTCTGCAGCGTTTCAAAAAACTCCTGCTAGCGCCAAGCTCTCCTATGTGCCACCCTGAGCATGAACCCAAGCTTTGATACCAAGTGTTAGGCTGCGAGCGGCTATGGTGGCTGTTGACGAGGATCCATGGTGTGCATCAAAGAAGCAGGAGAGGGTGGTGTGGTTCACCCATCTCCCCCCCCCCCCCCCCTCTCTCTTTCCCGTGTGAACTGCCCCACCCCCCACCCTCTCTTTATCTCTCTCTCTCTCTCTCTCTCTCTCTCTCTCTCTCTCCGCGCCACCCTGACCGGGAGAGAGAGAGAGAGAGAGAGAGAGAGAGAGAGAGAGAGAGAGAGAGAGAGAGAGAGAGAGAGAGGATGGGGGCAGGGTATGGAGACAGTGGGCGCGACAGGGTTGGGGACAGAGGGGCAATGACGAGGTGGCTGGAATGGGGGACGGGGCGGGGCCAGGTGGGACTGAGGCCAAAGTGGGGACAGGAGGGGACATGCTAGCAGGGCACACGATACGCAAGGCCCGAGTTGACGTCCACGTGGCAGTCGACATGGACTACCACATGGATTGCAGGCCCCTTTGACCCGCTCCCCCATCCCTGCCTCCCTATCGCTCCCTTCACCCCCGCCCCTGTCCCTGCACCACTGACCCCATCTACGCAGCCCCTGCCCATGTGCCTGCGCTTGCCCCTTGGCCTCGGCCCCCCGCCCCGCCCCGCCCTGAACATGCACCTATCCCTATCTCTCCCCTATCCCTACGCCCCTCGCACGTCCCTAATCTTGGGCTCGCCCCTTGGTCCCACCCCACCCTGCCCCTGTGTATGTTGCCACCTTGACCCCCACCCCCTGCCCGCTCCGCCCCTGCCTGCTCCCTTGACACTCGTCCCCGTGCCCGCCCCGCCCCTGCCCCTATCTCTCCCTTGATCTCCGTCCCTAGCGCTGCGTCCTTGACATCACTCTGCTGCGCTTACGCGCTTGCCCCTTGGCCTATCCCCATGCTCGCGTGTGCTGCCTTGCTCTTGCACGCACCACCCCTCCCTCGTACCGCATGACCTCACACCCATGTCCTGCCTCTTGACCACCACCCCCCCCCCCCCTTTTTTTTTTTCCTATAAAAGTTCGCTTTTTCTTCTTTATGTTTTCCACACTCCTACTCTTTCTTAAGCCTTAGTGACTTCTATTAGTGACTTCTATCTCTTTGAATAGCACACCTTTTTTATTCTTTTATCTCACACCTTTCCAAACCTTCTCCTTGAACTCTCTCTCATTTCGTTTCTCTTAAACCAGGTCCTAACACCTTCAAAACTCTTCTCTTGCTTTCACCTTCTATCATTTCTTTGGAAGCCATAAGCACCCTAGTTAACAAACAAAATGCCAATTTTAACAAGAAAAGAGTCAAAAGACAGAAAAGAGTCAAAAGACGTGGACTATCAAGAAGAAATGACGATTCAAATCACCCAAGAAGAAATTTTCTTGCACACCACTCAAGAGAGCGGTTTCGTGGTTGGATTGATATACATGTTGTGCCATACAATCACTTGTTTCTTCATATCCCCCTTTGTTGTCTTTTGGCCAACCCGTCCATTAGAACGAATGATGATTATGTGGCAGAACTAATGACCTCTATAGTCAAATGAAATAACCAACCCACGATGGCTCGCTTCATTATGTCGGAAGCTTTTTCTGGACAAGATTCTATACCATTCAATAGGTGTGGCACTTTTGGGAGAGAGTTAGTGATGGCGGCCACATTTGATCACCAAAGGGACATTCTCGAGCTCTCTCACATGGAGGAGAAAATGTTCATTGTATGGAACGGAAACCACCGGCTCCATGTGTGGAAAGATTAAGCATTGCGAGAGCGGTTGGATGAGTTCTCTACACCAGAGGTTGAGTGCACGATTGTGAAGTGCGACCTTGCAAAGATGACAAAATTTCTATTGGTGCTCGCTATGATCAACAAGTAAGTTTCTTCACACTTCTATTGATGCACTTGACATTAACAATTGTTAATATAACGTTTCATTAAAAAATAGGGTGATGCCAGTCTATGTGCCTCACATCACTGTGCATGACATATTTATGATGCAAAAATTAGTGCTTGCGGACCCACAGTCCTTATTGGACACATTCAATGAAGAAGATAGGGCAAAAGTTTATAGGGCACTTTGTGGGATAGCAATGAACCGTTCAAAATGGCTTAGACTACCTAACTCTTTGCTAGCGTAACTACTGTGGAAGGTAATTTCTAAATTTATAATATACATGCATTAGGTAAGTACTTGGGGTTTTTCTTGAAAATCAATCTGATTTGGCGATTTATATTGCAAGAAGAGTTTGATGCAATGCATCGGTTGAAAACACAAAATTTACCAGTGAAGGGAAGTAGAGAGTACCACATGTACGAAGATGATTACAAGGCAAGCTATGATTTGGTTGTGAAAGAGATAGAGAACTTTTTTGTGCAAAAGGGACTAGAGATAGCAGTCATAGCCAATCTCTAAAATGGAACATATTTTTTTTGAAAATGCATCTCTTTTGTGGGTTGAGGAGAGAAGGGTTCCAAAATGACCCCCTTCAAAGTCTCCGAGGTTTCATATGCAAGGATTAGTCCTTCTGAGTAAGTACTAGATTCTGCTTTTTAAAATCTCCTTAATTTATTAAGAATGTTATCCAATTATAAATTACAAAAATCGTCGCCTGATGGATATATTGGCCAAGGGCTATGTGTCATTAGTGGAGGCATCTATTCGACGCAGGAGAAGCCCTTCTCTCAATGGTTGATAATGCACGTATATTGGTGGTATCTTGAAATGTGAGCGTACTAACACTAGAGTTTGGGGTCTTATCTAGTATTGCCACATTACTAATACTTAATTTACAGGGGTGTATTGAGTGTGCCTGAGAAGATGGAGGCCAAGAACTCCACATTAAAGAAGCTACACCATGAATGCCTCGTACGTGATTGTGGCATGTCTCTTGGCAATGCACTGCATGCTTTTTGACAAAATCACTTTGGCAAGGCTTTTGTGTGGTGGAAGCAAACCATACAAGCTACACACAACGTAGAGAAGCAGACGCATTTCGATTGTACTATCCGGCGCATGCTATACATGTATTGAACTATACAATATTAAAATCGTGTGTTATGAATGGTAGAATTATTCCTCTTGTTTTTTGTAGATGGTGGTTGGGTGCCCTTAAAATAGGTCTTCATTTTCCATACCCCGAGCATCCCAGTGATGCATGGGTGGAGTCTGAGAGAGAGGAGAGAGGTCTCTATCCTGACAATTGGATAGAGAAGCTCCATGGTAAGGAAACATGGAGAGACTATCCATGGTTTTTGGATTATGCGGATGGCCAATTTCTCACAGACGAAGCTGAAGCATACAACAATAAATAATGTTTTTCTTGTTTAACTAATGTGTTTAGTTTTCTATAGTTTCCTCACTTTGTTTTGGACTTGCAGAATTGCACAAGAAGGTTAAGGGTAAGGGCAAAAGCGAAAGTGTCACCATCAATCAGCCACCCACTGATGCCATTTCTCCTAGCACGACCAAGGGACCTTAAAGCCCAAAAATTGTAGTGGACAGACCTAACATGGTAAGAAGAGAGGATGGCCATTGGAGGGGTGCGATTGTGTGGAAAGACCTTCCCACACAGTGCAAACTTGATTTTGGCATTGGTGGCATACCCTGATGGAATGCATTCTCTGTCGAGCTCACGTTCACCTTGGCTGCAAAGTCTTTATTACTGGATGGCACAATAGTCATGGCATGTCGGGCATACCACTTGACACTCATCATCGAGGAGGCCCGCTTGCACAATTTTTGTCATCTTCGCATGCAGGTCAGTTGTGCGGGGTATATAGTTTTGTTGTTTTTCTACATAGAAGTGTCGAGACTTCAAGCAGCGAGAAAGTGCTTTAGAAATATGAAGAAAAATTGAACATTCTAATCAGCTTGGGGTCGTGAGTGAAGGGGGGTTTTCAACTGTGAAGAAGAATCTCTATGTTGTTGCTGCCTACGGTAAAGGGTGGGGGTTTTGATGTAGGGGTGCCCCTCTTGCCTTGCGAGAGCGTGGTGGGTGAGTTGAGAGTGTGTCTCTCCTCAATGGGCTGATGCAAGTGGGTTCTTAGATTTACATATTGACCTCTCTTTATCTTGGTTTGAGGTAAGGCATCCATGTTGTGTGTAGTTCCCTGTGGTGGCTGCAACTAGTCGAGGGTAGACTTTACGCTACAATTCCTTGCTTGTACATATGCAACAGGGCAAGGTTTTTTCCAAGTTTTCCATCATTTTTTTTTAAAATTATTAGCTAAACTTTTTGGGTTTTCTAATCGGGCTTTGGGTGGGTTTTGGTCAAACTATGTGTATATATGGGAGCGCCCATGGAGTCTCTACTAGGGGGTCTCTACTAGCACATGGAAGGGCGTTTGAAAAGAAGTGAAGACCTTGGTTATATAAGAAAAAGTGCAGAGAGTTTCATGTTTTTTTCTTCACTTTTTTCCTTGGTTTTTCCAATCCCTTTGCTTCCTTTGATGCATCCAAGTATAGTGGGAGTTGTAGTGGTCTAGAGGGAAGCTAGTCGAAGCTAGTTGAGGTTGAGTGTGAGTGAGGCTGTCAAAATTTGTGAGCGAGGATTATCCCACATCATATTTAGAGAGATATTCTCTTCGTCCTCTTTTATTTGTGTTGGTTTGAGGTGTTGTAGAGGCCAGCGCCCCAATCCTTCACAACGTATTCAACTGCAGCAACAACTTCCTACTAGTCTAGGATTGACTCTTCATGTGGACGAGGTATCACATAGAGCACAGTCATAGCCACCCCCGTCTCCTTTATGATGTTGCAAAGAGTCGGTTGTGCCATCTTCTCCTCCTCCGAGTAGACCTTCATCCATAGTTCTAGGTAGGCCAAGCGATGGTCAACCGCTCTATCGGCCACTATTTCCCACACTGCTCATGGGGCCCGCACTTGCACACGTCCCAGTAGCGCAACCCTCACAGGATTTGCAACCACCGGGAACCTAAATCCCAACTTGGAGTGTGTGTGTGTGTGTGTGTGTGTGTGTGTGTGTGTGTGAGAGAGAGAGAGAGAGAGAGAGAGAGAGAGAGAGAGAGAGAGAGAGAGAGAGAGAGAGAGAGAGAGAGAGAGAGAGAGAGAGTATGGAATCTATGCCAGGCTCCAGCTTTGCTCGACCTCCGCTCATGTTCTGTCATGTTAATAGGCACGCTCACATGACGAGCAGCCACGCTACAATCATCAACACGAGGCCACTGTCAAGACTCAAGAGTGCCCAAGGGTGTTCGTTGCATGTAACTCAAGAGGAGGAGCATCGCTTTCCTTTAGGAACTCCCCTTTTTGTGTCTACCTTCTTATCAGAGACTTCCACCCTCTTTGCTTTCTCTCCTTCACATTAAAGCCTTAGTGACATTTTCACCCTGGACTCCCCAAGCCAAGGAGTGCAAGTATGATGTGTGTGTGCATGCGTGTGTGTGTGTGTGTGTGTGTGTGTGTGTGTGTGTGTGTGTGTGTGTGTGTGTGTGTGTGTGTGTGTGTGTGTGTGTGTGGCACCCATTCTCGAGGTGCGTATTCCTATGCAGGACCTCATGGACACAGTTGCACTATATGATTTGACTGCATTCATTTTGTTTTTCTTAGGAAAAATGCCTACTATGTAGGATATTCGAACAATGGATTTGATTTTCTTCTTAATGCCAAGCTATCCGTGGTGTTTACTTTGGTGCTTGTGGATTTTATGAAGTCATATCGGCAGACGCTGAAGCCAAGAACTTGTTGTTGGAGATATCTTCACTTTTTTTTAGCACGCAGATGACCCATGTTCTATCATGGACACTGACTAAGGATTATCAAAATCTGTTGCTGGAGCGAATCACACCACCCATAAAGTGCATGCAGCACAACCTAGATCAACATAATGTCAATCGAGGACACAGATGACACGATAGGCACATGGAGAAAATCTCTTTAGCTTGTCAGGCTGAGACCATCTACACATAAAACACTCTAGAAGGCCAACTAAACCACAACCTAGAATCTCACTGCTCTCAACTACACCACCAACCCACATACACACAAATGGAAGGATACTTACTAAACCATACCAAAATCGTACAAAACTTAAGGAACACCATTCCCTCACTAGGATACACCCGTCCCTAAGCCTCTACACCCAAAACCCTAGCTCTAAACCCAAAAATGCATATATACACTGATAAAAATTCTAAAAGTGCTCGAAATTGAAGTCTATGAGTACCTATGCCTAGCGTATGTCGCTACGATTCTAACGACTACTTGCAGGCAAAAAAAAGACATCGTTTGGTATACTTATGAATGCAAATAACTTGTAGATGTGCGAGCGCATTTGCTCCGTTCCGCAAGGAATCTTGGCGTTGTGCGTAGCTCTTGCTGAGGCTAGCGCGATGGTGCAGTCGGATCTCTAATTAATGTGATGAACGAGCAGGCAGTAGCGCTAGGATGAAGCTCACTCTCTCTCTCTCTCTTCCTCTCTCATACACAGTCGACGACAGCTTAAAACTTATGATTATGATAAAGTTGTTCTTTACAAAAGTGACCTAGGTACCTTATATACTAAGGCTATTACCTTAGATTAACCAAAAATAGAGTTTGAGGGGTAAAATGGCTTTATATGTACAATCTGAAAGTGCCATTGCACCCCGACTTCTGCAACTAAACTAGCTACTTATTACAATTGATGTTTCTACCATAATCCATAGCATTTTATAACTCTCAGAGAATAAGGCTTTGGTACGAAAATTGAGTTATGTCGTGCTATTGACCCACCGGTCAACAACCCCCCTCCTTGTCATATTGTCCCTAACATGACCTGGTTGTCGATGTCGGTGCAGTCTTTGTTGTTGTTTGGCTTATGCAAAGAAAGTATAGGCTATAGCCTTTGCACGATCTTGTCCTGTTTGTCCAATCCGACGTACATAGTCTTCACATAATTCAAGAAAATCATAATTGATGACAAACTTTATGTCCTTCTCTACCAAACCTTGATGTGCAACATCATCTGTTATTATTATAGGGCTATTTCCAGATTTAGATTAAAAAAGAACCCAATCTTGTTCCGCTTGACTCTTATCATCATGGATAGATACAGCTCCATCCATCACTTGCTCCAACAAATTTGTCAATTTTGAGTATTTCTCATTCTCAGAAACAACTTCTACAATTTGTAGAATTGAGTGATCAGCTTTCAGATCGTGTGAGCCAATGAGAACTTTGTAAGGATTCTGTAGAAATTGTATGGCTAAACCTTCAACTTCTTTAGGCCAATGCAAATTTATCTGTCAGGTCAAATCTGAGAGATAGTTTTTTTGATTTGAGGTTCCAAACCCATGTGCCTCAGCAAGGACAAGATATGTATTCCTGGAAAGATTGGTTTGCCTACCATTTGTGTTTGCTCTTCCTTGTTGGTGACTCCTTTGTTCCTGCATCAAGGTGATCAAAGTTGCATTTGCCATTGTTAGATTTGTGTGCTATGTAAATCATTATACTGCTTCTACTTGATACATGACTTAACTAAAGCCGACAAAACCCAATTAATTTCCCAAGTTAGTAACTTCCATCTAAAGGGCTTTATCAAACATCATTCATGATAAATGGCCATCGATGAGCTATCATTGTCCATTTGTCCCCAAAATTCATTTACCTGATGTACAGGGTATGTAGGTGGCTATCATGGCTTCAGATTGAAAAAATTGCATCTTCGATTAGAGGTTATACTTTTTTTTCTCTTTTTGGAACCCTTAGCTTGTAATCTCTATTCATAGCCTCCTGACAAAGTTTGGTGTGATTTGGACTTGTATTTGGTACTTTTTGGACTTCAGTCTAAAAAATGACTGATGGGCATCTCTGGCACCTTATGTTCTTGTCAGTACTATTAGTCCCTTTTGTTTGTTAGGCTTCATTAAATCATATACAAGATAGAAGATTATAGTATAAATATCTACTCCTTGTATAGGGCCTTGTAGTCGCATGAAGGATCTGATAGGCAACTTTACACTTGATGAGTGCTTTCGTTGAGTTGGCTCACCAACTTTTTTAATCCTTGTAGACCATCCCATATTTTTATAACCATTATCATTCATGTTTGGCGTCATGTTGTTGTTAAAGGCTGATCGAAATTCTTTTCTTACCTCAGACATTACCCATTGTGTGTATGGCGTTTCACACATGCTTCGTGAAGTGTCGTCATTTTCTTGGACCTTCTTTGCTTTGTACGATTCGACATCTCTTCAGTATTTTCTTCATCTAGATTATGGATTTTTCCTACCTTTTTTTAAAAAAGATATAAAAAATAACAAAATAAAACCAAAATTCAACTCAACTCAAAAAGAAAAATCAAGTTAATAGAAATCTAAATGCTATGTACACTATACACATGGCCCTAGGGGCTCATATATGGCTTTTGTCTCCGTAATCCTCTTGTAACACTATTATGAGGGCATATATTCATCACAATCAAATGCAAAAATTCAATACAACTCACAAAAAATTGCCCTCTAATATTCATATATTAGGTCCGCATTTAGAATGCCTCCCCCCTCCTATTTGGAGTCCTCATTGACGACAGGGTATTGCCAAGGGTATGTGTTGTGCTTGGGCAATTAAGAAATGTGCCTATGCAAGCCTTGTAATGTAGCCCTATTATGCATACACAGTCAATGCATGGAAAAGATTTATGATGTGCAAGATGTGGGTATAAGCAATTTGCTTATTGGCATTTTTTGGCAAAGATTCTTATTTCAAGCAATATGATGGCCTTTGAAGCTCATTTGTCGTTCGCTTGAGTGAAGGTTGTAGAGATTTTTCAAAGGCTTACTTATATATTTGGGGGTTTCCAATCAACGAGCAAAGAAAACCGAGCAAAGCTAATTTCCGAGCAAATATGAGAAACACCCTTGACAGATTGATGCAAGTGCAAGCTATATTGAAGAAAATAATCATGGCTTGTTGGATTTCACCACCCAACACCTCAAATCAAAAGAAATTATCCAACACCTATTAGAGTGTACCACACCTTTAAATAAGTCACTACTGCAAGTCACATATTTTGTCCAAGAGTTCCCATCAAATTGTTGTTCCTTACCATACATGCTTGAGTTGTCACATTGTGGTGGCATCTCAAAAGTAATATATCCATCATAATGTAATGGAAGCTCACGAACATGATTTATTTCTTGAGCTTGACTAAGCGCAATGGTAATGTTGGTATGCAATGGTAGGATTTATCAACTAGATTTATCTAATGATGGATGTTGTCTTGGAGATCCTCTTTGATAAATACTGGTGATATCTTGGAACAAACATTGCTCTATATTGGAGAAGTAGATAGAACAACCTTGTATAACTAAGAAACCTCATGATAAATAGCATAAAAATGCTCTCCGATATTAATTTCTATGTGCCAAAGCTCTACATGCTCTCCTGACAAAGTGAGAGGACCTCGCAAAAATGTGTCTCTAAGATTTGGCCCAAAAGAATAGTGCTACCATAGATAGCTAAGGTCTCCCACCCTCTCATTTCAAATTCCTTTCCTCATCAACCGAAGCTTGGCTACTCTTGAAATTCTTTCTTTGCATTAAGTAGGAAAAAAATGTGCATACCGACCAACAAAAAGAATTGCATGTTAGAACCTTATAGCAGTGCAAAGTCTTTAGGGGTTGACTTAAAGGACCTTCTTATGAGGCTAATAGGCATGTTCTTTTTTGCTGCGATATATAGGCTTCTATAAGGTCTCATGCTTTCTCGTTGAAGTTTTCTATGATAGCATAGATAAGTCATCCCAATAGTCATGCTACCTTTCTACTAACAAGCTACCATAGAAAGGAGACTCTGAAGCCCAACTAATTGCATGATTTACTCTACTATCCAATCTTCCACATCCTTTTCAATATTTTGACTTGCCTGAACCACCACTTTTTTTTTTGACAAAATTGTCAATATGAACTGGTGCACCATCAAATGGATGGCCGAGGCCTCTTTGAGGAATTCCGACTGGTATTCCTACAATGGGAATAAAGAGAGATAGGTTTTTCTCTATTTTCCTAGATTTGCTTCTGGAGTTGAGCCAACATAGCGACAAAGATGAGCACAATGAACACTCCAATGAAGATATCAATCATAACCCAAAGCTTGACCTGATAGCTATGTGTCCAATAGAAAACCGTTGCTCATGCAATCGATCATTGTGCGAAGAATACAAAATGCTAGTGACGAGGGTGGAAGTAGAATGCATTGGGTGGCTGGCGATGGGGAGATGGAGCTCAAGCATGAGCTATGCATGACAGTGATGATGCATTGTGAAGGAGAGTTGCTTCCATGGAGCAAGGGTGACCAGCGTCATCATCACGCCAAACCAAAATTTAATTTGGACACAAAAGGAACATATACCATATGCCTTTCGGAGCAGAAAGTCAAAGAAAGCGAGCAACTAGATGGAGCCGAAATGGAGTAACAACATAAGTGATCAATACTTCAATGTGGAGTAATGAGACATCACATGCTACTTGAAAACAAATTAATGAGAGACACACCATATTACTGCTTCCAAGTTATCCTCTATTGTGTTGCATGGGATGTGGCCACCCCCCTTCCTGTGTCTCCACCATTGTGAAACGTGCCAAAAACGGCATATCGTGGGTATAGTGTGTGTGTGTGTGTGTGTGAACTCAATTCAAGAAAAATGTGTCTCAGCTTAATATCGTGCCGTTTTCAATTTCAAAAATGTTGGTTGAGGGCACGGGACAAAGGAGAAATGCCGCCCCAGAATAGACAAGAATAGTGTAAAAATCTTTTAAAAATAGCCTAATTTTCTGAAATTTCCTCTTGAAATAAACAAGGAAAGGAAATTGGTATTTGGAAAAATGATTTTTCCCGAACACTGCGAGTCGGAGTCTCTCATGACCTCGTGGTCCTTGCAACGGGCAGCCGCCTGGCGATAACAAATGTAGGCCCCTACTTACATTTGCATGACGTGTTGTAGCTCCATTTGGCTCGCTCTCTCAGTAGTCTCTGCCCTTTCGAAACATGTCAGAACCAGTCCGCGCCGGCGCGGACTGGTTCCAGCATGCATCCTCTTGATAATAGGTTGCGCCTCTAGCTACCATGCCGACGCTCATCACATCTCTCTCTCTCTTGCTCGCGTACATATCCCATAGGAGGTAGCTTGAGAGCCAAGAAGTCTCTCTCTCTCTCTCTCTCTCTCTCTCTCTCTCTCTCTCTCTCTCTTTTGACCATCTAAAAATATACTTCTATTACATCTAAAGAAAGAGCATTACAAAATCGGTTCACTGCCTCTAGTCAAACATATTGAATCCCGTATGATCATCCGACTCCTCTTCAGGCTCCTTCTTTTCCTCTTTCTCCTCAACTGCACCTGCACCACCACCACCTCCTGCATTGAAAACAACGCCACCACCTCCACCCGCATGGACAGAAGAAAACTTCTCGTTTTCGGCTACACAGCAAGTCTATCCTGTCATCATCAGCTTCGGAACCAACTGAGCCAAGAATATTCTTGATGTTGACAGTGGAAGGCGAGGAGTTTCCCCCTGACAGCGCGAGCAAGTAAGCCGCGACTACCCACTCGCAGGCAATCAGGTCTCCCTCTCTCTCTCTCTCTCTCTCTCTCTCTCTCTCTCTCTCTCTCTCTCTCTCTCTCTCTCTCTCTCTCTCTCTCTCTCTCTCTCTCTCTCCCTCTCTCTCTCTCTCTCTCTCTCTCTCTCTCTCTCTCTCTCTCTCTCTCTCTCTCTCTACCAAAAAAAATAAAAAAAAAGCTGCTGAAACCAGTCCGCGCCGGTTTCAGCAGCTTTTTTTAAAAAAAAAATTGGTAGAGAGAGAGAGAGAGAGAGAGAGAGAGAGAGAGAGAGAGAGAGAGAGAGAGAGAGAGAGAGAGAGAGAGAGAGAGAGAGAGAGAGCAAGACTACGAGGAGGCGAGCTATGAAAGGAGTGCGCTGATCGCCTGCGAGCTGTGGGAGGAGTAAGACTGCGAGGAGTGCGTTGATTGCCTGCGAGCTGTGCGAGGAGTGCACCAGGGCGCCTCTCTCTCTATTTCTCTCTCTCTCTCTCTCTCTCTCTCTCTCTCTCTCTCTCTCTCTCTCTCTCTCTCTCTCTCTCTCTCTCTCTACCAAAAACTTAAAAAAAAAGCTGCTGAAACCAGTCCGCGCCAGCGCGAACTGGTTTCAACAGCTTTTTTCTTTTTTTAAAAAAGTTTTTGGTAGAGAGAGGTCAGTCATTGAGAAAGTGAGATTGGCAGTGCTATGAGCCAGATAGTGTTTGCGAGGGCAAAGCAAAACTAGAGAGTTATCATGGAAGGTAGTAGAAGCAGCAGCTCGAGGGTGGTGGCGGCGCTAGTGGTGACGGGCAGTCTTGCCGAGAAGGGGGAGGTAGAAATCTCGTGCAGGATAGTGCAAAGCAAGCTATTTCCGTGCGCAGGCTACCTTACAGGACCCATGTCAGCGCCTTCATTGACATCGACGTGCTGCGGTGGGGTGAAGTCACTGTACTCCCTCACCAAGGGGGTGAGAGCGTGAATTGTGTCACTGCTTGCGACTGCATCAAGCAATTGTCCGCATCTTTGGGCTCTGCACTCAAGAGCTCCAGTGTGTCCATCCTTCCTGGCCTATGCGGCATCAATCTCGGCTATGCGGTCAACACCTCCACCAACCGTGCCACGGTTCCTTAATGAATAGTCCTTGCGACTAACGATGCCGTCCTATATTATAACGCCTACTTATGCCGACCCCCGCCCTCCATGATGAGTACATTATCCCCCCAGATATCGTGATATTGACCCCCTACCAACCAAGCTGCAATAGGGTGTCAGCAACTAGCTTTGCTCCCCATTGCGGTTGAAGCTTTGCCCCTACTCTTACACTGCTGTACTTGCTTTTTGGTGAATAAAATCCGCCCACTTATTACAAATTCAAAAAGAGAGAGAGAGAGAGAGAGAGAGAGAGAGAGAGAGAGAGAGAGAGAGAGAGAGAGAGAGAGAGAGAGAGAGAGAGAGAGAGAGAGAGAGAGAGAGAGAGAGAGAGAGACTTGTGGAGCTTGCGATGGCTGCTGATATTTCAGAGAACGTGGTAGAGCTCAAAGCTCTGCTTGACCAAGCTACGCGATGTCGTCGTGACCTCATGTGCAGAGTCTTATATCCTCTGAGATATAGACAGTAGAAATGGTAGCAGCCTTGTCTCCGCAATATCAAGGGAAGGCCACATTACTTCATACCTCAAAAATTCAAAGATCATCAGCTCATTATAAAGCTTGTCTAGTTTTAGTTGGGATTAGGATGTTGAAAAGTAAAAGATCTAGATATCTCTCTTCAAAGGGCCTCCAAGGAGAAAATTGACGTTGATGTGGATTTTAAGTCAAGATCCTTGGAGTAGAAGGTCCGTGATATTGATGGCAAGAACTAGCGTCTGGGTGATTATTGTCTTGTTGTGTTGTGTTGTGTTTGTGTAAAGCTATTGTACCTGAGAAATGTAGTGTCAATGTTAGGCCTACTCGGATTAACATTAATTTGAAGAAGAGGGAGAGGGAACCTGGCAGTATCTTCATGAGAATGAAGAAAAGTCAAAGCTATGGAGTGATGATAAAGAACCCATGTCTAGGCTCATGCAAATAAGGAATTTTTTACTTTGTTGCAACTTTGTACTATAGAAATCCAAGAGCTTCATGGTAGGATAGGTGGTTTGGGGTGATGGTGAGAGTACATGGTAGTTCTAACTTCTTTTGGAGACGTCGCTAATGGTATAAGGTTTTATATTCTGGTATGGATGTAGATCCATCCACTTGATTGTTGATATAGTGGTCATGATTGGTCCAAAGAACTATTTTGATATGGAAGTAGATCCATCCACTTGATTGGTCTAGAGAGTTGGCATCAATGTTCCCAAGGAAAATCATACAAATTTCCCTTTATGGTAGATTCAAACCTAGGAAAGTTTTCCCACTAATCGGCATTTTTTTACAATTTAACTCTATTTTTTATAATTTCTCCAAGCGGATTTTCTCCCTCTCCATCTATTTTGATTTTTCAACATCCAATGCTCACCCAAAACATTTGTGAGAGAAACTAGTGATAAAATCAGCTCAAGGCTAAGCTAAGGCACACTTGTCTCGAACATTGGTTGGCATGGTAGCGGCATCAAACCTCCATTTTTTTAGAGAGAGAGAGAGAGAGAGAGAGAGAGAGAGAGAGAGAGTCGGCATGGGAGCGGCATGAAACCTCCAAAAACTAAAAAAAAAGCCCAAAAAAATCAAATAAACTATTATGTGACTGCAATGTTGATAGAATGTCACATGAGATGTTGTTTATAAAACAAAGCTCAATGTTTGTGAGAAAGTAGCTCGGTTTTTTCTTTGCTCGAGAATGTTCGCTTGCCGTTTGGTAAGACTCATCTATTTGGGGGTTCGTTGGAATCCATTTTACCTTGTGGTTGTTCGTTGTATTTGGCATTGTTCCTCAGAGTGGGTTCTCCTTCTAATTCTACTCTAACCGTAGGAGGAATTGAAAGAATTCAAGAGATGGTGCAGTAACAGTAGGTTTATTGGTTCCCTTTTGGACCCACTTCTTCCTGATTATTGGTTGTTTCATTGATGCTGCTCGTTTGGGAACCCGTACTTGTCCCTGCTTTGTTTGTGTTTGAAGAGACTGCTTTGGGATCCACCTTGTCTTTGTGTGAGTCTTCAGTGGTCTTTGCTTCAGATCTTGTACTCTTGGTTGGCAACGAGATTCAGACTTTGGAAGTTGACAATCTAACCATTTTGGAATCAGTCAACTTCTTTGAAACCCAAATCTGAGTTACGAAAGCTTGCGACTTTGTGTTTTTTAAGATGTTCTTGCAAGCTTCAATTGTTTTTCTGTTGGCATTGGATCTTGTGATTTTTCATCAGAGATCTTCATCTTCTTGATCCATACCTGCTTTTGGCCAATTTGTCTCTTTAGTATCCTGATTTGTCGAACTTTTTGGTTCTGACCTGTTGTTCTTTCCTTTTGGCCTTTTTTGGTTGTTACGAAGCTGCTAGTGATGGTGATGACTTGAGTGGTTGGTAGGGAATGTCATAAGAATCATCACTATCGCTACTATCCTCAACAAGGCTACATTCTAACACTTTCCCTTTGTGGTTTGGCTGGTTATGGAATGTTACTATTTGCTTGCCCTTGGGTTGTTGTTTCTGGGATGACTTAGGTATCCACTTGATTAGAGCATTGGTAGCTCGTTGACATGGCTGTGTTCTTCTTGGTTGAGTCTTTCTTCATGTATGGGAGGTGTATGAGGATGCTTGTTGTGCGATTGTGTTTCCATCGAGGATTTTGGAATCTACTTTTGATGCACTTTATTCTTGTAGCGGCGATGACATTGTTTCCTGGGTCTTTGATATGGACAATCATAAAACCGCACATTAGTTAAAGTTTCATGCTTATTGTTGTTGGGTCATTCGGATTTCCGTTGTTAGCATCTTCTTGAAGTGCCAAGTGTTCTACAGAGTCGTAGAGCTCGTCTTCTTATTCGTTTTCGTTTTCCTGAATCACACTCAGTGAAAAGTAAGGAACGATATAATAGCCATTTTCATCACAAAACTTCGTTGTTGGATCATCTTGAATAGCGCACACATGTAGAGTAGCCAAGATGTGTTCCCATTCAAGTGGATTTGATTCTTCCTCAGGAACGAGTTTTGGGATGTAATCCGTATTTCAATTTCCCTTTCTAGGATGCCTTCCTCTCCCTTTAAGCTTCCGCATTATGAAGCTCCACGCATCCACAGTTCTTTAGGATTACCCAACCATGCTGGAAGTTCTGATCCTGCTACAATAACGGAATCAAACTCCTCCATAGGTGTTCTTGTCACATCCCTGTTCTTATGGGCCTTCAAATTTATCCTTGTTGTGGTTCCATATGTCTCAAGTAGATATAGTCATCATAACCCCAGTCTTGGACCATTTTCAGTTGTCTCATGAATGGTCTTCCTAGAATGATATTATAATTGTTCTTCTTGCCAAAGTCAACCATAGAAAAGGTTTGCTCATATTCAATTCCACAAAAAGTAACAATTGCTTTTTCTAGCAGTCCTATGGGCCTTTCCATGTGTCCGTCTGCAAGGTGCAGTTTCATCCTACTAGCCCTCATTGCTGGTTTTTCCCATTTTTGTCTAGACTGCTTTTGTTGCGATGGCAACACCAGCTCCACTGTCAAGGATTGCCATGGCTTTTACACCTTGAAATTCCACAAGAAGAGTGGTGTTCCCATCTTCTCCCTCATAATACTCTCTAACCTTGTTTAGTGGCACTGTGTCTAATGTTTAACTGAGGCATTTCCAACTCTCTGATCCCTTCCTCGATTTGAGTCATTGGTTTTTTAACACCAAATTTCTCTTGACATTTTCCCACAGTAGCCCACATGTTTGGTCGTATTCTGAGAAGCTCGGCTAACATTATCATACAGTTGACTGGTGTCGACAAAATGTCTATCAGTCCTTTTGAATCGATGACCTTGTTGGGAGACAGTCTCTATGATGGGACTGCAACAACCTCTGACTTGGCCTCGTGCTCTCTCGTGTAGGACGATAGCGTTCTTAATGAATGGGGTTGAGTATCCATAGACTATAAAAATCCTTTGTCTTTCCAATATGATTCCACTTCTAGATTCATTTGACATCCAGCCTTAAATTCCTCTGTTGGTGAAAGAGACACTCCTCTTCCATCACCGTTTGGTTTACTTGTCTACTTATCTCACTTGCTTCATTGGCCTCTCTGACTTGTTTCCACAATTTATCAAGACCATCTATTTCTTTACATCTGTCAGGTATAGCCATGTAAAATCCCTCGGAAGAGTTATCTGTGGTATTCAACACTATCCTTGGTTCTAATGCGGGTCCTTGAGATTTTGTATGTTCTCATGACTAGAATTTGGCTCTTTTCGTTCTTGGTTTGGTGGGACTATTCGTGATCACATCCTTAGGTTTTCCAACTAGTGGTTCTAGGCAAGCTTGGGTTGTTTGAATCATTTTCTTGCACATTTCAAGCCTACTTTCATTTTCTAGTTCCGCATATGGATATGTCATCCAATCATGTTCTTGGGTTTGGTTGTTTTTTAGCCGTGTTTCATAGGCTTTAAGGAGGGCATCTAATGACTCATTAACCTTCTCAACCAATATTGATCCTCTGAACTAGCACTTCTCGGTTTCCCATCTGTTGAATGTGATTCAAGACAATAGGCATTCATTTGAGTGATCTCCATCTGAGGACATTGTTTGACAAGTGGTTGCCACGACTTTTGTGACAATCTATCTCTAGTTGAGGACCTTCGTCTTGCAATTCCTCTTGGTTGTAAACATGTTCTAAACTTGCTAAGCCTCTATTAGCAATGAACCGCAATGTCCTTTCATCCATCTCGTAGCTTCTTTCTTCAAGTCAAAACACACGAGGTGGAGGTTGTACCGGCCTCACGATTCCATGTGTTTCTCTCATCTTCTGTCGCTTCGAAGGGCAGTACCCACTTTGGTTGTTATAATACATTGTAGCTGGTACTAGCATTTATTTATTAAATTATTCCATCATCGGCAAGAAGAGTGGTGTTCCCATCTTCTCCCTCATAATACTCTCTAACCTTGTTTAGTGGCACTGTGTCTAATGTTTAACTGAGGCATTTCCAACTCTCTGATCCCTTCCTCGATTTGAGTCATTGGTTTTTTAACAAGAAGAGTGGTGTTCCCATCTTCTCCCTCATAATACTCTCTAACCTTGTTTAGTGGCACTGTGTCTAATGTTTAACTGAGGCATTTCCAACTCTCTGATCCCTTCCTCGATTTGAGTCATTGGTTTTTTAACACCAAATTTCTCTTGACATTTTCCCACAGTAGCCCACATGTTTGGTCGTATTCTGAGAAGCTCGGCTAACATTATCATACAGTTGACTGGTGTCGACAAAATGTCTATCAGTCCTTTTGAATCGATGACCTTGTTGGGAGACAGTCTCTATGATGGGACTGCAACAACCTCTGACTTGGCCTCGTGCTCTCTCGTGTAGGACGATAGCGTTCTTAATGAATGGGGTTGAGTATCCATAGACTATAAAAATCCTTTGTCTTTCCAATATGATTCCACTTCTAGATTCATTTGACATCCAGCCTTAAATTCCTCTGTTGGTGAAAGAGACACTCCTCTTCCATCACCGTTTGGTTTACTTGTCTACTTATCTCACTTGCTTCATTGGCCTCTCTGACTTGTTTCCACAATTTATCAAGACCATCTATTTCTTTACATCTGTCAGGTATAGCCATGTAAAATCCCTCGGAAGAGTTATCTGTGGTATTCAACACTATCCTTGGTTCTAATGCGGGTCCTTGAGATTTTGTATGTTCTCATGACTAGAATTTGGCTCTTTTCGTTCTTGGTTTGGTGGGACTATTCGTGATCACATCCTTAGGTTTTCCAACTAGTGGTTCTAGGCAAGCTTGGGTTGTTTGAATCATTTTCTTGCACATTTCAAGCCTACTTTCATTTTCTAGTTCCGCATATGGATATGTCATCCAATCATGTTCTTGGGTTTGGTTGTTTTTTAGCCGTGTTTCATAGGCTTTAAGGAGGGCATCTAATGACTCATTAACCTTCTCAACCAATATTGATCCTCTGAACTAGCACTTCTCGGTTTCCCATCTGTTGAATGTGATTCAAGACAATAGGCATTCATTTGAGTGATCTCCATCTGAGGACATTGTTTGACAAGTGGTTGCCACGACTTTTGTGACAATCTATCTCTAGTTGAGGACCTTCGTCTTGCAATTCCTCTTGGTTGTAAACATGTTCTAAACTTGCTAAGCCTCTATTAGCAATGAACCGCAATGTCCTTTCATCCATCTCGTAGCTTCTTTCTTCAAGTCAAAACACACGAGGTGGAGGTTGTACCGGCCTCACGATTCCATGTGTTTCTCTCATCTTCTGTCGCTTCGAAGGGCAGTACCCACTTTGGTTGTTATAATACATTGTAGCTGGTACTAGCATTTATTTATTAAATTATTCCATCATCGGCGTGTATCTCATGTATTCTAGCACCTGGAAGTGGAGGTTGTTGTCCTAAGACAAGCTGTGGTCTTATAACTCCCACTGGACCTGGTGCATTTCCCATAGCGTATCTAGGTGGAGTAGGTGTTACTGGTATAGGTTGTACATACCTCTCCTTAGCATATTCCATGCCATAGTAACACTCTTCCCTCGTATGGTTTGTCCATTTTCTCTCAATTTCGCACCAATTCGTTTAGCTTCTTTGATCAATTCGTTTAGCGTCAAGCTCTTTATCATCTGCAAATTTTTTTGAAGACCCACGTGCCTCATGCCTTGGATAAAGATCAGCATTAACCATGCTTGCGTAGGTAGTTCTGCTCTTGGACATAACTTGACATATCTTTTGAGCCGTAATGTCGCTTTGCGTACTGATTCACCCTCTTTTTGTTTGAATCTGTGGATATGCAAGATCGTATTATGAGCTATGGCTTTCTGCACAAATTTTTGATGAATTCCTCAAACATCTTGTAAAGAGTCTCAAAATCCCATCTTTCCACTGAGTCAAACCATGTAGCCACGTCATCTTCTAGAGTCAGTCCAAATCTTGCAAACTGTGTCGCAAAATACAAAACTTCCTCTGCTCTAATTACTCTTCTGAAAGCCACTACGTGATCTCTCGGATCTTTATCTCTTGAGTATCACCTATTTATCCATTTTTGGATTTGGGATGGTCTAACTCGTGGATTATCTACAAGTCTAACCATAGACTCTCCCAATCTTTCTCTTGCTTCATGCCTTCTACCATGCCTAGGTTCTTCTTTGATGGGACTAGCCGTTTTGTTGGGAATTGGTCCTTGAGAAAGCATGTCTGCCCTCTCTGTGATCACTTCATCTTTCATTATCGCTCTAGAAGGGAATCCAGGTGGCTCCCTCTTTGGAATTCTCATGTTTGGTGGAGGTATTCGTGGTCCTTCATTGTCCAAATATCCCTATAAAAGCCATGTTCTATGGTTGCATCTGGGTATAGCCATGGTGGCAATGTAGCAAACCACTCGACCACCAACAACTAATTTAATCTACAATTCCTAACTAAATCTACCTAGTCGTAGACCCTCGGCAAGACACACGTTTCCTGGCTATCCACTTGATCGCGGAATACCCTCTTCCGGATCTACTTAAGAAAAATGCTTTCTTTAGCCGAAACTAAAGCAAGCAACCATCACACCAGTGTTAGTAGAAATACCTACCTAAGTCCTTGTATCCCCGGCAAGGGTGCCAATGTTGCGAGAGTGAATCACACCACCTATAAAGTGCATGCAACAAAACCTATATCAACATAATGTCAATCGAGGACACAGATGACACGATAGGCACACAAAGGAAATCCTTTAGCTTGTCAGGCTGAGACCATCCTACACATACAACACTCTGGAAGGCCAACTAAACCACAACCTAGAATCTCACTGCTCTCGACTACACCACTAACCCACATACACACCAACGGAAGGATACTGGCACTAAACCATACCAGAATTGTACGAAACTTAAGAAACACGATTCCTTCACTAGGATAGACCTGTCCCTAAGACTCTATACACAAAACCCTAGATCTAAATCTATCTGTAGAAAATGCGTATAAAGACAGTGGAATTTTGAAAGTGATTGAAACTAAAGTCTATGAGTACCTATGTGTAGCTTATATCGCTACGATTCTAACAACTACTTGTATGCCAAAAAGAGGCATCATTTGATATACTTACGATCGCAAATAGCTTGTAGATGCACGAGCACGTTTGCTCTGTTCCGTGAGGAATGCTTGGCATTGTCGCATACCTCTTGCTGAGGCTAACACGATGGTGAAATAGGATCTCCAATGTGATGAACGAGCGAGAAGTATAACTAGGATGAAGCTCATGCTCTCTCTCTTCCTCTCTCACACACAGTCGACGACAGCTTAAAACTTATGATTATGATAAAGTTGTTCTTTACAAAAGTGATCTAGGTACCTTATATACTAAGGCTACCTTAAGTTAACCAAAAATACAGTTTGAGGGGTCAAATGGCTTTATATGTACAATCTGGAAGTGCCATTGCACCCCGGATTCTGCAACTAAACTGCCTACATATTACAATTGATGTTTCTAACCATAATTCGTAGCATTTCATAACTCTCAGAGAATAAGGATTTGGTACAGAAATTGAGTTATGTCGTGCTATTGACCCTCCGATCAACAAAGTCTTATCTGCTAAATGTCCAGTGTCAGTGGAAATTGTTGATTTCCCTTGCATGCGAAAACACTTTTTGTCGTTGTTGGCTGCACAGCTTGGGAAGGTGATTAGTCCCCGAACTTGGATGCAAATACAAACAGGTTTTGCATTGTTTGGGATACTGATAAACCAACAATTGAATGCATTATGGGACCATCACTTTGTACGATTTGCAAATGAACATGCAATGGTCAGGTGGATAATGAGTCTAGAAATGCAATTTGACATAAAGGCATTTCATAACCCAATCTACTTTTTGAGTGTGCAAAACATTTCATCCACTTGGATATCCCAAATATCTGACAATATCATTTGAAGGAACAATCACACCCTTGACAACACCAGCTGATGCCAATTGCAAGAATTAATTGATGAAAGCTTTGATTTGCAAAAATTGACTTTAAGACTAGTAGCAAGCCCATACATTTCCAAACTATCTATAATCACTTGGACATCAACCCGTTTATTGCAAGGCATAAACGAAGAGTCATTTTCATAAGCTTGCCCAATGAAATTTTGACCCAATGGTAATTGAAAGCCATAAATACGACCAGTAAAAAGTGATCAAGATACATCAACAAGAGGTGACTGGCAATAGCATACAACAAGGCACTAAGGGGGCAGCCTTGCTTAACTTGGAATTAGGGTTGTAGGGAAACACACACATCTTGGAGAAGACAAAGAAGCTCAAGGCACAAAACAAAGAGTATGTATTGCTTAGTGCACAATGAAAGATAAGCTAGCCCTAGGATGATGGGCACATATACAATGCACGGGGAAAAAAAACTCCTAGTAAGAGAAACAATGCTCAATGGTCCTAAGTGTGTTTACACACATCACTACCACATATGTATGGTACAAAATCCCCCCTAGGAGTGATGCGGTGAACAAGAGCTGGCCCATATTGTATAGGGAAGTTCCATGCCCTGAGAACATGATCACTCCACAAAGGGGAGTAAGCCCAAAGCTTTGGAAAAAGCTTCAAACTTCTCATGAGACAATTCCTTTGTGAAAAGATATACAAGGTTGTCCTGTGTTGGCACATAAACGTCTTTCTCTGACATGGTGGTATTGCACCTCAATGTGCTTTGTGCAACCATGGAAACTTGGGCGCCTTGCAGCTGCCAATGTGGTTTGACTGTGAGTGTAGATGATGCTAGTAGTGTCATGTCCAACACCCAGATCAACCATAAGGTGTCTAAGCCATACACACTCAATTATAGTTGCACGAAGACTTCCCTATACTCAGCCTCACAACTGGAAGTGTCCACAGTAGGTTGCTTTTGGCTCACCCATGATATGCATGAACTACCAAGCATGAAACAAAAACCACTTGTGGACACTCGCATGTCATAGCAACCAGCCCAATCCGAGTCCAAAAATCATGTAAATCTGGCGGCAATGATCCCCCCTTGTGATAAAACAACCCAAGATGTAAAGTTCCACTCAAGTAGCAAAAGATCCTCTTGATAGGCTGCGAATGCTTAGACCGTGGGCTATGCATAAATTTACTGACCTGTGAGACTATAAACCGAATATTAGGCCTCGTGTTGCATACATAAATAAGGCATCCAACAATAGTTTGATAACGAGTCACATTGATAGGATTACGAGCATCATGAAGACTCAAATTCAAACATGTTTCCATGTGAGTAGCAATAGGTTTGCAGTCCTCAACTCTAGACTTACATAGCAATGTCTCTATGTAGCTTGTTTGACATAGGGAAATACCACCATCACAGTGCTTAAACTGTATACCCAAGTAATGATGCATCCCACAATCTTTTATCTTGAAAGTAGCATTCAAAGGAGTCTTAAATTCAGCAATATATGTCTCATTTGGTCCAGTGTGATCAGCAAATCATCCACATACAGAATGACAATGAGAAGTACATCACCCTCATACTTTACATACAAAGTGCTTTCTGTTGGATTGTTACAAAAGCCTTGTTCTAACAAATGAGTGTTAGCTTTCTCATACCAAGCATGAGGAGATTGCTTCAACCCATACAAAGCTTTCTTACATTTGCACACTTTATCTTTTTGTCCTTTTATGACAAAACCGAGACTGCATTACATAAACTTCCTTAAACATATCACCATTCAAGAAGCACTAACAATATTTGATTGATGTACATTCCATCCAAAATGAGATGCCAATACACATAGAAAATGCACTGGAGTCAAACAACAAGTGTGAGAAAAAAGCGCTTTGTAATTTATGCCTTTTTGCTATGCATAACCCTTTGCAACAAGTCGATCCTTATAACGATCAATCTCACCATCCAACTTACATTTCAACATGTAAACTCACTTTGTACCAATGGTGTTTTTGCCAAGAGGCAAATCACATAAAGTCCACGTGTCATTTTCTATAACTGCATCATAGTCGGATTGCATGTAACCATGCAATTTTCAAAATTATGTGCTTCATCAAAAGACAGAGGTTCCTCTACATCACATAAGCTAGAAAGAGCCAAATCATAACAATCTGATGCATCAGATGCATGGCAATAACTTGAACAAGTATGACTTTAGTGTCGTGCAACCTATGCACCACCCATTTTGGCATACCTCTAGCTTGCTCATTCTCAGCCCTTACCACATCAAGTACATCATGTACATCTTCATCAGTAATGGGCTGATCCAAAGCATTTTTTGAAACCCCCATAGGTTGTATATTTGCCTCATTTGAATTTACATTCAAACTTCCACCATTGAAAAGAGGCAACAAACTGGCATAAATGTCCTCTGAGCTTACAATATTGTCTTTAGTACATGATGGCAAAGGTTAATAGAATCTTCCACAAACAAACATCACATGAAACCAAGATACGCTTTGTTTGTGGATGATATAACCTATAATCTTTGCTTTCATTACTATAACCAATAAAAATGCATCTGACAGCCTTATCATCCAATTTTTTGCGCTGCATTTGTGGCAACAAAGCATAAGCCAAACAACCAAAAATGCACATGTGATCAATAGATGGCTTTCTATCATGCCATGCTTCATATGGAGTCATAGATTGCAAAGATTTTGTAGGATACCAGCTAAGTACATAAGTAGCACACATGATAGCCTCAAGCCAAAATGCATGTGGTAAAGCTTGACTCTTGACCATAGATCATGCCATCTTTGTAAGCAACCTATTTTTTTGTTTAGCAATACCCAACATGTGGAAAGGATGCATAAGGATGTTGTGTTCATCTTGGAATACGATCATGAAATTGAAAGTACCAGAAATGCCCAGAGACATGCTGTCAGAGAAACTTCCTTGACCAATTGGATAGATAAGGAAAACGGCGACTGCAGCTGCGATTGGAGACATTTGGCTAAGGTGTATATGCCATTGTACATTGGTGTTTTATCCCATGACTAGCTAGATATACATTAAATTCATGAGACATATACTCCGCCCCTCGATCTGAACAGAGGGTGCCCATAGTACATTTAAAGACATTTTGAGCCATAGCTAGAAATTGATTGAGCACATAAACACTTCAGAATTAGCTTTAAGTGGATACACCCATGATGCCTGGAGATTGCCTGGAGTAATCATCAATGAAAGTCACGTGGTAGAGGTAATTTCCCAAGGATGTTGTTTGCATGGGCCCACAAACATCACTATGCACAAGTTGCAACTTGCATGTAGCCCTAACTGAACCATCCTTTGGAAACTTTGAGTGATGCATCTTACCCAAAATATAGCCTTCACAAACATGCTTCACAACTACCTCAAGAGGTGGCAAAGAAGAAACCATATCAGATTTTTTCAAATGTAGCAAATTGGCAAAATTTAGATGCCCAAAACGTGCATGCCAAAGTTTTGCATCTGAAACAACCTTTGAATCCACAATTGCATTTGCAAAATTTTGCCCACACTTGTCATACAGAGTGAGCTTATATAGCCCACAACACAAAATACGAGATGCAACAATTTTATCAACAAGAATGAGATCATGAATTGTACATCTATCATCCACAAATTTGACAAGGCCAAGTCTAGCAAGTGCAGATACCAACACAAGGTTTTTCTTGAACCTAGGTACATAAAGTGCATCAAAAACTGTGAAAGAACTACCACTTGTAGCAATCAACACAATATTTCCAACTCCCTTCACCAGATAAGAGGAATTGCTGGCATAAGTGACCCACGAGGGACATCCTTAAGAGGTAAACACGTCAAGATGTGATGTAATGTGCTTTGTAGCACAACTGTCAAAGTACCACACATGAGAATTTGTAGCAATTGACATACATGCATCATGGAAAAAAGGATCATAAATGCACTCTGCACTAAAATCCCATTCTACATGGGTTTTGCATCTACATCCGCATCACAATCTCCTTTTACAAAAGACTCTACAATAGATGCACTTGTAATGGAATGAACCTCTTTTCTTCTTGGCCTCTTTTGCCTTCAATTTAGGACACTGTTTAATCCAGTGATCATTGGCTGGTAATGCATCATCTTCTTATATTTTTTACCAAAACTTCTAGATGAAGTGTTGTCAGCATGATAAGCATTAGGAACATGTGATTTTCCACTCATTGAAGAACCATGAGAAGTGGCGACAATGTTGTTACCACCTTTTATTTGAGTAACAGTAAAGGTCTATTCAACTGCATGATGTTTAGCCCTGTTCTTTCTTGAAAGTGACTCTTGTAGCAACAATGTGCATAATGTGCATCAAACTTGACACCATCAAGATTTCCTTGGGTCATAAGTCTCCAAGTACTATAAAAATTCTAGTAAGAAACTCACAATGCATCAAGAACTCCGCACAAGAAAACTGTCAAAAATGACTTTATCTGCAAAAATGAGTTGCTCATTTATGTCCTTGATACTAGCAAGGAGAGTATCCTTGTCATCTTCCTCATGCATGATCTTTGACTCCAACTCTTTATGCAGCAATGCAATTTTAGCCTTATTGCGACTTTCATAAAGACCAGTCAGAATATCCCAAGCTTGTTTCGCAGATTTAGTAAAACGATTGTGAGGAATAATAGTGTGCTTCACATATAACACAATCAATGCATGAGCCTATGCATCTCTAACATCCCAACAAGATTTCTCACAGCTCTGGCAGCAGCAACCCTACCACTAAAACTTGCAACATCCTCAACATCGCCAGTATCCACAAAATGAAGGCGTGCATCAATTCCCTGCATAACGCCCTTTGACACAAGAACTTGTTGCATCATGTAAGCCCACATTGTGTAATTGTACCCATCCAATTTATCCTCAGCAATAAACATACTCAACAAATATGTGTTCTAGGACTCTACTAATCAGTAATCTTTCAGTCCTACCGATGTTAAATTGGAGAGCCAGTTGATCCGTTCCTTAGTGCTTACACCTGATGTGAAAATTGCCCAAAAAGAGGACAAACAAAGTGAGACCAACACATACTATATAGCATAACCCATAGAAGACTCTAAGGGACCTGTTATGCAGAAAATGGCACTGATTAAAATTCTGCACAAAAGGAAGAAACTGCCTCTACAGTACTGCTTGTAGTGGAACAGAGGCCAAAATGAGCCCAAATGGAAATTTTGAGTAGACCAAGCTCTACAATTTCTCCCAAAGTATTTTTTGACTTGCTGACACTCACCAAAGGTCACCTAGATTGGAAAAAGCGAGCAAACATATGCTAGCGACGTTGTGACGACTAAGCCCGAGAGGATGCAACCTGCTCTGATACCAATTGTTGAAATTAGGGTTGCAAGGAAACAAACAAAGCTTGGAGAAGATGAAGCAGCTCAAGGTACACAACAGAGAGTAGGTCTTTCTTAGTGCACAATGAAAGATAAGTTAGCCCTAGAATGATGGGGGATATGATGAACGGGGGAAGAAACCTCATAGTAAGGGAAAAAAATGCCCTGGCAGTCCTAAGTGTGTTCACACACATATGTGTGGTAACAAAACATCTAAGAGGTCAAGGTTCTATCAGTTCCCCTTCAAGAATCCCCGAGGATGTGCTACTAGCATACAAAAAATTAACAACATTAGCTAACTTAGGACCAAACCCAAGACACCACATTGTAGCAGCAATGTAGTTTGATTACAGAGTTTCAAACTCTTTTTGGATATCAACTTGCATTACAAGTGAGGGCCGCCTTTTGAAATCAACCCACCTCTCTCTATGGAAACCCCCTCCCTTCTTTAAAAAGAAAAAATAATCTCAAGCACAGGGCGTGTGAACGACCACTTGAGAATCAAGATAAACAAAATCTCCAGTAAAAGCTTTCACCGAAGCAGAAAATCTTTCATGGTAAGGAGCCTTTGTCCTCAAGTACTGGCGGAGCCACATGTAATCATTTTTCTCCCTCTTTATTTTCTCCTCAAAGGGCTCCACTTTCAAAATAATTGATAACTATATTAGTAAATAAGAGGGCACTCAATGGTTTGTACAACCATGGCCACCACCTTCTTACAAAAGCAAATAAAGGGGGCCTCCTTCTCATCATCACCTCTTTCCACCTTGTCCTCTTCCATGCATGGAGTCCTCCCTCTCCTTGTATTCTCTCTGCCTCTCACACTCTCTCTTTGCTGAAATTTTCACTCTTTTGTCCCTTCTCTCTCTCTCTCTCTCTCTCTCTGACCAACAAAAAAAACTTTCTCTCCCTCCACACACACACACACACACGAAGCTGAAAACAACCAATTTTCAGCACACATAGAGTACATGCACACACACACACACACTCTTCTCTCTCACTCTCATGTCTTTCCCAAGCTCTCCATAGCTGAAAATTGCTGTTTTTTTAGCCATATACACACACACATATACACACACAACTTAGCCATATACACACACACACATGCACACACACAACTTACCATCAACACGCACATACACACACACACACACAACTTACCATCAACACGCACCCCACTCTCGTAATCACCGCCAAACACTCTCACAAATCAGCCTATAGGCCCAAAATAGTCAAGCTACATCCACCAACAATTTGCACACATACACATGCTTTCGTCTATACGCGCTTCTTGCCAACGGCTTCAATGAAGTGATGACCATTGTGACAACCGCAAAGGAATTCGACTACGACCACTACAAACGACACGACACAAGGGAGGCTTGTCCGAGCGAAGGATCAAGTTACGGAAGCGCCAATTAGGTGGGCCATGCCTACTTTCATCAATTACAAACGACAACATCAACCTTGTAATCACCTTTAATTACTCCACCTACGCCTTCATAATCACTCTTTTGTGTGTTAACACAAAATCATTGTATATTTTTTACTCTAGATTTGAAATCTAGGGCATGAGTGAGAGAAACAAAGCCACAATAAATGAAGTCTTGGCCAAAGATAGAGCCACTACCGCTATAAGTAGCGGATGTATCTTCTCCAACAACAAAACCACCTTCGACAACCTCTTGTAAAAAAACCCTCTCTCCTCTCTCAAATAAGCTAGTACGACTAGCATACCTTGTAAAAACCCCATTCCTCTACCCTCTTTTCCCATCCATCTCTCTCTTCCCCTACTATTTTCTCTATGTGGACCTCTATCACAAGCATCATTGCATCAGACATGGCGACCCACGGTCACATGGTGTGGGTCGCGTCCCAATAAAATATAGGAAAATTCCACCCTATTTTCCTATATAAGGAGGGGTCTCTTACACCAAAACAATGAATGCTCTCACCACAACACAAGCTCTACGTTATTAGAAGTTATGAGCATTTTGAGGCGTAAACACCATGCCTCCACACTTCTAATATAGCTAGAAGTATTAGTCCATGTAAAAGAGCATTGGGAGACACCATCACACCATAATGGTAAGGAGGTTATGCACACACACGCTACTCATCAACACATATTCCACCTCCATCATCATCAACCGCTACGCCTTGGTACAATTTGAAGTGGAGGATTCGGCATTCAACAAGAGTGAAGGTTACCCTCACACCACTCCTTGACATCATCTCCACCCATCGATGAGGCACCCATGGTCTCCTCCTTTCTCTCTTGTTCCTCTCTATCCATTATCTCCCCCCACAAATAATCTAATCTTTTTATTATGTCATTCTTTCTATTGTGTTGGATTTGTGAATATGTCACAGAGTTGTTTATTTCTTTTGTGTTGTATATAGAGGTGTGCGGGTTCGCCACCTTAGGGTTGTTTTGTTCTTGATTTGCATGTATTGGTGTGCGTATTCGCCACCTCTTGTGTGAATAGTAGTCCACACACCTACATTCACAACTCACACTATCTATCTCCACTTCTTTCTCTATCACCTCATACCACAATTCTTAACATGTTCAGCTGCGTGACACGGTGTATGGCGTGTTGTATAGTATGTCATTGCGTCCTAGCCGCATTTCAAGCTAGGTGGTGCCCCTATTGTTCGCCTTTCATGGTGAGTCCATCATGCGTTAGCCCTTGTGTTGAGGCCACCGGGTCTATCTTGCAAGTCCACCTCTCATTTGGTGCCCCGACTGAGGAGGTCTCTTGAAACCTTCAGTTTACAATACTGACATGTTTACTTCTCTTTATGGATGAGTGGCTTCTTGAATTCTCCAACTGGACCACCAAAGAGGAGGAGCGTCAAGAAAGCTTGACGCAAGTCATCAAGACACTCTTGCCAGGATGTTGTATTGTTAGCATAAAAGAGATGGTAAGACCCTCTTTTCCTACTCAAATTGTTTACATTTCTCATCATCCCCGCAAGCGTAAAAGCAAGGCACAATCCGCATCATGCTCACATTGTTGCCAAAAACCACACCTCTGACATGAGTGCAACCCAAAGTGAAGAAAAAGCCATCATTTTCTCCCTCGACATCCGCATGGTCGTTCTTACTTCGGTAGGCTTTCAAGTAGCACCAGGCTTCTCTACACTTACGCCCCCATCTTTTCCACCTGTTCCACCTACTCCCACCACAAGCCTTTGCAACTTGAGGAAGCTACTAAGAACGCGTGGTCCCTCCCTCTCCCTTGCACCAAAAGATTCAAGGGTATTCCAACGCCCACAATCACCGCGTCTTCAAAACAAAAGGGTAAATCCTCCAAAGTCTTTTTATACCTCACTCTCATCTCATGAGCCAGGAACTAGAGACAGCAACATGGATTCTACGTCATCTACCGAGTGAAGTGGCGGAGCTTGTCATCGACAAGGTCTTTGACACAGGGTTTGCTTGGCGGAAAGACAAGACCCTCCACCTTCAAGGAGTGTTGCTTGTGGATCAAGGCTATGATGACGACTTTACAGCTTGCTATGTATCAATCCAGCTTGGATTTATACAAGTGGTAAGACTCACCACCTACCTCATCACACCTGTGTATGCACTGGATGACACTCTATCTTGCAGGAAAGTGAAGTTTCTCAAAGAGAGAGAGTTCAAGTTTTTTCAAGAGATTGCTAGAGGAACAGTCCTAGAGCTAGAAGACGAAGACAACCTTGTCCTATGGTACTACAAATTTGACCTCAACTACCAAGAGCTCTACACCTCCGACTATAACCTTCCACCACAAAGAAGGGAGCCTTTCCGCATTATCATGTGATGGATCCAACGCATCAACCTTTTGCGAGGGACCAGACTTACGCACCACAACAAATTCAATCAATCAAAGTAATCCTGGACCGCAAGATGTTTTATCAGCAGCTCATTACAACCATGTTTGGCATATAACGACTACAAGAGATAAAGACCTCTTCTCTACCCTTTATCCTCCCTATGATTAACCATGAAGTATCTTTTGATGTAGTTATTTTCATCTTTGTATAGTATGTTTTCCATCTACCAAGCACCCATGTATTGAATCTTTAAAGAAAAAATATATATTTGGTCGAGTTAATTTTCTCTCTCACAATGGCAAGTGTAGCATTTCCAACCTTTACTGGTAAGGTGGGTGAGGATGCTGCAGACTTTCTAGACAACTTGGAAATAGCATGTGTCATCTCTGGGAGAGATGATGATGCTTCACGCTTGCACACCTTCCCACTTCTAATGAAGGTGGAGGCAAGGTCATGGTACAATGCCTTGGCACAAGCAACCAAGGAACGGTGGGACTTATTAAGAGCAGCCTTTGTCAAGAGTTTTGGAGAGGGCACAACATCAGAGAAGCTATGGCAATTGTTGACGGAGTTGAAGCAAGGTAGCATGCTAGAGTACGCATCATACGAGTCAAAGTTTGTAGATCTATGGGGGCAATGGGTTGCATCGCTAAGAGAGGATGAGGGGGCACCTGATTTCCTAAAGAAGGATCAGTTTGTGGCTGGGTTATCACCAACTCTTAAAGAGAAGGTGAAGGGAAGGTTTCCTGCTACGTATGAGCTAGAAGTTGAAGTGGCCCGCCTTAAAGACAAGAAGTTGCGCCTGCAAGCCAGGAATGCCGATGAAGAGGAAGTTGTTAGGACCCAACCACCTCTAGCCCCACCTACAACAGCTGCCCAGAGGATTCAACCACAAAAACCAATTGAAGATCAACAAGACCTGCTCAACCGAATCACCAACCAGCTTGAGAATCTCTCAATCCATTTGGTGCAACAAGGGCATGCACACAATCGCAACCAAGATCAAGCGAGAGGACAACAAAGACAAAACCAAGAATATCACTGCTACAATTGTGGAGAAGATGGCCATGGTATGTATTACTGCCCACTCCCAAGGAGGCAGAATTTTAATAGAGGAGCAAGGCAAAACCAAGTCTCACCACCAAGAGCAAGACCACCACCACCGAGAGCACCACAACAAGCACCACCAGTGCAAATTCTACAACCACCAGTTCAACCACACCCACCACCACAAAAACCTCTCATTCCACCCTTACCTCCACAACCAGCCAATAACCAGGCGGTGAGTGTTATCAGCCTTGAAGGTAAAAGAAAGGTGAAAGTGGAGGAGGATATCAAGGGGGTGGCAAAAGGTAAGAGCAAGGTTAAAGGAGTAGATTCCATGGGGGTAAAACGCGCTAGGCATGGTGAATCTTCCCAAAAGGAAGAAAAGATGAAAGCCAAAGGGGAATCTAGCAAAAAGCCGTCCAAGTCACGACGTAAAATTGACATTGTAGATTTCTCTTTGGGTGAATGTTATAAACCGTATGATTTGGCTCAAGATGTCTCTATGCAGGGCCCAAAGATCACTTGGCCTCAATTACTTCACCTTACACCTAGGGTGAGGAGACTATGGACAAAGATGGTTAGTACAAGACGACCAAAACCAAAGATAGATGGGGCTATCTCTGGGAGGAATCTAGATGACATTCAGTGATGGATGCTCACATCAAAGGGCAGCACATCTCCAATATCTACATCGATGGTGGCGCACAAATATGTGTCATGAGTGAAACAATGATGCACCATTTAGGCTTAGAAGTGAGTAGGCCGGCACCATGCCGAGCCAAAATGGAAAATAATGTAAAAGTTCAATGTGTTGGCATTGTGAATGCAGTTAGGGTAAAGGCGTTCAACACTGAGGTGGATGTGGACATCTTTGTCATGCCACATAAAGGGGAGGGCTATCCTATCATTCTAGGGAGGCCTTGGCTTCTGGATATGAAAGCTAAACAAGAATGGGACACTGGCATAATCCAGATGAAGGATGCAAAAGGGAGGCCAATACTTTATGACACGAAGATAGGTCAACAAAGCGACCTCGATTTAGAAACCTCCGAGAATGAGTTTTCTAGTGACGCTTCAACCACTTTAGAGGAGGGGTCAACAATGACCAAAGAAAGTGACGGTAGCATTGAGGTGATGGGGATCATTCTCAAGGACCCTGATGGAGCAACCTGATGCATCATTATCAAACCAAGGGGAGCCACCAGGTATACAACCTCTAGTAGAAGAAAATAAGCTACATCGAATGCTCTCTAGTGAGTTGTGTGGGAAGGAGCGTGAAGATTATGTTTTGATGCTAAGTAATTTTACCACATTGTTCATTGATGACTATGATAAAATCACTGGCATCACAGTAGTTCAACATCAAATCAAGCTCAAGGAGGGAAGTAAACCTGTAGTGCAGAAGCTCAGACGGCTAGGAGTAATTCAACAAGAGGCCTTGCTCAAGGAGGTGAGAAAATTGTTAGAAGCAGGTTTCATCTATCCTTTTGAAGACTCGGAGTGGGTTTCTCTAGTGGTAGTCACACCAAAGAAGAATGGGAAGTGGAGGGTTTGTGTTGATTACAAGCCCCTTAATGCAACCACAAAGAGGGACCATTTCCTCTCCCTTTTCAAGATGAAATTCTCAATGAGGCAGCAGGACATGAGCACTACACAGTATGTGATGGCTACTCAGGATACTTCCAAATTAGCATCAGTGAAGAAGTTCAAACGAAGACAACTTTCATCACACCATTAGGATGTTTTGCTTACAGAGTTATGCCTTTTGGTCTCACTAATGCTCCAGTCACTTTTCAGCGCTATGTGACATTTGTTTTTCAGCCATTATTCGGCAAATCAATTCGTGTTTTCATTGATGACTTTTGTATCTATAGCTCTCGTTCTCTTCATTTGGAGAAAGTCTATGAAGGTCTAGCTAGGTTACAAGCTTTGGGTGGCCAACTCAATGTGGAGAACTTCCACATTGGTGAAAGCAAGGTTACTCTTCTTGGCCATGTAATCTTGGCCAAAGGTATTGAAGCTGACCCAAGCAAAGTACAAGATTTGGTGTCTTTACCATCACCCACTACGACCAAGCAGTTGGTCTCATTCCTTCAAAAGGTAAGGTATCTGAGCAGGTTCATTCACTTGCTCTCCCAAGTGGTTCTTCCTTTACAACAAGTTACCTATCAAGAGATCTTCACTTGGAGTGAAGAAAATGAACAACAGTTCAATGAGGTAAAACAAATCTTAGCCTCACTACTCACCATTGCACCTCCAAAGTGGAATGAGTCATTTTATGTTAATCCTAGTGTAGGAAATGACACACTTGGGGCAGTATTGATGCAAAAGGATCCTCAAACTTCTTTCATGCGTCCTATCTACTTCTCTAGTCGCATGATGACTCCATCAGAGAAGGGATACACAACAGTGGAGCACATGGTGCTTGCGTTAATGCTTGCTACCACCAAGTTTTGCTCTTATTTATTGTCTAGACCATTCATAATATTAACAATGGAAGAAGTATTTCCTTATGTAATGCAGTACATGGATGTTTCTTCTAGGATTTCCAAATGGCTCACAAGGCTACAAGAGTTTGACTACACAATGCAAGTGGAGAACTCCACAAGGGCCAGTCTAGGAGGTATTCTCACTCATCGCCACTATGAAAAGAAGCTAAAGATAAATCCAAATGATCAAGAGACTACATCTGTGTTGGAGGTACCAAAGCTAGAGGGGGCTCACTCTCTTTACTTTGATGGAGCCTACAAGAGGACAGTGGACAAAGCTGCAGAGCTGGCATTGTCATCTTCAATGAGCAAGGGGATAAGGTTTTCTCCATTGGGCATCTCTTGGATTCTCACTCCAACAATGAGGCAGAATATGCAGCCTTAACTCTTGGGTTAGAGTGGTGTGTGACACAAGGTATTCAACGATTAAATGTTTTTGGTGATGCCATGTTTTTAATAAAACAAATACAAGGAACTTGGGCTTGTAAAAATCATAGCTTGCTAGGCCATTTGTGCAAGGTTAAGAAAATTTTGGGGAAGTTTCAAATTGTACAATTACATCATGTCCCTCGAGCAGAAAATCAAGAAGCAGATGCTCTAGCTAGAGAGAAGCCTACAAGATGTTCCAGTGGTGGGTGCTATCAAGTTGAAGTTTCCTCTCTTCCAAGGTAGCGATGCTATGCCTGACATCATGAGTTTCTTGGAAACAAGAGAGTGTCCTAGAGATCTTACCAAGGGCCAGAAGCAGTGGCTTGTGCGTAAGGCAACAAAATACCGCCTTATCAATGAAGACCTCTACTGCAAGGATAAGGATCAAATTCTTAGGCGTGTACCTCTCCCTAGAGAGATCACTGAAATCATTTCAAGTTGCCATGATGGTGTTTGCAGAGGACACTTTGCACTTGACATCACCAGTAGAAAGATTCTAATAGTCGGGTTTGTATGGCCTAGTCTACAGAGGGATGTGCACCATTGGTGTAAAACATGCAAGGAATGTCAAAAAACAGGGGATAGGAGGCTCACCTATGAGCCACAGACTCCTATAATCTCTTATGGACCATTTGAGAAATGGGGAATTGATGGTATTGGGCCTTTGCCAAGGTCCCAATCAGGTAAATTGTATATCATCATGGGTGTACACTACATGACCACGTGGGCTGAAGCAGTAGCTACCACTCGAATTACAGATGAGGAAGTAGCAAAGTTTGTATTTGAAAAAAATTTCTATCATTTTGGAACTCCTCTTGAGATAATTTCCAATAGAGGACCAGGTTTTAGAGGAAACCTAGTGGGAGAGCTGATGGAAAAGCTGGGCATTTCACGATGCCACTCAACTCCCTACTACCCACAATGCAACAGTTTGGTGGAAAAGATAAATGGTATGATTTGCAAGATCATCACTAAACATGTAAATGATCACAAAAGTGATTGGGATAAGCACCTTATGGCTGCACTTTGGGTTTATCGCACTTCATTTCACACATCCCTTGGATTCACACCATATCACTTGGTGTATGGTAAGGAGGCTATTTTACCCATCGAAGTTCAATTAGCTAGTCTCAAAGTGCTAGCTAGGTACATGGAACACCCTAATGCTTATCTCCACAACCACATTTTGGATCTAGAGAGGCTCCAACTAGACAGAGAAGAGGCTATCAACTACTACGCAACCCAAGCAGAGAAACGACGCCTCACCTTCAACAAAAGGCTCAAGGAGAAAGGTCTCAAGAAAGGCATGTTGGTACTAAGGTATGATAACAGGTTTGACACTAGGAAAGATAAAAAGTTTTCACCCAGATGGGAGGGGCCATTCGTCATTAGAAAGCGCTACAACAATGGCAGTTATTGACTGATGGATGCAGATGGTAGGCTCCACAAAACAAGTGTCAATGGATGAAGGCTAAAGAAGTAATTTTTAAGGTTTGATCAAGCACCTATGATGGATATTCCTAAGAAGGGAGACTCCTCCACTTCAGATGAAGAAGGATCAAGCACGAAACTAGAGGCATAAATGTCTCTAGCTTAAAGGGGAGGGCTAATGAGGGCCGCCTTTTGAAATCAACCCACCTCTCTCTATGGAAACCCCCTCCCTTCAAAAAAAAATAAAAAAAATCTCAAGCACATGGCATGTGAGCGACCACTTGAGAATCAAGATAAACAAAGTCTCCAGTAAAAGCTTTCACCGAAGCAGAAAATCTTGCATGGTAAGGAGCCTTTGTCCTCAAGTACTAGCGGAGCCACGGGTAATCATTTTTCTCCCTCTTTATTTTCTCCTCAAAGGGCTCCACTTTCAAAATAATTGATAACTATATTAGTAAATAAGAGGGCACTCAATGGTTTGTACAACCATGGCCACCACCTTCTTACAAAAGCAAATAAAGGGGGCCTCCTTCTCATCATCACCTCTTTCCAACTTGTCCTCCTCCATGCATGGATCCCTCCCTCTCCTTGTCTTCTCTCTCCCTCTCACTCTCTCTCTTTGCTGAAATTTTCACTCTTTTGTCCCTTTTCTCTCTCTCCCTCTCTTTGACCAACAAAAAAAACTTTATCTCCCTCCACACACACACACACACTCTTCTCTCTCACTCTCATGTCTTTCCCAAGCTCTCCATAGCTGAAAATTCATGTTTTTTCAGCCATACACACACACACACACACATACACACACACAACTTACCGTCAACACGCACCCCACTCTTGTAATCACCGCCAAACACTCTCACAAATCAGCCTATAGGCCCAAAATAGTCAAGCTACATCCACCATCAATCTGCACACATACACATGCTCTCGTCTATACGCGCTTCATGCCAACGGCTTCAATGAAGTGATGACCATTGTGACAACCGCAAAGGCATTCGATTACGTCCACTACAAACGACACGACGCATTGGAGGCTTGTGCGAGCAAAGCATCAAGTTACGGAAGCGCCAATTAGGTGGGCCATGCCTACGTTCATCAATTACAAACGACAACATCAACCTTGTAATCACCTTTTACTCCACCTACGCCCTCATAATCACTCTTTTGTGTGTTAACACAAAATCATTGTATATTTTTTACTCTATATTTGAAATCTAGGGTATGAGTGAGAGAAACAAAGCCACAATAAATGAAGTCTTGGCCAAAGATAGAGCCACTACCGCTATAAGTAGCGGATGTATCTTCTCCAAAAATGAAACCACCTTCGACAATCTCTTCTAAAAAACCCTCTCTCCTCTCTCAAATAAGCTAGTACGACTAGCATACCTTGTAAAAACCCCATTCCTCTACCCTCTTTTCCCCTCCATCTCTCTCTTCCCCTACTATTTTCTCTATGTGGACCTCTATCATAACCATCATTGCATCAGACATGGCGACCCATGGTCACATGGTGTGGGTCGCGTCCCAATAAAATATAGGAAAATTCCACCCTCTTTTCCTATATAAGGAGGGGTCTCTATCACCAAAACAACAAATGCTCTCACCATAACACAAGCTCTATGTTATTAGAAGTTATGAGCATTTTGAGGCATAGGCACCATGCCTCCACACTTTGAGGCGTAGGCACCATACCTCCACACTTCTAATATAGCTAGAAGTATTAGTCCATGTAAAAGAGCATTGGGAGACACCATCATACCATAATGGTAAGGAGGTTATGCACACACAAGCTACTCATCAACACATATTCCACCTCCATCATCATCAACCGCTACGCTTTGGTGCAATTTGAAGTGGAGGATTCGGCATTCAACAAGAGTGAAGGTTACCCTCACACCACTCCTTGACATCATCCTCACCCATCGACGAGGCACCCATGGTCTCCTCCTTCCTCTCTTGTTCCTCTCTATCCATTATCTCCCCCCACAAATAATCTACTCTTTTTGTTATGTCATTCTTTCTATTGTGTTGGATGTGTGAGTATGTCACATAGTTGTTTATTTCTTTTGTGTTGTATATAGAGGTGTGCGGGTTCGCCACCTTAGGGTTGTTTTGTTCTTGATTTGCATGTATTGGTGTGCGGGTTCGCCACCTTTTGTGTGAATAGTAGTCCACACACCTACATTCACAACTCACACTATCTATCTCCACTTCTTTCTCTACCACCTCATACCACAATTCATAACATGTTCAGCTGCGTGACACGGTGTATGGTGTGCTATACAGTATTGTCATTGCGTCCTAGCCCCATTTCAAGCTAGGTGGTGCCCCTATTGTTTGCCTTTCATGGTGAGGTCGTCATGCGTTAGCCCTTGTGTTGAGGCCACTGGGTCTATCTTGCAAATCCACCTCTCACAAGCACACCCTGATGTGTGTATTTTTGATATTCCATGCCAATTATAATATTAACAGTGATTTGGCAACGTGTAATGAAGCCATACTTATCCTGGTGAAGTCCTACAAGAAGGTAATCTTTAATCATGTCTACCAACAACTCAGGTATAGCTTGTAGATGACAGGTAGCAAAGTAATTGGCCACCAATGAGAAAATTATTGTTAAAGTACTTGCTTAGGCAACAATTTAAGTAGACCCTCTTTCTAAGATACTGGTAGTTCTTGCTTCTCCCATGCCGCATTCAATATGAAAAGAAAAGGCTCCTTAATAATCTCCCAAAAGGAGAGGAAGAATTCCACAGAAAGCCCATCCCAACCAGGAGATTTCCAACGGCCCAATGCACGCATTGCACAATGTAATTCAAATTCTATGAATGGTTCTCAAAGCATTATGAACCTTACAAAGAGAGGATTGGATGCACATGAGATAGAAACAACTATCGTGCTTGAGAGACTTCTATAGAGGGTTGAGGAGGAGCAACAAACACATGCCTATAATGAGAGACCATGGCATCAATAAATTCTTGCTTGGATGATGTCTAGTCACCTAAAGGAAGCATTACTCTCTTCATTTCCTATGAGACCCTCGTGTGATGAAAATGCTAAAATTGCTTCAAAGCATAGCCTTTATCCAAAAAAACCCATTGACAAGCACACATTTTCCATTTATAGCACTTTCGTTTATGACTGAGTTGAATACATACACGCGCTTTACACAACTCCAACAATTCAAAGTCAAATGAAGGCCACAAGTCAGCTAATACCTATAGCCATTGAAAAACTTGTTTGACAGCATAAACCTCCCCATTGAGTCGGATGCATGTACTATTTAACATAATGTTGAATAGTAGACTGCACTCGCATAACAAATCAAAACCAAGAAGCGTCAAGATCAAGGTGCATGTGGACAAGCAATGGGGGAATAAGTCACAAATCACATCTCAAAAGCCTCATGAGTAAGATATGTATTATGGATCTGTAGTAGACGCTTCCAAGAAAGAGGTTGATCACAAAGAGATTTCCCATAGTACAAAGTCAACATAGCAAGGTAATGATCCAATAGCTGCAAGGTGTAGTCCATCCTCATACCACATACAAACTGATCATATTGTTGTACATTGCGAACATACCAATGACGTAGACGTGTGCAATAAGAGGAACATCCAAATGCTAAAAAGTAAATCCCAAGACATCTAGAGGCAAATAGAGCCATAAATCAAGCATCTGTACAGAATCAAGAAGATGGTCCCAAGCTTGCCTCTCCACAAACAACATGTGTAAATTTCTTGTAGTGCTATCTTCCATATCTAGAGCATTATTAAAATCACCACAAAGGAATGCATTAGACATCCATGGATAAGAAGATATGTCTCTCCATAAAGCGGCTCTTTTCCCAGAGACTGTATATGCATAGGTGCCTCCAATTTTGTATATGTGACCATTCAATAAGCATTACACAATCATCCAGCAAGACCACCTCGTTCATTTCTCACAAGAAGTGGTTGAAGCTCATGATGACCCATCATCAATAATCCCAAAGAACCATGTAATCCAGCATATGCAATCCAATAACCTGCAAAATAAGAATACTTGCTACCATATACATGTGATAGTGATGTGTGTGAACATCACTTGTTACTATATACATGTGGTAGTGATGTATGTGAACACACTTAGGACCGCCGGGGCATTTTTCGCCTCACTAGGAGATTTTTCCCCCCGTGCATTGTATAAACACCCATCACTCTAGGGCTAACCTATCTTTCCATTGCACACTAAGTTATACTACTCTTTGTTGTGTGCCTTGAGCTTCTTTTTAGGGAATATGACGTAGCTAAGTAGATAATTAAGTAGTTTACTTGATGGAGAGAGACAATTTTCACACACGAGAGATTATAGAGTAGAGAGAGAGAGAGCACACACGATATATATGGTTCACCCAATTATGGGCTACGTGCATGGGAAAGTAGCCACTCAATGGCTTTAGTAATTCAAAACAAGAAGTAGATTACAAAGGAATTATACCCTTTTGGAGCTCCCACCTTGCTTTACTCTTACCTCCACCTTGTTGCATCAACTTCACAATGCTTCACCTCTTCAATCCATTTTTGTGTGTAGAAAAGGTCTCCTTTTACAGGCCAAAAGGGTTGCCCTCTCTCATGACAGGCAGCTATGTGTAGCCGACCTTATGTAGACAAGTATGAGTTGAATTCTCCCACGCGCCCATGTGTGGCCATCCTTGAGAAGACAAATCCAATATGAAATTGGCCACCGGCCATTGACTTCCAGCCACCGGCCATCTCCCATTCACTATCGGCCCACTGGCCAAACCGGCCAGTCCCACTTTCCTTCCGGCCATAATATTCCGGTGAAGCCAGTCTCAAGCAGGGATTTCATTAACGTAATCACGATCGGGTGACTACGTCAATAACTTTAGTATTTACACAAAAAAATCACGTGATCATGTTAATTGTTATCGTGACTTTGATTATGACCTGCAAAAACCTATAGAGTCGGTTAGCCCTCCGGGTTTTCCATTTTTGCCTGCGGGGGCCCGCTAGGCTTTTTCATTTTCTCGATGGGCCCGCCAGGTATATGGAGAAATCATGTGATCATGTTAATTGTTAACGTGACTTTGATTATGACCTGCAAAAATCTATAGAGTCGGTTAGCCCTCCGGGTTTTCCATTTTTCCCTGCGGGCCCGTCGAGAAAATGAAAAAGCCCAGCGAGAATAATTATATATAGTAAACAGTGTGCTAACCGCGGTCTTTTAGCAAGGAAAATCCTTGAGGAGTGTATCCGAGTGCCGGGTATAGTCATCTCCTTGTGAATTGACCTAAGGTTACAGAGTCACATGTTCTTTTTTTGGACCGACGTGATTCTTAATTGGTAACCACTTCTAAAATGTTTTAGTTCGTTTATTGACATAAGGGTACAAAACCAAAACAACTGAAAACTTGGAGAATCATGCTCATTGCGAAGAAGCCATTGGTCCAAATAAGGGCTGTGATTGGTTTTAGAAGATGAGCATATGTAATGACGAGTTGATAGTCAAGGGTCGGATGTCCTATACTAGTGTACCGGGCATATAAAGATCCTTGAAGTCTTGCATTTGAGTTGATTTACACTTATCACTCCACAATATAAGAGCTATAATCCTTGATTGGGTTAAAATAGCTTTTATATATTGAATTGGTTGCATGGGTGGGCTACAATCCTTCACTGGGTACAAGTAGTCCTCAATTGATTGATTATATTGAAGATTTATTTGCGTTAGTTCATGCATTGGTTTATACAGAGAGTGCATTCTGTATTACGACACATTATTAGTGCATGAGATGACCAATCATATATTTTATTGCTTTCGTTTGTTTTTTTGTAGCAATTGAATTAGATTTGTCTTATTGTTTGCAAATCAAAGTGGACATATAAATAATCATTATAATAATAATTGCATAGAGAGATTCATAGCATTGTTATAGTTATTATGCCATGCATAGACTACATTGCAATGTGTATGGTTGCTCACAATATAGGTGATCGATATGTGGATTGACTAGTGTGCATTGAAAATATCATATTGTGCATCATGGTTACTTTTATATTGAATGGTTTTTAAATTATAATATATATTGAAAATAAGAAAAATGTTTCAAAAACTGAACATCTGGTTCTTTTGTCTTTAGTTTTAATTTAAAAGCAATGGAGCAAAATATGGGCACAAGTGGTATGAAGAAGTCAAAGAATAAAAAAGCTCCTAGCAAAGAGTGGGATTATGCTCACAACATATGCGGCCGATATATGGAGTGGCAATGTAGATTTTGTCACACAACAAAATCAGGCGGTGCACCACGTATTGAGGTGGTCTAAAAAATATGTACATGTCAAATATAAATAATATAGGTGGAAAAAATATAAAGGGGTCAAAATAAATCTCTCTCATTATAAGTCTACCATAAAAAGATGAATATTTTTGGTGTTCTAATTTATGAGAGTAAAAGAGAATAGATGTAGGAAGGAAAAATCACAATAGTGAAAAAATATACACATAAATAAAACTAGTTTTTTTGGATTTTTGTTGGGATGGAGTTACACCAAAAATAAGAGAAGCTTGCATGACATTATTTTTATATGGAATAAAGAGTATGCAAAATGGCAAGAAAAAATATGGTAATGATGAGTCAATGTACATAGCATAAATAACACACACCTAAGTATAAATCTTTGAATAAATACCAAAATAATTATGAAAAATCATTTTATTTAGGCCCTATATACAATAAAATATTTACACACAAATGGGTCATAATATACTTATATTTTTTTTATTTTTTTGTTTTTTTGGCTCAACTAGCCCAGTGACTAGCTAATTGAGGGATTTTAAGAAGATATGGGAAAAGTCCCCTAACTCACACACGCCTATGTACAGTGAAATGGTAGGGATAACCAAAATGTTTGAGTGATTTGATAGGGTGAGGTAGCTTACTATGGCAATTATGGAAAGCCGAAAAACGGTTATCAGTATTAAGGATCATTTTCTGGGTAGCGTTAAAAAGAGTTGTAAGAAATGTGAACATCCTCAGGCACCTCCAGTTGCAAAGCATTTGAGAGAAGAGCTCTCCAAAAAGGGTGGCAAAAGACAACAGATATATAGCTCTATGGATTTGAGTCAAGAGTTTCCAGAGCCAAATATTAACTCCACAGATCCTGTAGTGACGCCAACTAACCTTGGAGAGCAACCTACACAAGGAGAGGAAATTCCAGGGAGTGTTCCTTTTAAAAGTCACAATGAAGGTGGACTTTGTCAAATGCGTCAAAAATCATTACATCAAAGCTTTCCAACGAAAAGATATTGAATCACATCAAAAGTGTTGGCTACGAGGAGGAAATGCCAACCTAGTTGTATGATTGTCAAAACGAAGATGAAGAGTTCAATGTTAGTGTATCTCAATGCACTGTAGACGAAATAGAAGAGAATTTGATAATAGATGTGGATGTTGAATTACAAGAAGAACCACAACACTCAGACTTAGAGCCAGATAACAACTCAATAGATTCAATATAGCTTGAGAGTAGAACGAGTAAATGTCAAAAACCATTGTAAAAGATCTTGTAATCAAATGTATTTTGAGTAATTACAATGCTTCATATTCGCGATAGTACATAGTATGTCGATCTCGATTGTGTTGCCCTGAAGCAGCATCGTGCTCATCAAACAGATTTCTAATTGTGCTAGGGGTATCTGGGCGTACTTGCTTGAATTTATATTCGTTTGCCATGCTAAACATAATATATATTCCTTGTGGAATATCTTGTGAACAGATTGCGCATCGACTACTATTTTTCATTAAACGAATAAGACAAACTAAATGATAATAATGACCACATGTCAATGTATAATATCCACTCCATCCATCAAAATTCTTGTAGAAAATTGGACATTGGGAAGATGAGGATGCATCTGAAGTAGACAAGGGGACGAAATCCGGATGCATGACAAGGTGGATGATGTGTGTCCCTTGTACAGGTGTTGGATTCACTCGTTGTGTCCGATTTTGAACATCGTGACTTAAGCGATGAATGCTTTTCTCCATCGAAACTTGTGAGGGTTGGGGTGTATGGGTAGCTATAGAAAGCCGTGTTATTTTTACATCTTTCTCTACCAGCTGTGTCGTGTAAATATCCTTCTATCTTTTTAACTGTAGGTCCGTGCTTTCCACTATCAATGCCAGCTCATCTCGGGTGAAAGTGACACAACTCTCCCTTAAATCATGAGTGGTAACAATTGTCTCCTTTGACAAGAAGTCTACTGGTGGCTGTTGCACAAAGTGAACATATAACATTTTTGCAAAATATAGTGCACAATCTGCATTGTGTAGGGGATGGCCATAAACCTCCAAATAAATCCTCTCAGCGTTTTCTTTGATCGCATCATGGTTGCACTTTGAAACCTTCCACCTTCCTTTCTTGATCTCTGCGTCCTCACATGGCCATATTGCCTTGATCATGTCCTTTATCACTTCTTTATTGATATCTTTCCATTGCATGTGGTTTGGATTTGCCCACTTTGAGAGTCGTCGAGCAGTACGTGTCGCTTGTTGTCCCGACATGTCGTGTGCCAGAGACTTCATGCGTTGAAATGCATTAACAATCGCTTGTTATTGATCATTGGGCAGTGATTGGGTGCCAATATCTTGTTCTTCATCGGCCATTTTCTCTTAGAGCTGCAATCAAAAGATAGAAAAATATTCAATATCATTGGCAAATATATATTCTCACGATTCAACAGTCTCACAGATGCAGAATATAGCAACTTCTCGTTCACAAGGAAAGTGCGTGTTATGCACTAAATCAAACCACAACAAATGCGACTAATTGAACCACAGGGCAAATTTGAAATACTAACAGTTAAATGACAAATTTGAAATGACTAAAGATAATTGATTCAATTTGGTGAACCACTTCAAACCAGATAATGCACGTCAATAAAAAATAGAATACCCTGGACAAAACATATGTATATCATAGAAATGTTTAAATAAGATAAAATGATGGTGCAAGTTCAACAAGTGGATGTTGGACAGAGTTAGGGTCTTCCTTTAAGTGTTCTTTGAAAAATATCAACACGTCAGAAGCATTCCTTCTTTGTTCTCACTCTTTTAACTTCATTCAACAATCTACTTTAATTCAAATATCCCTCATAACATCTTCGTCCGGGTGGTGAAAAACTTCTTCTGGAAAATAAACTTTTCAGGCTACACTCCAAAAATCTGTCAGTATGTCAAATAGGTAGCCCAATGCATAAATGTCGCTCGCTTTTGTGTATGCGTCTGTGCACCATGGATTGTATAGTTGAGGAGAAATCCACGATCACTTAACCATCTGGCCATTCCCTGCTCTCTGTGCATCCAAAATTGCTTCGTCCGACTGTGCACTTGGATGCAGATAATTATTTGCTATGCGCTTAGCTAGTGTTCTTAGCATCATACCCCAATCAATGATGCCGACATGGGGTTTATTGGTACGAGTAAAGTTCAACATTATGTTGAACGGATGCAGGTCACTTTGCACTATACCGTCCAAGTGGACAGCCGCAACGCCATCGATAAGGCGTGACAAATTTCTGGCATCTGCTTGATTACTGCTTTGATCCACATCGTGTCTATCTCACTTACAGGAAGATTTGCTACAGGCAATGACCTCCAACCGTGTTGTAGCATGTGCATGTGTCGTTTGAACAATCCATGAGCGAATGGTAAGCGACACATCATGTCGCCCACGGTACCCCCATTGTAGTATGAGAATATCGCGATCCAAGGAGCTTCAGTAGTAAACCCAATGCACCTTACAATGGAGGGGTGAACGGTTTACATCCCTTGCTCTGCCTGAAATCTGTCAAATTTTGCCTTACTCCCTACCTTGTAACATTTTCCCACATATGTAATATGGTTTGGAAAAAATGAGATGCCTTTGATGGTGTATAATGTGCACACACCGAAGGAGCCTGCGCCAATCCTCATACCTTCTACCAAGGCTTCGCGAGGGATGCCGACAAGATGAGCGCACTTTGCATTCAAAGCAGTGTGCATGATTGTGCCGGTGCCGCTGGCATCGGATCGACCTCCCAAAGCTGCTTGTGCATCTTGGGCCATCTTCAATCTCTTGGGTAAGGCTGCTTGGTCCTGCGCTTTCACATGCTTCATTTTTACCTTCTGTTCTTCCCACAATTTATCCCAGAGCTCTAATTTTGACATGTCGCAGGCAGGTGGGATATCTTCCTTTAAGTCTCTGCAACATACTTTCATATTGCCCAACACTGTCCTAACCTTGTGGTGGGGGTCAAATTCTCGTATCCCTGTTGGGAGCAACAACTCATATTGGCCTTCAAGTCGCAACCTGCGCTCTGTGTTCTCCCATATAGCACTAGTGAGGTCTTTGATGTAGACATCACTTTCACTAATCTTCTATATGCGATCAGCTACACATGATGAGATTGCCAAAATACATTCTTTACGAATGGCACGCATAATACATTTCTTTTGATCTGGCGTCATATTTGCACTGGACAATAGAAAACAACATATCAAATACAAGTTCATGGTTGCAAATTACACTAACACTCTCACACTATCTCAAGTAAACTCTTAATCACCACTTGAAGACTTTAAGAAATGTGCAAGGAAATATTGATAAAATTTGAAAATAATATTTACTTAAAATTGCAATTTGTTACACGTGTAAAATACAGATCAAACAAGTGGTTTATAAGAACTTAATTCAGATCAAACAATACATGGTAATAGTCTAGAACATTTCAGCATGTATTGAATTTTTAACTTATATTTTTCTCCATGCACACATACTAATTCAAACAAAGCACACACCGACTTAAAAACTTCAAAAACATTTAAAACATTGGAAGTATACAAATTGGACTAGCAAATTGTGTTCACACACTTTTTTACATAGAATTTATGTAAATGTAGCAATCAAAAAAGCGATGATCATTGATGCTCTTTAAAAAGATACAAAAGTATATTCAACATGCAAATTGTGTGCATTTAGATTTTTTACAGAGAATTTATGTAAATGAAACATTTAAAATAGCGATAATGCTTGAGAGTCCTTTAAAAAGATTAAAAAAGAATATTTAAGATGCAATTTGTGTGCAAATACTTTTTTACATATAATTTATGTAAATGGAAGGTTTCAAATAGCGATGATTGATAAATAAAGTATTCTTTTAAATATGATTAGCTAGTATATAATTTCAAATGGACAGTTGAAAACAACAAAATCAAACAATTCATACATTTTGTATATGAAATAAACTTCACAGCCGCGTTACCGACCAAGTATTTCATATACTTAATACTTAAAAAATTAACTGCACATGCACATGCAAATTATATGACGTTTGTACGGCTGGTTTAACGACTTGAATTCCACATTTATGCAAAAACAAATGCTTCTAACAAACGACACTCTATTAGCCGTGTTACTGACCGAGTGCCGCCTGAATCTAAGGAAAAAAATAGCTTGCATACGAACACCATATAGCCACATTACCGACCGATGCCCATATGTTTTTTGGGAAAGGGGAAGGGAAGTTGACTTACCATAAGGATACTAGATTCGTCGTGTTACCGACGTAGTACCCAGATAGTAAGCCAATACTTACCACAAGGACACCATCTTCCCCGCGTCACCGAGGTGATGCCCCCGTGATAAGCACTGTTCCGTAGAACAGATTACACACACACTCCCATTGTGTGGTAAGGTACCTTATTACTGCCGTGCAATACTACAAAAGGCACGCTACCACACAACACATACACACACAACACATACCCGGATCGTGTGGTCAGGTACTCTGCTACTGCTGCGTATTACAACATAGAGCACGCTCCCACACAAACCCCTCTCTCCCTCTCCCCTCTCTCCTCTCAACGTACCTGCAAAGGTGGTCGATGAGCTCTCTCTCTCTCTCTCTCTCTCTCTCTCTCTCTCTCTCTCTCTCTCTCTCTCTCTCTCTCTCTCTCTCTCTCTCTCTCTCTCTCTCTCTCTCTCAGAAGATGAAAGCAAGAAATAACACCCAGCGGGCCCGATCGGGCCCGCATATATATAATTCTGCGAGGCCGCCGGGCTTTTCAGTATTCTCGGCGGGTCCACAGGAAACATGAAAAATCTCAACGGGCCCGCCGGAAAAACCAAAAAGCCCGGCGAGAATTTAGTGGGTTTGCAGGTCGCCCTTAACCGGATTTTGTGTGATTATGTTTAGTGTTATCATGTAAATGTGTCAATAAGACCTTGTGATCACACAAAATTTGACGTAATTACGTAAATATTAAATCCCTGGTTTCAAGTAAAGCTCAAGACTGGCCGAATTTTAGTTTTTGGCGAGTAATTTTTCTTCACACACAATGGCTTCTCTTCATAATGGGGGCCTTACAAAATGTGCGTTTTTAACACAAAAAGTTACAAGGGGTAAATCAAGCTCCAATCTCCCACTTGGAGATTGATGTTTAAATCAAACTTGTGACTACTTTCCATCCTGGCTTCTTATCCTTGAATTTGGATTGAAGATGAGCAAAAGCTCAACTTCTCCTTGTTGACCACCTTTGTAAACATGTCTGCAGGATTTTCACTTGTATTCACCTTTCCTAGCTTTAGTTGTCCCTCTTCCAAAAGAGTCCACATGAAGTAATATCTCACCTCAATGTGCTTTGTCCTTGAATGAAAGGCTGATTTTTTTTTTGAATGAAAGCGCTTTGACTATCACTATACAAGACACAATAGTCTTGGTTGTATCCAAGCTCTTCTAAGAATCTGTGAAGCCACATAATTTCTTTGCTTGCATCTGTCATTTCCACATACTTTGCTTCCGTGTTAGAAAGTAAGACCACTTTCTGCAGCTTTGAAGCCCAGCTTACTGTTGTGCCTCCAATTGCAAAGACATAGCCAGTAGTGCTCCTTGAAGTATCTTTGTCACCTGCCATATCTGCATCAGCATACCCTTGCAGAAAAATATCAGTGCCTCCAAAATACAAAACATTTGTTGTTTTCCCGTTTAGATACCTAAGTATCCACTTTGCAGCTTGCCATTGCTCTTTACCCGGATTGTCCATGAATATACTTACAAATCTGCATGTGCAATGTCTGGCCTTGTCTAGACCATAGCATACATTAGAGAACCTACCGCTACAGCATATGGAACTTTAGACATATAGGCTATCTCCTCTTGTGTCTTTAGGCACATATCCTTGGTTACTTTAAAATGTCCAGCCAAAGGTGTAGAAACCAATTTTGCATCTTGCATTACAAACCTTTCTAGTACCTTCTTGATGTAATCCTCTTGAGATAGCTTTATTGTCTTCTTTGTCATGTCCCTTGATATCTTCATACCAATTATCCTCTTTGTACCACATAAATCTTTCATTGAAAAATATTTCGACAGCTCCTCTTTTAGGTCTTTGATGTCCTGCATGCTAGCACTTGCAATCAACATGTCATCAATATACAACATTAGGATGATGAACTTCTCACCTCCCAAATTCTTTGTGTAGATGCAGTGATCTAAGTTGCATCTTGTGAATCCATGATCCAACATCCATCGATCGAACTTCAAGTACACTATCTTTATGCTTGCTTTAAACTATACAAGCTTTTCTTTAATCTACAAACCATTTTCTCCCTACCTTTTACTTCATATCCCTTTGGTTGAAGCATGTAAAGTTCCTCCTCTAAGTCACCGTGAGGGAATGCCATATTTACATCCATCTGCTCAAGATTTAAATAATGAGCATGCATAAGGCTTAAGAGAAGCTTAATTGAGTTCATCTTTATAACATGAGAAAATATTTCATTGAAGTCAATACCTTTCTTTTTAGAAAACCCTTTTACCACAAGCGTAGACTTGTACCTTTTCTTCCCACCTTCTTCTTCCTTCAGCTTATATACCCATTTTTTTTGTAGTGCCCGCCTATTTTTAGGCAGCTCAACCAACTCCCGTGTTTGGTTGCGATGTAGTGAGTCCATCTCCACTTACATGCTCTTCATCCATTCTTCTTTGGATTCGTGTTCCATAGCATCTTTGTATGATTCCGGCTCTCCATAATCTGAGATCAAGAGATGGTTGAAGGAATGAATGAACCTTTCTAGAGGTCTACTTGCTCTTGTAGATCTTTGGGGAATAGGTTGAGGCTCCGCATTCCGTTGATGTTGTTGCACTTTGTCACCATTTGCACTCCTTGAGTCTTCACCATTCTCAAGCTCCATGTACTCATCACCTGTATCTTTTGTTTTTTTTCTTTCCAAGTAATCTTTGTACATATTTTGTTCGTTGAAAATTACATCCCTCCTTCTAAAGGTTTTACCATCTCAAAGAAACACTTTTTGGACTTTCATCTAGCTTTCACCTTAGGCTTCTATCTATGTGCATGAAAGCCTTGCACCCAAACACTTTGAGAAATGCATAATTCACCGGTTTACCTGTCCATGCCTCTTCTGGAACTCTCCCATCCAATGTCGTTGAGGGTGACCAGTTGATTAAGTACACAGACGTACTTACAGTTTTCGCCCAAAGCTCAAGCGGTAGGCCTTCATGTATTCTCATGCTTCATGCTCGCTCCATGATTGTCATGTTCATCCTTTTCAAAATCCCATTTTGTTGAGGTGTCCTTGGGGTTGTCTTTTGCCTCCGAATGCCATTGCTAGCACAAAAGCATTCAAAATCTTGGCTACAATATTCGCCTCTATTGTCGGATCTGTTTCATTCTCCAAAAAAGCTTTCCACCTTTGAAGTATAGAAAACACATCATATTTATTATTCATTACATAAACCCATGTTTTCCTAGTCGCATTTTCTATGAATGTTATATAATACAATGAGCCACCAAGTGATGGTGTACTTGCAGGACCCCAAATATCAGAATGAACCAACTTAAGTTTTTTTTTTCTTGATTTTTGAAATTTTACCCTCTTTTGTTTGCTTTACCATAAACACAATCTTCACAGAACCCTAAGGCCACTTCTTTCAAACCTAGTAAAAGCTTCTTTGATTGAAGGATTTCCATTCATTTGACACTCATATGCCCAAGCCAGTAGTGCCACACCGCGCTATTAACTTCTGTAGTTGTTGCACAAGCTGAAGGTTTTGTGTTGACAATACACTAGTAAAGTGTACCAACCTTTTCTCCTTTGGGAGTTAGGTCTTTGAGCGAGCTCAACAGAGCGAGATTTTTCTTTTTGAGGGGCGCCCTCCCTACCTTCCCTTCCTTCTTTTTCCGCCCCTTCTCTTTCGATCCTCCGCCTCCTTAGCCTCCTCTTTCAACATCCTCTCTCTCGTCCACTCTCTCCCTCCATGTCCTCTAGCCGCCCTACTTTCCTCCATTTCCTACTCCAATCACTCTCTCTCCATCTTTTCCTGCCTTCCTCAAGGTACTTTTCTCTCTCCATATCCCCTACCACCCTCTCTCTCTCTCTCTCTCTCTCTCTCTCTCTCTCTCTCTCTCTCTCTCTCTCTCTCTATTCCTCTCAATCTCCCTTTTTCTACCTATTACTCCCCTCTTCCACTCTCCTTCTACTGTTCTCTCCAATCTCTATCGCTCCCCCCCCCCCTCCCTCCCCCCCCCCCCCTCTCTCTCTCTCTCTCTCTCTCTCTCTCTCTCTCTCTCTCTCTCTCTCTCTCTCTCTCTCTCTCTCTCTCCCCCCCCCCCCTTGTCTGTCTCTCAATCTTTCTCTCATTCTCCCTCCCTTTATCCTCTAACTCCCCTCTCCCCCTCCCTCCCCCCCCCCCCCCTCTCTCTCTCTCTCTCTCTCTCTCTCTCTCTCTCTCTCTCTCTCTCTCTCTCTCTCTCTCTCTCTCTCTCCCCCCCCCTTGTCTGTCTCTCAATCTTTCTCTCATTCTCCCTCCCTTTATTCTCTAACTCCCCTCTCCCCCTCCCCCTCCCTCTCTTACTCTTTCCCTTTCAGGTCTCTCTACCTTGTACTTCTCACTTTATCTCCCTCTTACTCCCTTTCTCTCTGTCTCTCTACCGTTCATCTCTCTCTCTCTCTCTCTCTCTCTCTCTCTCTCTCTCTCTCTCTCTCTCTCTCTCTCTCTCTCTCTCTCTCATCCCCTCTCCCTCCCTCAGTATCTCTCTCTGACCCTTTTCTACTTGGAGGAGAGAAAAACATTGGCATTCTCGACTCAGTCATTCAATGTTCCATCTAAAATTGAATCCTCTCTTTTATTGCATCCATTACCTGATATTATTGGGTTAGCTAACTCTTCAATTTAACACACAAAAAAAAACCGTTTCAGCTTCACCCTATCGAACATAGATCCATGAGTGATTCTAAGAGGGAGCATAAATTAAACCTATTTGTTTCACTGTGAAATTTATAACGTAAGATAGGTTTCTCGACAAAGTACTGCAATGTCTGCTAGCCGCTTCAAAGTGAGAGGTGTAGACGAAACAGAGAATGAGAGAGAGAGAGAGAGAGAGAGAGAGAGAGAGAGAGAGAGAAACGGTAATTGGTTTTGGGGGAGAGAGAAATAGAGAAGGCACACCAAAAGGATATGGTTAGTGAGATCTCGAGGTGATGTGCGTGCAAGATGCGGGGTTTCTACATTTGAGAGAGAGAGAGAGAGAGAGAGAGAGAGAGATAGACTCTTTTGGAAAAAAAAGAAGCAGTAGTGATATCGCTTGTGCTTTGCTTGCTTTTTTTTTCTTTTTTTTAAAGCAAGTTGAAACTGACCTTTTTTTAAAGGCAAACTGAAATAGGTTGTTTTTTTAACGCAAGCTGAATGGGCTTGGTTCTTCTTCTTTTTAATTTTGTAAAGCAAGTTGAAATTGCCCTTTTTTCTAAGACTTGCCTTAAAATAGGTCTTTTTTAACGCAAGATGAATGGGCTTTTTTTTTTTTTCCCTAAAGCAAGTTGAAGTCGGCGTTTTTTCAACCTTTTTCTTAACACAAGATGAATGGGCTTTTTTAAACTCAGCGTGAATGGGTTTTTTGACGATGCAAGCTATCCATGAACTATAGAGAGAGAGAGAGAGAGAGAGAGAGAGAGAATGCTACTCTACTGTCTTTAAAATAAAAAATAAAATTATCACAAGCACTTGTGATATTGGGATGAAAATAAATAAAAAATCACACAATAGCGATATCGCTAGTGCTTGATTTTTAATTTTAAAGACCTAATTCAAGGCCATAGATAAAGAGAGAGAGCAGAAAGAGGAGAGTGGTAACGGCGAGAGAGAGAGAGAGAGAGAGAGAGAGAGAGAGAGAGAGAGAGAAGGGGTATGGGGAGAGAAACATAGGGGTGTGGAGAGAGAGTTTGGGGAGGGTATGGGCTGAGGGGGGAGAGAGAGAGAGAGAGAGAGAGAGAGAGAGACGTGGGGGTACTCTGCTAGAGGGAGAGGCGGCAATGGATGATGGTGGTAGGAGTAGGGGTGGTACATGGCGGTAGCAAGCTAGAACCCCCAGAAACTAGTGGTTGGCTAGGGTGGTGGTGGTGATGGTTCCTAAGTGGCGGAAAAGGCCGGTTGTGGTGGTGGAATGAAAAAAAAAAAACTCATTGCAAAGCTCGCTCCGTAATTGTCCCCCCTCCTTTGGCAACCACCAAAGATCCCTTTGAGATCTTCAAACATTTGTTTTTCAATGCAATGTTGTGATCTTCATCGTCCAATTGTTTTGTAGAGATTAAATTTTTGCGAAGAAAAGGAACATGCCTAACATCTTTAAGCTTCCATTTATTTACGTTAGCGGTTTTGACACAAACTGTACCTTTCTCGACAATTTCACAAGCTTCAGAGGGGGGGAGAGAGAGAGAGAGAGAGAGAGAGAGAGAGAGAGAGAGAGAGAGAGAGAGAGAGAGAGAGAGAGACGTGGGGGTACTCTGCTAGAGGGAGAGGCGGCAATGGATGATGGTGGTAGGAGTAGGGGTGGTACATGGCGGTAGCAAGCTAGAACCCCCAATAACTAGTGGTTGGCTAGGGTGGTGGTGGTGATGGTTGCTAAGTGGCGGAAAAGGCCGGTTGTGGTGGTGGAATGAAAAAAAAAAAACTCATTGCAAAGCTCGCTCCGTAATTGTCCCCCCTCCTTTGGCAACCACCAAAGATCCATTTGAGATCTTCAAACATTTGTTTTTCAATGCAATGTTGTGATCTTCATCGTCCAATTGTTTTGTAGAGATTAAATTTTTGCGAAGAAAAGGAACATGCCTAACATCTTTAAGCTTCCATTTATTTACGTTAGCGGTTTTGACACAAACTGTACCTTTCTCGACAATTTCACAAGCTTCATAATCTCCCAAGTATACATACCCAAAATTACCTTTGATGTAATCTTGGAAATGCCGCTTGTGCGATGTTGCATGGAATGAAGCCTAGGAATCTACTATCCAAGAATTAGACACATTGTCTAATGAGGGAATTAGAGCATCTTTCTCTACTTTACCTACCACAATAGCCTTGAGTGTTGGCTCGTTGTCTTGAGACTCTGACTCCTTCTTCTTCTTGGACCAGCAATCCTTCTTGATGTGGCCCTTCTTGCTGCAGTTTCAACATTCAAGAACTGACTTTGTACGTGATTTGCTCCGCCTTGAGCAATCAGGACCCTTTTGATTTTTGAACCTCTCCTTTGGCCCTCCTCTTATTTCCAATGATAGTGTAGCGCTTGATGATTCACCTGTGCTTCTCCTTCACATTTCCTTGATTAAGAGAACACCCACAGCATCATCAAACTTAAGAGTATTTGTGCCAAAGATAGAGTTACTTACAACCATCCCAAGGCTATCCCAACTATCCGGTAGAGACGATAGTATAAGAAGAGCTCGTACTTCATCATCAAAATTGACTTTCACCGATCGAAGCTGACTTATGTTGGTGTTAAATTTGTCTAGGTGTTCTGCAACTATAGCATTCTCTGCTATCTTTAGATTAAACAAGCACTTCATAAGAAATACCTTATTGTATGCCGATGATATCTCGTAGAGGCTATCAAGTGACTTCATCAAGTCCTCCGTGGTCTTCATCTCCAAAACGTTGAAGGCCACCGTTGACGCCAAGCTTAACCAAATTGTTCCCAGTGCCTTTCGGTCAAGGACAATCCATGCTTCATCTTCCATCGTTGTGGGCTTCTTTGCAAGACCGCCTAGTGGCAAATAGAGATCCTTCTGGTAGAGATAGTCATCTATCTGCACCGTCCAATGTTGATAGTTCTTGCCGTTGAACTTCTTGATCTTGAGCTTCCCTTCCTCCGCCATTACTCCCACTCAATTCAAGGAATCCTTTCCTTGAGAAACTTTAGCTATGAGCAAACCTTGCTCTGATATCAGTTGTTAGGGAATATGACGTAGCTAAGTAGATAATTGAGTAGTTTACTTAATGGAGAGAGATAATTTTCACACACAAGAGATTATAGAGGGGAGAGAGAGAGAGAGAGAGAGAGAGAGAGAGAGAGAGAGAGAGAGAGAGAGAGCACATGATATATGTGGTTCACCCAATGTGGGCTACGTCTGCAAGAAAGCAGCCACTCAATGGCTTTAGTACTTCAAAACAAGAAGTAGATTACAAAGGGATTATACCCTTTTGGAGCTTCCACCTTGCTTCACTCTCGCCACCTCACGTCCACCTTGTTGCATCAACTTCACAATGCATCAAAATGCTTCACCTCTTCAATCCGTTCTTGTGTGTAGAAACGGCCCGGGGAGGTCACCTAATAAAAATGTAACCTATCACATGAGTTCAACAAAAGGGTATTTAAAGTTCTTGAAACTTACATAAATATATATACAGAAGGGCATTATTTTTTCAAATTTGAAAAAAACTTACAGATTTAGAAAAAAAGGGTATAATATAATCCTTAAAAACATAGATAAGGGGTTTTACAAACATGTTTTGAACGCACGTGATATGGTAGTTTTACACACAGTGAATCCCCTAAGAGAAAAGGCCTCCTTTTATAGGCCAAAAGGGCTGCACTCTCTCATGAGAGGCAGCCGTGTGTAGCCGCCCTTGTGTAGACAAGTCCGAGTTGAATTCTCCGATGCGTCCATGTGTGACCGCCCTTGAGAAGACAAGTCCAATTTTAAATTGGCCACCGCCCATTGACTACCGGCCAACCGACCGACCACTTTTCCGTGAGTGATTTTTCTTCACGCACGATGGCTTCTCCTCATAACAAGGGCCTTACAGATGTGCGTTTTTAACACAGAAAATTACAAGGGGTAAATCAAGCTCCCACTTCCTTCTTCTCCACGCTGTGTGTGTTTCCTTGCAACCCTATTTCCAACCATTGGTGTCAGAGTAGGTTGTGTCCTCTCGGCTATAGTTGCCAGCATTGCCAGCACACGCTTGCTCACTTACTTAGATTTCCATGAGCTTTGGTGAGCATCACCAGTTTGACAAATACTTGTAGAGCTTGGCATGCTCAGATTTTTTGTTTGGGCTCGTTTTGGCCTCCATTCTCACTACATGCAGTACTGTGCAGGCAATTTCATCATTTTGTGTATAATTTCTATCAGTGCCATTTTTTGCATAACGAGTCCCTTGTAGTATTCTGCGGGTTTTGCTATATAGCACGCGTTAGTCCCACTTCATTTCTCCTCTTTTTGGGTAGTTTTCACATCAGGTGCAGGCATTTACCATGGCTGACAACAACACAGATGTGTTCAAGATGTTTGCTGCTGATGATAAATTGGATGGGGACAATTACCCAATGTGGGCTTACATGATGTAACATGTTCTTGTGTTAAAGGGTGTGTGGAATGTTGTGCAAGGCATTGATGTACGTCCTGGTCCTGAGGATATAGGGGATGTTGAGGATGTAGCAGGTTTTGGTGACAGAATTGCTATTGCTAGTGCTATTTTTCCTGCTAATGTGTAGGCTCGATGGGATGTAAGAGATATGCAAGCTCATGTATTGTTTGCATTATCTGTGAATCACAATATTACCTTTTACATTTGCTTAGTTGCATAAAGAGCTAGAGTGAAAGATTATGCATGAGAAAGATGAAACGGAAACTTCTCTTGTTGGTATCAAGGATATTAATAATCAAATTATTTATGCGGGTGAAGTCTTTTTTGACATTCCCTTGTGCAAACTGTTCTTGATGATGTGCTAGATTCTAACCAAAATTTTTCTAGTAATTGGAGACGCACTTTGTCTAGAAATTGTGGTGAAAGGGATGCGTTGCCATTATTGTAAAACTAATGATCGCTTGATCAAGCAGTTTCCAAAATTGAAGGCAAAAGAGGCTAAGAAGAAAGAGGTTGGTTCCACTACAAGTGAAACAGTTGTAGAATCTTCTGTCAAAGGAGATTGTGATGCTGATGTAGATGCAGAATGGGCTTTTAGTGCAGATTGCACTTATGATCCTTTTGTCCATGATGCATGTATGTGAGTTGTTGTAGGTGCTCATGTGTGGTACTTTGATAGTGGTGCTACAAAACACATTACCTCTCATCATGACTTGTTTATCTCTCTCAAGGATGTCCCTCATGGAAACACAGTCACTTGTGCCAACAATGCCTCTTATCCGGTTAAGAGTGTTGGAAAGATCGTGCTAACTCCTGCAAATGGGACTTCTTTCACACATGTTGATGCATTTGTATGTACCTGGGATTAAAAAGAACCTTTTGTCTGTAACTGCACTTGATACACTTAGACTTGTCAAATTTGTGGATGATAGATGTACATTTCATGATATCAATTTTGGCTATGAAACTGTTGCACCTGGCATTTTATGATGTGGGATATATAATTTTAGTTTGTATGACAAGTGTGGGTAGAATTTTGCAAATGCAATTGTGGATTCAAAGGCTTTGACAGATGCAAAACTTTGGCATGCACATTTTGGACATCTGAATTTTTCCAGTTTGCTGCCTTTGCAGAAATCTGATATGGTTGCTTCTTTGCCACCTCTTGAAGCACATGTGAAGCATGTTTGTAAAGGTTGTATTTTGGGTAAGATGCAACGTTCAAAGTTTCCAAAGGATGGTTCAATTAGGGGCAACTTATGTACTTAACAGGTGTCCTACAAAAAAACTTTGCAGTCTATGACTCCATATGAAGCATGGCACAGTAGAAAGCCTTCTGTTGATCACATGTGCAATTTTAGTTGTTTGGCTTATGCTTTAGTTCCACAAACATAAGGCAAAAAATTGGATGATAAGGCTGTGAAATACATTTTTGTTGGTTATAGTGTTGAAAGCAGAAGTTACAGGTTGTATCATCCACAAACAAAGCGTATCTTGGTTTCACAAGTTTATGGAATATTCTGTTCAGCCCTTGCTATCATGTACTAGAGACAGTAATGTAAGCTCTCAATACATTTATGACAGTTTGTTGCCTCTTTTTAGTGGTGGAAATTTGAATGAGGCAAATGTATAGCTTATGGGGGGGTTTCTGAAAATGTTACAAGATCAGCCTATTATCGATGCAGATCTACATGATGTGCTTGATATGGAAAGTTCTGAGAATGAGTAGGCTAGAGGTATGCCAAAATGGGTGGTGCATAGTTTATGTGACAGTAAATTGGATGCACCTTCGTCTAGTTGTACTCCTGCCATGCTTCCTATGCATTGGATTGTTATGCTTTGGCTATGTATAGCTTATGTGATGTTGAGGAACCTCTGTCTTTTGATGAAGCACAAAATTCTAAAATCTGGATGGCTTCCATGCAATCAAAATATGATGCACTTATAGAAAATGACACATGGAATTTATGCGATTTACCTCCTGGCAAAAAGTCCATTCGTATGAAGTGGGTTTACAAGTTGAAACGCAAGCCGAATGGTGTTTTACAAGTTGAAATGCAAGCCGGATGGTGAAATTGATCGCTATAAGGCTTGACTTGTTGCAAAGGGTTGTGCACATCAAAAGTCATAGATTATGGAGACTTCTGCCCCCACTTGTTGTACGACTACTGTGCATTTTTATGTGCATTGGAAGCTCATTTTGGATGGGATGTACATCAATCAGATATTGTTACTGCTTTCTTGAATGGTGACATGTTTGAGGAAGTTTATGTAACGCAGCCTTGCGGTTTTGTCATTAAAGGGAAAGAAGATAAAGTGTGCAAATGTAAGAAAGCTTTGTATGGGTTGAAGAAATCTCTCGTGCTTGGAACGAGAAAGTTGACACTCATTTGGTCAAACAAGGCTTTCGTAAAAGTCCAACAAAAATCACATTGTATGTAAAGTGTAAGGTCAATGTAATTCTCATTGTTGTTCTATATGTGGATGATTTGTTGATCATTGGTCCAAATGAGACACATATTGCTGAATTTAAGGCTTATTTGAATGCTTTTTTCAAGATGAAAGATTTGGGGCTGTTGCATCATTACTTGGGCCTACAATTTAAGCAGTGCGATGGTGGTATTGCCTTGTGTCATACAAGTTACATAGAACCATTACTACACAAGTTTGGACTTGAGGGTTGCAAACCTATTGCAACTCCCATGGAACAGGTTTGAAGTTGTCTTCATGTTGCTGGTGATCATGCCGATGTCACTCTTTACAAAACTGTTGTTGGATTCCTTATTTATGTATGCAACATGAGGGAAGATATTCAGATTGCAATCTCACATGTCAACAAATTTATGCATAGCTTAGGGTCTAAGCATTTGCATGTTGTCAAGCTGATCTTTTGCTACTTGAGTGGCACTTTACATCTTGGGTTGTTTTATCCAATGGGGGATCATTGCAACCATATTTACATTCTTTTTCAGACTCAGATTGGGATGGTTGTTATGACATGCAAGTGTCCATGAGTGTTTTTTGTTTCATGCTTGGTGGTTCATGCATATCATGGTTGAGCAAGAAGCAACCTAGCGTGGCCACTTTAAATTGTGAAGCTAAGTACATGGTAGTCTTCATAGCTACGGTTGAGTGTGTATGGCTCAGACGCCTTATGGCTGATTTGGGTGTTGGACAAGACATTGCCAACACCATGTACACTAACAATCAGAGCGCATTGGCAATTGCAAGGAACCCAATTTTTCATGCTCGCACAAAACACATTGAGGTGCATTACCACTATGTCAGGGAGAGGCTCCCGACATGAGAGATCCACTTGGCTTATGTGCCAACACATGACAACCTTACAGATCTTTTCGCAAAGTCATTGTCTTGTGAGAAGTTCGAAGCTTTCTGCAAAGCTTTGAGCATACCCCCCTACGTGGACTGATCATGTCGTCCGGGCATGGGACTTCCCTACACTCTATGTGCCAGCTCTCATTCACCCCATCACTCTCAGGGAGATTTGTTACCATGTACATGTGGTAGTGGTGTGTGTGAACACACTTAGGACCGCCTTTACATTTTTTCCCTCACTAGAAGGTCTTTCTCCCTGCATTGTATATACGCCCATCACTCTAGGGATAACTTATCTTTCCATTGCACACTAAGTTATACTACTCTCTATTGTGTGTCTTGAGCTTCCTTCATCTTCTCCAAGATGTGTGTGTTTCCATGCAACCCTATTTCCAACAATAGTGACCAACAAATTCATGTTGATTTGTTCTTGCAAAACATTTTAGTATTTGCCCTACAGTACTTACATAGTGCCAGGTCAGCCGCCATTTTTCAAGGTTACATAACCCATGCACATTATACGAGATGCATTTAATATGATCATGTTGGATAATCATATGTATAAGTGGAAAAATAACGTTGAGGATTAATTAGACATGTCCATAGCCATATCTTGATCCAGCTTCTACTGAAGCGTGCCAGAGAATCAATTAGATGTGTCCATATGCATATCTTGATCCACCACATCCATGCTAGAATCAATTCGTTGATTCAATGCAGAAAATGTTTCCACAGAATTAGTATTTGAGGTGGAAGCCTCGCCAATAAGTACATCTTTGTAAGAATGCATTGCTTTTTTCCATGCATCAATCAACCCGTGATTATCATCACAAGGTAGTTTCTAGAACGATGCATTCTTATTAGCATTGACAGGTGGGACATTATTACAAGAGGAAGGTGGGGTGTGAATCTTCACTATCTTTTTAGGCATGCCCCATGCATTAATATCATTGGACCCAACATTTTCCCCTTTCAGAGCATTTCCATTATCGAGAAAAGTAGACTAAGGACTCTTCGTTTTCCCTTTTCCACAATAGGTGCCACATTAGCAATGCAGGCCATCCACACTACAACCCACGAGGCAAGGCCGCCCTCCAAACGCGAGAGTGCCCATGGCATGCTCATTGCCTGTAACTCAAGAGGAATAGCACCACTTTTGAGGCCTTTTGCACAGGTTGGGGTAGACCCCCACTAAGCAGGCATCCTCACTTTTGCATGGGCTGGCAGCATTAACCCTGCCTTCTCCACCTAAAATCTACCAAAACTTGCATGGCTACGATCTGTGTGCAAGATTATTCCATTGGCAGGAAGGTTCATTATGTACAAGTGCTTAGCTAGATTTTGGAGGGATCAACCATGCCCTATCTAATGGGGTTTTAGTACACTATAAACCTATGCTTGTGCAAAACACCTCTTCCTCTGAGACCATCTCTTCCTCTCTACCTTCATGTTGGAGTTTGCCACCTTATTTTCTTTCTCTCCTTCACATTAAAGCCCGAGTGCCATTTTCTCCCCTGATTTTTGACGGGGACGCATGCATGTGTGTGTATGTGTGTGTGCGTGTGTGTGTGTGTGGCAATATTTTGTCCCTCGAACCTCTAACTACAAGTATGATGCATGTGAGTGTGTGTGTGTGTGTGTGTGTGAGTGAGAGAGAGAGAGAGAGAGAGAGAGAGAGAGAGAGAGAGAGATGGTGAGAGATTGTGTTTTTGGTAGGATTTTTGGTGGTGACTTTCTCTCTCTCATAAACACACACACACACACACAAATATCATACCTGTTTAGATTCTTCTTCTTCTTCTTTCTCTCTCTCTCTCTCTCTCTCTCTCTCTCTCTCACACACACACACACACACACACACACACACACATGTGACTTTCATATGTGGCTTACTGTTTTGAGAATGGATACTTGCTGTGATATTTAACACTACATGAATGGTAGGTGTAAGTTAAAAAGGTTTTAAGTAGGACGTGATAACATTTGATAGGTTCATTGACACCTATAATACGTACATCTGTTTTCTTGTTTATATGGATGGAGGTGAGGACTCTATCTTTACTTGTGGTCTTTTTGGCTAAACTATTGTCCATCACTGTCAAACTTGGCCTATTTCACTTCGGAATAAGTTGTTCTTGACTATCTTATGTACAAAACATTAGAAGATACCTCATTCTCACTATGATGTACAAAAATGAGTCAAAGATTGAGTTATTTTTGTGCTAATCATTGTCCTTTGTCTAAAGCCATCTGAATTGTTATTTTCTTTTGTGTATAAGTATAACTCCAAAAACAACAACACACACGTCCTAAACATGAGGTTCTTCTAGAAAGCTGAAAAACCAGGATGCTTGCTTTGGAGTTTTTTGTTTAGGTTTTGATGAACCTAGTGTCTATAATTAATTTTTAGGTTGACAGGTGTTAGGTGGTCTTTCCTTGTCTATAGATTGGATTCATGCTCACAACTATTGTAGTCTTTGACTCTGCTAGTTTTAGGTTGTAGGTTAATCCAAAATTACATATTCTTGTGTAATTATTGCGATTCTTATGATTTTAGGAACATTTTACCTATAAACGAACTACTCTTGGATGGACGGTTCGTTTGAGGACTGTCCATAGAAACTGGTTAAAGCATGGAAAACTTCTACGGCTGACTATGAACGGCATCCATAATATTCTCTAGTGGCTAACAAAGCCTTAAATCTCTGACAGGAGTATAATCCTCTGTGTTAATATTTTTACTTATAGCTCCGATGAGACTCATGGATTTTTTGATATGATACAGCTCTTAGGCTTCAGACTTGACTATTCTATTCTCATCAACTTGATGAGGCGGTAGGCCCTTACTCAATGGGCCTATTGTTGACTCATTGAGTATGGTGCCTGGGTTAGGGTATACACACACACACACATACACACACATGTCACTTTCATCTGTGGCTTATTCTTCTGAGAATGGATACTTGCTGATATTTAGCACTACATGGATGGTAGGTATAAGTTAAAATGGTTTTAAGTAAGACATGGATAAAAGCTAATAGGTTCATTGACACTTAGAATACGTATTCAAAGCTAACGAATCATTTGTCTTGTTTATATGGATACAATTGATGACTCTATCTTTACTTAGGATCTTTTTGGTCAAACTGTTGTCCATCACTGTCGAACCTAGCCTCTTTCACTTCTGAATAAGTTGTTCTTGACTATCTTATGTACAAAAGACTAGAATGATATCTCATTCTCACTATGATATATAGAAATAAATCAAAGAGTGAGTTATTTTTATGCTAATTATTATCATTTGTTTAAAGCCAACTGTCTTTTGAACTGTTATGTTCTTTTGTCTCTGAGTATAAGTCTAAAAATAGAAACACACATTCATGCAAGTGCCATCCAAGATGAGAACAACAACGATCTCCGAAGGTTAACTTGAGAAATTCCCATTTGGCATAGATTGTGACATCATGGGTGTGGAACTCATTTGCAAATGAGCATTGAGGATGTAATATGCTTGCAAATTGGTTTTTTTTTTGCATTTTTATACATAATTGTGTATCTAAAGTTGTTTTTACATGGTGCATCTTCGTCAACCTTGACCTATCATTCAATTATTAGGGATTGAAAACAAATATTTAAATCATTGTTTAACCTTTAGTTTTTTAGAGCTTAGTATCATAAAAACTTATGAAAATAACTCCACATTCTATTTATTTTCATGTTGTTATATATGTGCATGCTATACGAGGTTGTGTGTGTTGTTGCATGTTTTTTGTAGCTTATATTTACAAGGATTTTGGAGCCGGTCACATTGGGATACATTATGCATGGACGGCTAGAGAGCACGGTATGGACGGAGTTTGAAGCTTTGAGCACCCTTCAACAAGAACCTATCGTTCGTGCACAAGTGTAATACACAATATGGATGGAGGTTGACTTTGAGTGGAACACCCCTTTATCCCTAAGTTTTTTGGTTGTTGCATCCTTGCCAACATGAATGATGTTATGATGAGAATTTTTAGCAAAATTTATCATTAATGGGTGTATATATGTGATATGCATGAGGTCCTCATGTGTATATGAAGAGTTGTAATAAGACTATAGCTTTTTACTCGCGTGTGTCCATTTGTATGGGTACCTTCATTGCATACGCTACTACCAAGCAAACCATGACTCAATGCCCAATCTTCATACGGCGTTGTCAGTTTTTTCTCTTCTCTGTAGTCCTGAGGGGATCTTTGAAGATTCCCCCTCTCTCAAAATTGAACAGAACTACGGTTATTTGATTACATTAATTTTATACTCTTCCATAAAAGCTTGCCTATTCATTGGTTTTTGACCTCCGAGTGGGGAAGGCCTTCATGTTTGGTTCATTTTTTAAAAAGCTCTGGAGATAAGGTAATGATGACTTTAGGTGGTGCATGCTGCTCTTTTGTTTTCTTCAAAAAACAATATGCATGGTAAGATATTTGTCACGATTTTATGTTTGCTTTGTTGAATCAAACAATGACTTCTTTTGCTGGATTCTTGCCTTGAGGCCAAGCAATGAGCACCCCTTTGTGTGACGTGGCTTCCTTCTGGCCTTGCCATGTGGGCAATGCGCACTGGACACATGGCACAAGGGCCTCTCTCTCTCTCTCTCTCTCAACAAAATACAGCGGCTTTTACAGTTGTGATTTATTATCTCCACCTATTTGCGGGCATGTAAGGGTGGGTTCAGACTATGCACGCTCTGGAACTACCTTTTTCACACAGCAAAAGTGCAACCAAGCAATGGCTAAACGTAGCAATTCAGACTGCATATATGGGCTTACTACTCTTTTTTAACGTGCTTACTCTTTTTCATTAGCGTTGATTGGCTATAAGTTTAGTGTTCCAGCCATGGGCACCATCGAGCAGGCTTTCTACCCCGGAACATCTCAATGCAAAGGAGGGCATGAATGAACATGCCATCTTGGATATCGGGCAAGTGAAAAATGCACAGGGTGAATGGCTCAGCGAGGGTGCTGCCTTTTCATTGGCCCACATAAAAAAAAATGGAGGTTGGGCACGGGCAGTTTGAACATTGCTTAAGACATAGCCATGCAGCATACAGGTGGTGGCACAACAACTCACGCTATATAGTGAGGGCGGGTTCATACTTTAAAGTCCCGCTCGTCCACACCCTCTCCATCCTTATTGCAATTCACACTAAGAGCGGACAGCATCATGTAACAAGATTTTAGTATATTGGGTCATTCTTCGAACCTTCCTCTGCGTCTTGATGAGGTCGCAGGTTCAAGGCCTCTTCTCATTTTACGCTAAAAAGGTGTCGGACATGGTGTGTACTTGCTGGTGGGGTCGCACCGTCGCGGGTTCAAGGCTTCTCCACATTTTACGCTTAAAAGATGTCAGACATGGTGTGCATCGGAGTCCGAAAAACAAAGCTACTCCAATTATGTTTTGCCACGGCAGACACACGCTCAGAAGAGAAGTACTTGGTTTGGCAGTCTGAACCCAAGGTGAGTCTCTCACATTAACGCATTGATGCTTGAACGCCACCTCTACTTCCTGGGCCTATAAGCTGCATCTATTGGGGGCTTCTAAGTTTGGAATGGTTGCAAGCTTGGAAGGGTTCCCCTCTCTCTCTCTCTCTCTCTCTCCCATGGAGTTGGCAATGTATAAGTGAACCTAGGGAGGCAGGCACAGATCACAAGGCTCTCTAAGGACTGCTGTGTCATGCTACATTTTGGGTAGGGGGTACATCAAAGTATCACCATTTTATCTAGGGCTACAAAAGGTCAAAATCTTGCTAGTGAGTTTTCAAATGCTAGAATAGAATAAGAGAAGGATTATAACAAGTTGCTATTCCGGGTGTAGGGGGCTACATTTTAATTTATAGGGCCCCTACAAAATGGGAAGGGCCCTCAAATTTGAAGGCCTTGTAGAGGGCCTATGGGGAGCCCTCTTAGTACATTAGTGCATTGGGAATGTGTAGGTAGGTTGTTATGGTAGCCAAATATTTGAACAATCATTAAAATTAATAACAATTGAAGCTCTGTGTTGGACCTGGTCAGCTCGCTCTTTTAGTGGTCTACTTCTTATGCTTTTAGCACACTCAAGAAAGGTGTCATCATGCATTCTAGAAAAAAGCCTCCACAGCACAATGGTGGGTGTATTGGCTCCTCAAAGCTATGCAACAGGGTTGGAGCTCCTTGAAGCTAGGGTTATCTTTCAAGGCTTGCTTTACTCGCTGGTCCTTTCCCCCGACCACCTCTTTTGACATCCCCCTGTCACTTTCCCCTTGAGGGAAAAGTAGGTGGCCTTGCATGATGCCCTCCTCAATGGGCTGTTTCAAGTTACTGTCTCAAGTTATAGTAAGGTAGTTGTACCTGCCTCATATCTTGGTCCTTGAATTGTTCTCCTCATTGGTCCTTGAATTGTTCCTCAGCTTACCTCTATAGCTCATCAATTGTGTTCCTCTCATCAAGAAAGGATGGAGAGGTGTCAAACGGATACAACAAACCTTCCAACAACAAGCCCCGCTACATAAGGGTATCCATAGCCCAATGAAAATGCAATCATATGCAAACATCGCGAGGGCTTCTCCTGCGGGACTTCTGATCAATAGAATGGAACAAGGTATACCTAGTAACTTTTTGGCTCAATCTACTTGGATTTTTAAGGATAATCCCATACAAGAATTACAACATGGAACTATTATTCTACTATCCTCCAAATTTAATAGTAGCTTACAAAAACAAGTAGCTTCATTTCCTTAGTCCTCTTAGCCCTTTACTGAGAATGACCAAAATCAAAGGGCTCCTCCTCTGCTTGGTGACCCTATAGAGATAGGGGATTTAAATTATATTGATTGTGATCAATTTAAGGATCGGGAAAGTGTTGTTATTATTAGAAAAGAGGAATTAGACAATTGGTTTGGATAGCTTCAAGAAAAAGTGGTTATAGAGTTGTGTCATGATCTTAGACCCTCCTTGGAGACCCTCAAGCCTAGATAGCCTCTAACTGAGAAAATCTATTTCCTTATCATCTCTAATAACTATTACATGTTTTCCTTTGAGAATTCAAATAGTGCATTGTAGGTTATTTTAGAGGGTCAATGGCTGATAAAAAGCACTCCTATTTCCTTTTATAAGTTGTATAAAGGCTTTATTGCCAAAGGAGCCAAGCCTACCAAAGTTCCTCTCTAAGTTCATTTCCCTTATTTTTTAATAGATTATTACCCTTGGCTGAGCAATATTGGTTTTTTTGTTGGAAAGTTTTTAGAATGTTTTAGGACAAAAGGCCAGAGAGGGTATAAACGCTAAATGCGACCCTCAATTGCTCATTGAAGTTGATATGAGCAAAGAGCTCAAGTCAGAGATCCCCATCAAAGATGAGTGTGTTTTTTTAGCCAGCTTTTGATTTTGAGCTTTTGCAATTAAAACAATTTTTGCGAGCTTTTTGAAATTTAATCTAGAGCCTTTCTTAACGGTACAAAATACTAAACCAAAAAGCACACATTTTATATACGTTGGACACCAAAAAACATACATAAGTTTAACAAAGTCTTAACCTTAAGCTTAAACATCTGGCAATGTATGAACCTCAAAGCACACATCTAACAAGAGGGGAATTTAAAGCTCAATGTCCATACAATATTCTCTTAAACTAAGTGCCATATGTGCATGGCAATTGTCCACAAGTAATGGTGGAGAAACACTATACATGGAGATTGTTTTTAGTCTATATACACATGCGATGGTGACCCTCCTATATGATCATGTGTCCCAATATATCGCACTTTGTATATCCGTTCAATATTGCAATTATGTCGCTTTGTGAATGTAACAAGGCTTAGAAAATAAAATTTTGAAGCTAAATTCAAAGTAATGTTGTGCGTGACCTACGACCAAAGCGTAGGTGGTTGACCTATTAAATGGGTAATAATTACTATATTAAAGAAGATTAAACACAAATAACATTGATAAAATTGCTAACATCAAAAATTGCATCCCTAGTTCGTAGTTGAAATTTATCTCCATAGTGAGTGATGTAAGAATAACAAAATTACATGCATTACAAGATAAAGATTAAAAGGGACTCCTAATTCAAGGGACAATGCACAAATTTGAAGGAGATATATAGTAGAGTCTTCTTCAATTGTGCAAGGAGTCAAAGAGGATCATTCATGTGGAATTAAAGACATGAAAGTATACGTGATATCCACTAGGTTGCATCATTACAACTATCATTGCCAAAACTAGTACCATCGTCATCAACTACATCTGTAGCTCCTACTCCCCTATGCATAGCCTCTATGATGTTCTCATGAACATGGAGAAAGGACCAAGTGAGATCAGCCTACGGCCATTGTTAGCCACCCACTCATATTGCACAAAAATGAGAATAAGACAACCAAGACAATGCACTTGGTAAAAATAATATCCAAACAACCATACTATGAGCGTCACAGGTATCACCATGAACACCCATAGTCAACTCATAAAGCACAAAACTTAGCTTTGAATATAGTAGTCAACACCCTCCTCGTTGAACTCTTCAAAAATGATTGCAAAATCATTTCCCTCCTTCAAGCTGTAAACTCTACAAAGATGGAGGGGTCTGATGTTATCATACACCGAAATAGTGAGAGAAACTAGAGTACTTTGTTGTTAGTCCACTCTATCATAAGCATGGCCGGATCACCCACCGCCATTATCTCCCACTACGCAATTTTGTTGTCCTTCTCTCCCATTGTAATTGTTTTCTCTCATCAAGCAGTCTCGTTGTTGTCCACTATCTCTCTCACATTGGCATCCAATCTGAGTCCGCCCCCCCCCCCCCCTCCCCTCCCCCCCCCCTCTCTCTCTCTCTCTCTCTCTCTCTCTCTCTCTCTCTCTCTCTCTCTCTCAATCACAATTGAAAGGGACTTAATACTCATAATTTCATGTAGTAAATTGAAGTAAGCATTTCTACCTTTCAAGCACTTAATGCTCACAATTTACTAAAAAACTATTTATAATTTCTTGTTGCACGTCATCAAAAATATTTTCAATTTTGGCATGGTTGGAGGGGATAAAATATCAAAGAGTCGACCTTGATACACTACAGAGCATCCTTTGTAGACGATTCAATATTATGAAAGGTGGAGAGAATGAAATGGAAAGCCTTGTCGATCAGGGATTCTAGTGGAACAATGCCCTTCACCTTCTCCATTGCCTTCTCAATGGAGAACTTGAGAGAAATGTCCTCACCCAATTTTTATAAACTATGGGGAGCATACCCTTCCCCTCCATATGTGTTTTCTCCTCTAGTATTGAAGTATCATGATATTCTCCTCCTCCAATGTTGGAAGGTCAATGTTTTTAAATATCTATAATGCATGGGAGTAGTTCATTACCTTATACTTTGTGTAGACTCAATATAGAACACCTGCTTTAGTTCAAATGATCCTTATTCACTTCAAACTTGGCATTAATGTCCAGAAAACCCCCCAAAAAGTACTCTATCCAAACTATGAGATCCAAAACCACTTCTTCAATATCTCATGGAGGACTTTATTTGATTTACCAATGCCACCATTGCACCAAAAACCGTTAGAATGCATGCACATTTTATTTCTTTTTAGTGATCCCCTTGAGTTGTACGTATTGAAACACTCCCCATCCTATTTTCCATACCGTTTCAACATGTCTTATAACTAGAGCATTTCAAGACTTATTGTTGAAAGAAGAAAGATGAGACAATAGCATTAACACTACTTTCTTGAGACCATTTTCCAGTCAGAAACTTATCTAGCATTTACGCATCTTCAATCACATATGAAGCCACTCAATTTTGTTTTGTTTTGTGCTATGTTATATATACTATTATATCATGTAAACTATATGAGAAGATAGAGATTGTATAAGACCCAAAGAAAGCGGAGAAGAATATAGCTATAAGGAGTATATGCATTCATTGAAAACTATACCAAATGGAGATTCAATATCCATTCTTAGATATGTACAGTCGTAATCATTAAGATCCATTCCAATTCAAATTCATTCAAATGTTCTTGTTAAAACATGTTGCTCTCACAATCGCTTGAAATATATGCATTTGTTAAAAAAATACTATATACGTTGTCGTGCAGCTCTGCTTCCAGGATGAGAAAAAGAGGAGAAGGATGCATGTTGTGCGTAATTGAAGTCCACATGATTATTGACAAGTGATCAGGGCTTGGTAACAAGCTAGCTTAATGACTAAATGTATGCTAGATGCAGCTTTTAAGGGCCAAAAATTATCTTGGTAATGCTAAAAAGTGAAGATGTTTGAATCTATCGAAGAGGTAGTTTATGGACTAGAACTGTAGTACTCAAAGTGCTCCACAACCTAGTATAGATAATATGAATTATACATTATATCTTATATAGTATATATTATATTGATAGTCTATATAATATGTATTATATACTATACTTATATATAGAATATATTATAATACTATGTTTTATGAAGTATATACTATATTGATAGTTTATATATAATGTATTATATACTATACCTCATATAATATATATAGTAAATAGTTTATATAGTATATATTATAACGTTATATTATATATATATGTAATGCAGTATTACATTACGTAATATATCTATCGTATGTAATATAAGGTTATAACATATAGGTTAAAACGTAGCATACTATATATATTAAGTAATATTTTATAACATAAAATATTATATATAATGTAATATAGGTAATGTATTTTATAAAATATATATAGTCTATATAATATGTATAATTATGTATAGGTCAAACAATATGTACAATTATAAAAAGCCGGACATTGTGTGAATGTATTCTATTAAAGTGCTTATCTTATAACGTTGCCATTGCTATCACTGCTTCCGCCGTTATCGTTGCTTCCAACTCCTTGTTGTTGCAGTCATAGCCCAAAAAGACGCAAGAAAAAGGGGTGTGTGGGGGCATTGATGACAATTTAGGATTTAGTTTTTTAATTTAAGCTTTGCTTTAAGATTATGGTTTAAATCTAAGGTTAGGATCAAGGTTTGGATTAAGGGTTATATGTATGCGTGGGTTTTAAAATTAGATAGATCGATGGAAGACAGAGAGAGTAATAGTAGATAAATCTTCTATTGCTCTTTCTACCCTATCTCTCTAGTCTCTACCCTCTCTTTATATCATACTGCACTCAACTTACCACTCTCTACGTCGCTATAGAGCTAGAGAGGGATAATTAAGTGTAGGTAGAGAGAGGGATGATTAGGTATCTACCTCCTTCTAGAGTTATGGCTATAAGTGGAGCCATTGTTTTCGTGTTGTATACAGTGGAAGAGTCCTCCCGTTGCTATAGAGTGCAAGGTATATGTATGTGTAGATGTAGATTTAGGATTTTTTAAGAAAGCATGGACTACGAAAACGACTTGTCTGCAATACGTTTGTGCATGTGAGCTTGCATGTAGCTTCCATGGGTTTAGGTGGGTAGAGAGTGAAGAAGAGCTTATTTATTGTGCTCTTTGCTATTGGTCTCTTCACAGAAGGAGGAGAGCTTGTGTGAGATGTATGTGCGCGGTGCTCGAGAAAAGAGTATGTGCTCAAAAATGTGTGCGGTTTATGTATATGTATGTTTAAGGTTATGTATATATGTGACGGCCCCTGCAAGGTATATGTATGTGTAGGTTCAGATTTAGGTTTTGAAAGTTATTTTTTAAGGGGAATATGTGGACATGTAGAAGTGTCTAAAATGTGATTCCGAGAGATATCAAACGGACCTCTACGGACAAAACATGAGGTGCTACGACATTTTCCTATACTACCTAGCATCAAGCATTTCTTCGAATGCAAGTCAATGGCCGCTCTAGCAACATGGCATGAGGCAAAAAGATCACTACAAGAGGCTATTCATATTAGCGACGCTCACACAGCGACGCTCATAGCGACGTCGGCTAGGCTAAAAAAAATAACAGAGAGCGCCCAAAAACTCAGATCTCAGATCTGAGTTTTTCGGCGCCCTCAAGCAAGGAGCAGGTAACGCTCTCCCTCTCTCTCTCTCTCTCTCTCTCTCTCTCTCTCTCTTTCTTCTCCACACACACACACACACACACACACACACACGAGGAGAGGAAGGAGAGCCAGGTATGCTCCTTCCCTCTCCTCACTCTCATGTTCCCTTCCCCTCTTTCTCTCTCCCTCTCTCTCTCTCTCTCTCACACACACACACACACACACACACATAATGTTTTTTAGAGAGAGAGAGAGAGAGAGAGAGAGAGAAAGAGTACAAACATAAACAAAAACGCACACACACATACATAAACAAAGAATGCACACACACATTGAGAGAGGAAAAGAGAGAGAGAGCATGCATAAACAAAAAACGCACACATTGAGAGAGGAAAAGAGAGAGAGTACATGCATAAACAAAAAACGTACACATTGAGAGAGGAAAAGAGAGAGAAAACATGCATAAACAAAAGAACGCACACACATTGAGAGAGAAAGAGAGAGAAACTAATTTAACGTCGTAGGAAACTAATTAAAATTAAAAGACCTAAAGATCTAGCCGACGAGGAGTTGAACTCAAGACCTATTATTCAAGAGGGAAATGGCATAACCAATCTATCATACTTGGCATGGGTGATAGAAAGGTTATACCATTTATCTCTTTTTATTGGCACACACATCCACACACGCGCACACACACGAGAAGAAGAGAGTTATAACGTCGTAGGAAACTATCCTAAAAGACGTTAAAGATTAGGTTAGATGTAGACTTACGTTAAATTAGATTTAGGTTTATTTAAGTTAAATTAAATTAGATTTAGGTTTATTTTAGTTAGATTTACGTTTATTTACGCTAGATTTAGATTTACGTTATATTAGATTAGATTTAGGTCTCCATAGACTGCGATGCTTGCATGAAGCGGGTGAAGAAAGCCCTCAATGGAATATAGGGTATTGCTGCCTTCACTCATGGTGGGCCCCGTCGATCCAAAAGTACTGGTGAAATGTCTTCAGAAGATAGGGAAGAAGGTGGATCTTCAGGGCGGCAAGAGTCACTACATCCCCGACAATGACCATCTAGACAACCTCTAGTCGTTCAACAGCAACTTCAAAGTTAGTAACAAGAGCAAGAACGGTCCAAAGGGACAATTGCTGTTGTCAGATGTGGATGGAGATGAGGCAGCGTCACCGCCGGAAGTAAACTCTCACATCTTTAGTGATGAGAATGCCAACTCTTGCCGAGTTATGTGAAAAATTATGTGTTAAATCAGTTTTAAGGTTCTTATAATCCCTGTTAGTTTAGTTCTTTGTTTTTAATATAACATAATTTACGTTAGATTTAGATTTATGTTATATTATATTAGACTTAGGTTTATTTAGGTTTACCCACACACACACACACACACACACACACACACACACACACACACACACACACACACACAAGAAGAAGAGAGTTTTAACGTCGTAGAAAACTATCCAAAAAGACGTTAAAGATTAGGTTAGATGTTAGACTTACGTTAAATTAGATTTAGGTTTATTTTTAGTTAGATTTACGCTTATTTATGTTAGATCGAGTCCACGCAAGAATTACTTACGGTTTAGGGTTTAGAGTTAGACGAACAGTGAAAAGATCTACTGTGAAAAGATGTTAAGATGCTGTGAAGTGCTACAGCTAGAGAAGAGGCAAAGGGGTTTTGTCCACTACATGCAGTATCATGTAGACGTGGGTCTGTAGATTTCTTGTACCCATAAATATAGGTATTGACCAATAAAGACGAGATTATAACCCGGTGGTTCTGATCTCCGTGCACCTCTAGACCGAGGTGTGCGGGGATTGGACATGACTAGAGAATGTGAGGTAGAGAGAGAGAGAGAGATAAGACGAAGAATGCCAATAGAATATTAAATTTGTTGTCCAGGTTATAAGATTTTTATCCTCATTATGAGTAGTGACGAGGATGTGGGACCGTCCAACCGAAACACCTATCTCTCAACGAGGGTCTTATGTCCTTGTAATCAATGCAAGCATGCTGTGCGACGGACAAGACGTGTTTCTTTGCAGCACGTTCGCGAATTTGGCGAGTTCGATCCATCTATTCTAGATCGAGTTGTTGCCAATTATAACTCGTCGGACTCTGACGCTGGCCAACAAGCAGCAATCTTGCAACCCAATAGACGTGTTCGCAGGCGCTTTGGTCAAGCAGCATATGTGAGGCCACAAGATGTAGCCTCTGACAGCTCGGGGGATGATCATGTAGAGCACATTCCCAACGAGGCAATGTTTGAGCCCGAGATTGATGAAATGATCGAGACGATCATGGATTCAGAAAGGCTTATCTATGATGATATGAAAAGTGAAGCCGATACGCCATTGTATAATGGAGCACGTATGTCTAGATTGAAAGCACTCCTGGTTCTTCTCAACATGCAGGCAAAGTTTGGATAGAGTGACACTAGCATCACAGCGCTTTTCAGGTGATCTATTACAATTAGTTTACTTTAATAAAACTCTAAATGTATAATGATCTGATAGATTTTTACACGACTGTATCGTATTTTTATGTTGTGTAGATTGCTTAAAGAGCACATACTACCAGCTGACAATGTGATGCCAGATTCCCGAGATGAAGCAAGAAAGATTTTGCGAAACTTGGGGATGGATTACAATTCTATCCACGCTTGTCCTAATGACTGCATTCTTTTCAGAGGGGAATACATAGACATGGAGAAGTGTCCGAAATGTGATTCCGAAAGATATCGAGTAGATCTCCACGGGACAAAAATTCCACAAAAGGTTTTGCGACATTTTCCTCTGCTTCCTCGCATCAAGCATTTCTTCGAATGTAAGTCCATGGCCGCCCTAGCATCATGGCATGAGGAGAATAAATCTTCGGATGGTGTGCTACGAATTCCTGGAGATTGCGCAGCCTGGAAACATATAGATGGAACATGGTCGGATTTTGCCAGGGAAGCTCGAAATTTGCGCTTAGGCCTGGCTATGGATGGCGTAAATCCATTTGGTCAAAGATCAACATCTTACAGTGTATGGCCCGTTGTCATCGTCAACTACAACATTCCCCCGTGGTTGACTACGAAGAAGGGGCACCTATGGCTAAGCTTGATTGTGCCAGGGCGATATAAAGTGGAGAATATGGATGTGTATCTTCGTCCACTATTGGAAGAGCTACAACAATTGTGGATTGGCATAGAGGTGGTGGATATGAGCCGACACACAGGATGACGGAATGCTTTGATCAGAGGCATTCTAATGTGGACCATGCATGACTATCCCGGGCTAACAAAATGCTCAGGTGATCTATTGACACTCCTCACTCAGACACTGTAAATCTTGTTTTTTCCCATAGTTGATCTATTATCATGTGTATACATGCAGGGCTTCAAACAAGCGGATACAGAGCATGTGTCACATGTGGACCTAGACTGAATGCACGTAGGGCGCCCTCACTGAAGAAGCAAATCTACGAAGGTCATCAAGCGTATCTTCCAGAGAATCATGTGTTACGCGACGGCTTTTTGGGAAGAGAGCCACCAAGGATGTCTGCACAAGCATGGTTAGAGCAGAAGGAGATGTGCGATGACGGATTGCCTGCAAGGATGAAGAGACTATCTCTATGGTACGAGTTACCATACTGGCCCCGACTCATGATCAATCACTTGCTCGATCCAATGCACATATTCAAGAATGTGGGTAATCTACTATGGGACCATCTGACCGGCAAGAAAGATACTTTGGGAGCCAGAGTTGACCTTAGAAATGTGGATCGTATGGAGCAATATTGGCCGCAAACAGCGTCTGATGGATCGATAAAACTCCCTAAAGCACCATGGATTTTCACAGGAGCCCAAGAACGCAAAGTAAAAGAGACCATTCGATCTTTGCGGACCCCCACTGGCGTAATGCACTCGCTCCGAACGTGTTTTACTAAAGAAGGAAAGCTTACCGGTTTGAAGTCACACGATTGGCATAAAATGTGTCAGGTACGTCATAGTGGACTTTAATATCATTGCATAAAATGTGGACTTTAATATCATTGTTGCACATACTTTACAGTTTATTTTACCGGTTGCCATTGAGGGATGTTTGCCTCTCGGCATCCGTAACACAATCTACAAACTTGCAAAGCTGGTGCAATGGATCTCACAAAAGGAGATCAACGTAGACTCCATACCATTCGCCAAACTAAATGTTGCGGAGCTTGTGTGCATGTTTGAGAAACATTTTCCTACTACCATGCTAACCATTCAGGTGCATCTTCTTTTTCACATAGTTGATGAGGTGGAAATAGCTGGCACAGTTCATTCCAGATGGATGTTCTTCTTAGAACGTTTCATGAAAACGCTTAAGGGATATGTGCGTCAAAAGGCACGTCCGGAGGGTAGCATGGCAGAAGGTTGGTTGGTATCAGAGTCCCTAGTATACATTGGAGAGTGGCTAGACAGATTTGATAAAGCCCGGGACACGCTATGGCGAACCATAGATGATGAGCGCATATCTGGGATTGTCATGTGCAATCTCGGTGTTGAGAAGAAGATGACGGAAGATCTAGAGGCTAAAATCAACCGATTTTGCATGCTTCACAATCCAGTGATGCAAAAGTGGATTTCACAATATGAGGATGCAAAGCAAGAGCGACAAAGGGCACGAATCAAGTGGAGACGGGGAAGACGACCACTGATGCACTATCCGACAGTTCTGGAGAGCCTACCAACATTCATGAGCTTAAGATGGTTGCACAACCAATTGAAAAGCGCACAACAATGCGGTGACGAAGTGACTGAGGAAGAGTGGGAGTACTCTCGGGGTTGCGCGACCAAGGTAAGTTTGCAATGTACGACTAGCTAGTGACTTTATTTCTAAACGTTTGAACGGCCACTCATAATCTTTGTTCGTTGTAGTATAAGTCATACACAGCAGCATGGTGTAAAGGTCGACATTTTAGGGTGGAACGGATCGACAAAAAGCGTTTTACTCAAGATTGTGGAATCATGGCAAAATTTGAACAGTCTAGTCGACGACGTTCCTCTGATGCAGATCCTGTGGTGGCGGAACTCACTTACTTCGGCACGCTACAAGAGATTTTGAGGATCGATTACAGAGGATTTTTTGTCGACTTGTTCGACGTGCAATGGTTCAAGATAATCATGGAGGGTCGCAACGCTACTGTGCGTAGAGGAGAGTCTGGTTTTCTTGAAGTGGATTCTACTAAGAAATGGACTGACCTAAGAGACACTTTCGTACTACCCGAGCATTGTGAACAAGTAAGGATGTAAATAGTTAACATCCCCCTTTTACAAGTTATGTGCTTGAAAGCTCTCATGTAAGTTATTTGGCTTTGGCAGGTAATATTTCATCCTACAAAGTCTACATCAAACTGGTGGTACGTCATAGAGGTAACCCCTCGTAGTGCAAGGACGTATGAAGGCTACCATGTGCCAATCACAACAGCATCAACGGAGGAGATCAGAGAAGATGCTCAATCAGAAGCTGCTGCGGTGGTGCCAGACGAGCATCAAGATGCTACTACTCTATATGGGGTGCATGCAAAGGAGCTACAAATGAAACAGAGGATATGTGTTTAAACGGAGAGCTCTATATAGATATAGGAAGTTACGTTGAGTTATGCGAGGATGAGAGAGAGATCTCTTAAAGCCACAAATATTGTATTTGAACAGTTTTGCTCCGTGTTGTAAAAGCTCTGGCTCTCTAAGTACCTTCCATGGTGTATAACGCTCTTTTCTACTCGCGCTCACATCTTTTGATTGAAAATTCTGAGTTTTTGACTTGCCTCTTCTATCACTCAATTCATTGCGTCATTGTATTTATATGCGTCATTACGTCATTGTATTTAATGGTCTTTGCGTCATTGTCTACTCTATTCATTCAATATTAAGTTTAAATATTCGTGTGTTTAATGCAGGTATGGATGATGAGGAGTTTCTTTCTTCTTTGTCACCGCAGCAGAGACAGTGGTACGTGGAGCGTCATCGCTCTGGCGCATCATCGCGCATTCCTACTCCATCCGCATCTCCCTCTCTTTCGGAGCATTCGGCGCGCTCCGAAGCTTCGGCGTTGACGAGACGATCTTCACACTCGTCTAGACACCGGCGCTCTAGTGCTGGCGGTGGCGGTTATTGTGGGGATTCCGCCGCCGATGCCTCCACACCGCCTCGTGTTCGACGAGGCTCTTTACCCTCCCCTTCTTTCCCCGCCCCCACACAAGCCACAGCATCGCCATCTACGCCAGGTTTTGCGCGGCTGACTGTTCCTAGCAGCTACACACCTCTACCTACTCCGCCAAGAGCCACCCCACTCGACACTCCTCGCTTCGGGGCCCAGACGCCGGTGGAGACACCTGATGTCCGTACCTGCATCGACACGCCGCTAGAGACCCCTGCCGGGACACCCAGGTCCACGCGTCACCGGCCAAAGGGCTTGCCTTACTCCCGTCGACTTCAGCGGCAGCATCATCATGGATGATGACGGCAAGAAGGTGATCTCGCGCATGCGTGGTCTTTGCTCTCAGCTGTTTAGACACTACATACTAAACAAATGGAGTGAAGTACCAAATGATTTAAAAAACAGAGTCATCAGCATACTTCATAATGAGTTTCCCGTTCCAACACGGGATCAGCGCTTCAATGAAGACCTGATGAAGATTCGAATGCGCGAATACTGTAAACACAAGCATTCCGAAGTGCAAAAAGCAATCAAGCATGGGTGGAACATGCCAGATTGGCTGGCCAAAGAAGATTGGAAGAATGCGAAGAAAGCAGCGCGCAAGAATCCCGACAAGTGGAAGCAACAAAAGGATGCAGCCAGAGCGCGAGTAGAGGCAGGGAGCTCGCACCACTTGGGGAGCGGTGGATGGGCATCATTTGAGGCCGATTTTGTAAGTGTTTTCGCATTGCTCTTTATGTTCGATAGTTTAGGGTTTATGAGTTTTTTAATTCTAACATAATGAAATCTTTGTATGTTTTGACAGTGGTCGATGACAGGACGTGATCCCACACCGTACGAGCGCGAGTACGCAGGCAGGAAGGGCTTAAACGCCCTGATGGACATTCTCAGTTCTCGCGGCGGCATGGTTAGTATTAGGGTTTACTCTTTTCTATTTTTTGTATTGTTTTATAAATGTCGTTATATGTTTATACTTACTGAAAGCTGTCTTATTGTCTTTTTTTGCAGAATCCGACAGATACGCCGCTTGGACGCGATGAGACGTCTGACTAGACGACGTCAATTTAGCCGTAGCTAGATAGCATTAGTTTAGGGTTTCTCATAGCTTATGTATCATGAGACGGATTTTATACGTCTTTTTGAACCATGTATATTATTACATTTGTCACCGCAGTTCATTTTGCCAATCAATTCTTTATGCCTATGATGTTGTACAATTGTCATTATTACATTTGCCAATCAATTCATTTTGCCTATGATGTGTACAATTGTCAATTTTACGCTTGTCAATTTTGCAAACAATGCGTCTTGTGGGTGACTATTTTGGGTCTATTATCTACCTTTGCACTTTTTTTAAAAAGTGAATCAAGTACAATATGGTTGATGGGTAGCAGGGCATTCAATGCCCTATCACCAAAAAAAAAATCTCTCGGGCGTCGCTATAAGCGTCGCTATTTATGGCTCTGGAGCGTCGCTATAGACTTCTGTGTAAACGTCGCTATAACCATCGCTATGACAGTCGCTATGAGCGTCTCTATATAGCGACGCATATAGCGACACTCTCGTAGCGACGCTATTAGCGACAATTTTAGCGACGCCGGGGGTTATAAAAACCCAGTGTATTTCCGCCGCTAACAGCGTCACAAGAGCACACAACCTCTTGTAGTGGATCTTTAGATGATGTGCTATGGATCCCTACAGATTGTGTGGCATGGAAACATATTAACAACACGTGGTGGAATTTTTCTAGGGAAGCTCAAATCTACGCCTCGGCCTGGCAATGGATGGCCATAGATAGCAAACGACGGATTGATAAAGCTGCCTAAAGCACCATGGATCTTGATTGGATAGTAAAAATTCAAAGTAAAATGGTTAATTTGATCGATGCATACGCCCACAGGCGTAATGCACTCGCTCCGTACAACATTCACGAAGGAAGGGAAGCTCACTGGTTTGAAGTCACACGACTGGCATGAAATGTGTCAGGTATGTTTGAATGAACTAGAGCAATGCTAAATTTATTTTGCTAAATCTACTTTGATCCCAATTCTAAATCTACTTTACAATTTATTTTGCTTGTGACCATTGAGGGTTGTTTGTCCCCCAGTGTCCGCCAAACAATCTACAAACTTATGAAATTGGTGCAATGAATCTCCCAAAAGGAGATCGATGCTATTTCCATACCATCAACCAAACAAAACGTTGTGGAGGTTGTTTGAATGTTTGAAACACACTTTTCTACTACCATGCTGACCATTCAACTGCACCTTCTCGTTCACGTAGTTGATGAGGTGGAAATAGCAAGCACAATGCATTCTAGGTGGATGTTCTTTTTAGAACGTTTCATGAAAACGCTCAAGGGATATGTGCATCCGAAGGCACGTCCAGAGGGTAGCATGGCAGAGGGTTGCCTTGTTTCATAGTTCCTTGTGTACATTGGAGAGTGGCTCTCCAGAGCTGATTGTGCCAGGAGATACGCTTTGATGCACCATTGATGATGAGACCATATCTGGGATTGTGATGTGCAATCTTGGTGTGGAAAAGAACATGATCGAGGAAGTAGAGACTAAGATTAATCAATTTTGCATGCTTCACAACACAGTGATGCAAAAGTGGATTTCACAATATGAGGATGAAAACCAAGAGCGACAAAGGGCCCGACTTAATTGAAGACGAGGAAGACGACCACTGGTGCATTACCTGGTGGGTTTTGAGATCTTACCAACGTTCATGAGCTTAAGATGGTTACACAATGCCTTGAAAAGCGCACAACAGCATGGCGAAGAGGTGACTGAGGAGGAGTGGGAGTACTCACAAGGATGCATCCCCAAGGTCTACTTGTAATCTTAGACCGGTCCTTTGTTTTTTGTATTGACAGCCACTCATTGTCATTGCTGGTTGTAGTATAAGTCATATTCGGTAGCATGGTGTAAAGTCGGTATTTTAGGGTAGAACGGATCGACAAAAAGCATTTTACACAAGATTGTGGAGTCATGGAAAAGTTCAAATAATCAATTCGATGAAGCTCCTTTGATGCAGATCCTATGGTAGCGGAACTCACATACTTTGGCATGCTACAAGAAATTTTGCAGATAGACCATAGAGGGTTTTTCATGGACTTGTTCGACATGCAATGGTTCAAGCTAAACATAGAGGTCCGCAAATGCTACTGTGTGCAGAGGAGAGTTGGGTTTCCTTGAGGTGGACTCAACCAAAAAGTGGACCGACCTTCAAGACACTTTCGTATTACCTGAGCATTGTGAACAAGTAAGTCGGTAAATTTTAACTCACCCGACTTTAGGGGACTTGTACACCTTTAATACTCATCTAAGATACGTTGCTCTTGCAGGTGATATTCCATCCTACAAAGTCATAGCCAAATTAGTGGTATGTTATAGAGGTGGCCCCACGCAGTGCACGAGTGTACGAGGGCTACAAATTTACAATTATCTTGGCATCCATGGAGAAGACTGGAGAGAAAAACAAACAAGAAGCCACGGATGTGGCATAGACGAGCTCGTGATCGCTTTTGAAGGAGGGATGCATGCGGAGGACCTCTTGGATGAAACTTCAGACATTTGCTTAGATAGAGAGCTCTACATAGATATAGGAGGTTATACTGAGCTATGTGAGGATGAGAGAGAGACCTCTTAAAGTCACAGACATTCTATCTGAGCAACTTTGCTCCCTTTTATCTCTGTACTTTATATTTAAGCAGTTTTGCCCCCTTTTGTCTATATACTAAACTTGTGAAACTTCAAATTTTGAATCAAATTGTTATCATTTACATGCTTTAACTCCATTTTTAAAATGCATGTATGAATTCAGATGGATTTTACTCTTCCTTAGACCCCGAGCAGAAGAGCTGGTACAACGCCCACTACGATGCCGACACACCACTGTATTGTCCCACTCCTTCATTTTCTCTTTCTACTTTGGAGGGATCAGCGTGCTCCAAGAGCTCGGTGTTGACTAGACAATCTGCACATTCCTCTAGGCATCGACCCTCTAGTGGTGGAGGCGGCGGCTGCTGTGGAGGTGGTGCTCACATTGCCTTGTAGTTGTCAAGGCTCCCTACCTCCCCCTTCTTTGCCCATACCCACACCGGCCATGGTGTTGCCCTCTACTCCGGCTTTTGCACAACTTTTGGGACCTCCTAGCTACACACCACCAGCTACTCCTCTGAGGCTCACCCCACTTGACCCTCCTCACTTCGGAGCTCAGACTCCCATGGACCTGTAGCCGTGACTCCTCTTGAGAAACCACTTGAGACCCATGTCAAGACTCTTGTAGTGACCCCTAGGTTCAAGTGGACCAATCGAAAGCGCTTGCTATACTTGATCAACGTCAATAGAGGATTGATCTTAGATGAGGACGGCAAGAAGGACATTACGTGCATTCGCAGTCTGTACTCTCAGTTTTTTGGAACTACATACTAAATAAATGGTCAAAAGTGCCAGATGAATTTAAAGACAGAGTTGTCAGCATGTTGCATGTGGCAAGTTTCCTGTGGAAAATTGGGATGAGTGCTTCAATGAAGATTTAATGAGGGTGCGGATGTACGAGTACTGCAAGAACAAGTGCTCTGAAGTGAAGAAAGAAATAAAGCATGGGTGGAGCATACCAGCTTGGCTAAGTAACAAAGACTGGAAGATAGCAATGCGGGAAGCACGCGAGGATCCTCACAAGTGGAAGCAACAAAGGGAGGTGGCCAGCATGCGAGTAGAGGCAGAGAGCTCGCACCACTTGGGGAGGGATGGATGGGCATAATTTGAGGCTGACTTTGTAAGTGTTGTTGCATTGCTCTTTAGGTTTAGTAATTTCATATATTTGTAATCTTAAATTTCAACATAATGTTTACTTTGTATGTTTTGAATAGTGGCTGATGATTGGATGTGATCCCACACCGTATGAGCACGAGTTTGCGGGCAGAAAGGGCTTAAATGCCCTTATGGACATTCTAAACTCTCGACCTGGCTTGGTAATTACTTAACTTTAAGCTCTAAAATTTATTGTATTTTTTTAATAAGTTGTAAGGATTTTTTATGTTTGTGTGTTTAAACTTACAAAAAATTTTATTATTTTTTTGCAGAATCCGACAGATACGCCGTTAGGTTGCGATGAGACGTCAGATTAGCCCTAGCCATACTAGCTCTAGCTAGGACTAGCTAGTTTTACTTTTGTATAGCATATATATTAGGAGATAATGTGTATACGTCAATTTTGTACATTGTGAACAACAATGTAAACTGTTTCTATAGTTTTCATTATGGCTTTTGGTTCTACAATTTTTGTAGATTGTGAACAACAAAGTAATTTGGTTCGGTAGTGCTTTTTTGTAGATTACAAACAACAATGTAATGCAATTTTGTGCTACAATGCACTTTGATCAATTCACATTGTTCTTTTCAATTCTATGATTTTTTCAATTTACTACTTTCGTCAATTCATATACTTTTGTATTGTGTTCAATACATATGGTTGATTGGGTGGCACGACATTATTTTCCCTGCTAGCAATTATTTTTAATGATCGACCATTGCTATAAATGTCGTTATATAGGGCTCTACAATGTCGCTATTAGGATCTTTAAACTTGCACTGCAGTATCGCTATATAGCGACAACGATAGCAATGAATATAGCAACGGTTTCTTTTCAACGTAAATATCGACACTTTTATCGACATTGGGGATAAAAATTCACTAGTCCATTTTCGTCGCTATGGCTATCACAAGTCTTAATAAACTCTT